>NW_021703777.1:105816237-105845513 GCF_005190385.1 Monodon monoceros
AAATATGTGGAATATATTTGGAAATTATATTATGGAATATACATTTAATATATATTTAATATATATATTTAATTTAAATATATATTTAATTAAATATATATATTTAATTAAATATATATATTTAATTTAATATATATTTAAATATATATTATATATATTTACAGAATATATATATAATATATATTTACAGAATATATATATTCTGTAAATATATATTTACAGAATATATATATATATTCTGTAAATATATATATATATATATATATATAGTGGATAGACCTAGAGTCTGTCATACAGAGTGAAGCAAGTCAGAAAGAGAAAGACAAATACCGTATGCTAACACGGTATATATATATATATGGAATTTATGGAAATTTAAGGAAATTTCCTTAAATATATGGAATATATTTGGAATTTAAGGGAAAAAAATGTCATGAAGAACCTAGGGGTAAGACAGGAATAAAGACACAGACCTACTAGAGAATGGACTTGAGGATATGGGGATGGGGAAGGGTGAGCTGTGTCAAAGCGAGAGAGAGGCATGGACATATATACACTACCAAACGTAAGGTAGATGGCTAGTGGGAAGCAGCCGCATAGCACAGGGAGATCAGCTCCGTGCTTTGTGTCCATCTAGAGGGGTGGGATAGGGAGGATGGGAGGGAGGGAGACGCCAAGAGGGAGGAGATGTGGGGATATAGGTACATGCATAGCTGATTCACTTTGTTATACAGCAGAAACTAACACACCATTGTAAAGCAATTATACTCCAATAAAGATGTAAAGCAATTATACTCCAATAAAGATGTAAAAAAAAAAGAAATTGCTATCAAATAAATTCTCCTACAAATGTATTATGACCCACCCAGTGACACGGGCGGAGGCCCTTGTGAGGTCACTCAGACTGATGAGATGAGGCTCCTTGCTCATCCAAAGTGGCCTGGGGAGGGAGGCAGGGCTCTCACCTTGTTTGGAGCTGACATCCGATGGGATGTGTGACGGGTGTGATCCTGGAGAAAAGTGCTCGTCGCTGTAAGTGATGAGGGGGGTGAGAGGATGGACTGCGTGGGATGGCTGCACCACGGGCACTTTATTTGACTGCAAAGTAACCACAAGGACAGCCGTTAATATGGACGCCCAGCTCCTGTCTCCTCTCCCTGCAGAAGTCACACAACAGCAGTCACTGGGCACCAGCACAACCCGAGAATCCTCTCCAGACCTGGACAACTGAATCATCTGCTCTACTCACTTAGATCCTCAGGATTTTCTCATGTTCGGTACTCAAGTACACGAATATCCCACCAAGAAGCAACCAGTTATTTAACCAAGGCCCCTTTGGAGATTTAGGTTGGTCACTATTATTCCATATGACGTAATTTCTAAACATACATATTTACATTCCCCTTTTGGATTATCACCTCAGGTTAGAGTCAGCAAAGAGCTACTGGAGCAAAAGTTGTGAATGTTTTATAAACTCTTTATTCATTATATATGTTTGGCATAAAAAAGGCACTCAATAAATATTGTTCCAAGAATACATAAATGCATAAATATTGTCAACTTGAAGGGCAACTTTTTAAACAACCCAGTATATATAAATCTGCTGTATTGATATCACCTTAGTTTATAAAATTCATAATTCTAGAGTTGTACATCTTTAAGAACCACATTATACCATATAGTTTTATAGTTTTCTCAATCAAGCATGACCATCATTCATTATGCTTTAGAGCTGCTCAGTTCATCTTCAGGTTCTTTAGTTTCTAGCAGTCTTAATTGATAAGACCAAATTCCCCATCTTGAGCTTAACTGCATAATGTGAAATATGGCTTGTCAGAACACTCTAACTTGTTAGCATTTATATTTTAACATATTTCATATGTGTTTAAAAGTAAACTTTATTATTTAACTTGGAGTTCTAAAACTGTAAAACAGTAACCCGTTTTAGAGGTTCAGGTTATTTATCTGGACCTCATCAATTTGAAATCTGGAATTCTTTTGTTTGGCTAAAGTTGACCCCGCCCCCAAGAAAGTGCCTACAAAGCAAATCAGTAATATAAACAAGATTCAGGCAGTTTAACCTAATCAGGGGATTGTTCTAAAAGGAACTCTACCCACCCCCCCCCCCAAGAGAGTAAACTCAACACAATTATATACATGCAAAATACGTTCCTGATTTTAAATTCATCTCCTAGTTAAAGCAGTCTCGGGAAGATCTCTATTTAGAAACACTACCGTAATAAGTAACTTGTGAATTTAAGAGGAATAGACTATAATGAATTGTAACTATTCTCTCATTCACTAGTTCAGACATGCCTTCACCACAGCCAGTTTGAAATAGTGAGACTGTTACTGTACTACAGACTAAAATGCACACGAAATCACTTTCTCCGGAAACAAATATCTGTTTAAACAAATATTTTAAAAATGTAAGTGCCTGAAAACTGCACAGTGTAAACTGCTTAAAATGTAGGGACATATCTGAACGGCTGAGGGCCCATAACACACTTGTGTATGGTGGCCGCACCTACGATGTACGCTGATGATTTCATGGTTTTTTTTTTACAAATTAGGTAAAAACGGTACGTGGCTCCAACAGGAAAAACCATCCTCTCAGGAAAATTAGGAATAATCATACTAGTAACACTTAATTCTCTTTACAGTTAGTAATAGTAATTCTCTACACCCTATCATTACAACCTGCACCCAAAAGAAACTTATGAAAAAAAAAAAAGCAAGGGGGAAAAAAATCACACTTTTTTAGACAATAACATAAATATCCATACTAGACTTTCCCCTATTTTATAATTATCAGCTTCCCTCTAATGGCAGAACTTGCGTAGCTCATATAGCCCTTGGCATTTATTAAATAGAGCACCATTATCAAAGCCACATGCCTTTTCTCCCTACACTTCTGCACAGACATCTATGCATATAAATGTGTAAAAGGTTAAAAAAAATCTTTCAATGCTTTTCAAGGGTTAATGATGCAGTTTGTCAAATACACAGAATGAGCTTCTTAAATACTTAGAATGCTAAATGGATGCTTCTTAAATATTTAGAATGCTAGAGGAAGTGGGAGGTGGGTGGGTGTGAGAATATTATTATTATAAACCCTTTTAAATACAGCAAAAATCGCAACACCCAAATGCTAAAATGAATATATTTCAACTATAGTTTAGAATAACTGCTTTGAGTTTCATTTTTCAGAAGTTTCATAAGAAGCACAATCGCCAAACAATCTACTTAGATATTTTCTTGGGGTAGTTAAAAAAGCATTGCAGAAATCTTCTGGGGAAAAAAAAATATGTATTTATTTTGCATGCCTTTCTCATCTCCAGAGCACCACCTTAAGGGACCTGCATTAGCAGGCAGCATCTTCTTGATGTCTGACCTATCCCTCCAGTCATATAGCTCAGAATCCGGTGCCATGAATTTTTGTTAAATTATGCTATCCTTGCTCTCCTCTTAATTTTACGGCTTTCAAGACAGATTTGCTTTCCTGTGGGAAGGAGATAAGAAGCTGAGGATTTTCATTTAAGCTCTGGCCTTGTCTTATATTTTGCAAGATGGATAGCGGAAGCAGTACTAGTAGGTGTGCTAAAGCCAACAAGGATTATGTCTATTTTTGTGGCCAAATAATAAAAGCAATATGAAATCTCAATAATATGAGCGAGCCCAGTTCTAGGGTTTATATCTTGCCTCCTGCTGATCACCTCTGCTACGTATACAAAAGGGTCCAACCGACACCACGGATGCTCGGCACGTCGCCCTCACAGTCAAGTGTCCTCAGCCCTGAACAGTGGGCTTCCTCTGACATCAGGGGCTGCTGCCCTCTGATGCTACACGCACACACAAGGCGAGAAGCCACGCACTGCGACTTTGTGTTAAGTTTTAAGACAGACAATATAACCATTCTTTTTTATCGCCCACCTTAAGGTTTTTTCTCTTTTTTTTGAACTTTTTATTTTACATTGGAGTACAGTTGATTAACAATGTTGTGTTGGTTTCAGGTGTACAGCCAAGTGATTCAGTTATACATATACATGTACCTATTCTTTTTCAAATTCTCTTCCCACTTAGGTTGTTACATAATATTGAGCAGAGTTCCCTGTGCTCTACAGTAGGTCCTTGTTGGTTATCTCTTTTAAATATAGCAGTGTGTGCATGTCAGTCCCAAACTCCCAACATAACCGTTCTTAACGCTAGTCTTCTCACCTCCAAATGACAATGTGCTGTATATTGGGGAGGGGGGTGTGTGAGGAGAGAAATAACTAATCGACTACTTAGCTTCTATAGACAAACTTACGTAACTACATTATAATGCCTAGTTACAGGTATATATGCGGGCACATGTGTATATTCATTAAGCACCTAAAATGTGCCAAGCACTATTCTAGTGCGGATGGCCAATACAGACAAGGTCCCTGTTCTCACGCAGCTTCCTTCCTAGGGGCCTGGAAAATGGGGATGCGGGTATTGGAGACTAAATAAATAAATAAATGTGTAAAAAACAAAACAAAAACCCCAAGCAAAATCTGAAAAGACGACATCAAGTGCTATGAAGAAGAGGAACCAGGTGACAGAAGAGACAGTGTATATCTAATCATATGCCTTCGTATCACATTAAAGCTGTAAGAAACCGAAAGTTCATTTAGCCCAAGGTCCTTATTTTCTAAGACAGGAAGCTGAAAAACAGAGGTCACCAGGGAATGGGTGATCAAGCCATGACTACTGTCAACACTTACAGTAAGACAGCCTTACTCACTACACAACTCCAGTTAACACAGGGCCACTGTGAAGAAAATGGGAATGGAGACCCCCAGGCACACTTAAGAGAGTGGAACCAAGCAGTAGAGAAACACCATCTTTCTTGCTCCTACCCTGTGCTGGGAACTGTGCACCTAGTACTGTACCTAATGGGACCCCAGTCTCCTGACTCCCCCTCTGGTGCTTTTCCCAGCATACAGCTCCCTGTAAGGGAGGGAGGAAGGGCAAAAATCATTTCGATTCTTTTTCATTCACAGGTACAGTCAGGTAAGTCTTAGCTTCCAGAGGAGAGCCACCCGGTACTCTCAACGTGTGTCCTTTCCTTGATCATCTCAGGAAAACAGCATGCACAATTATCCACCTTTACAAGACACCTGGCAGCCTTAAGTCGTCCCAAATTCTCCACGCCTGCTCAGAGAGAGGTTCAGTAACTTGTCTACACTCATACGGGAGCAAGTGGCTGAGCCCGGCCACAGACCCTCATCTTCTGATTCCAGCTATGCATCTCAGGCGGGTGATCAGTCAGGTGAGCAAAGGAAAAAGATGGAAAGAGCAGGTACTGGAAAAGGGGGAGAAAATATCAAGGGTGGATTCGAGAACACAGCTCTCCTGCCTACACTCAGCACCCATAAGTGGCCATTCAGGAGGAATCCCGCAACCTTTTCCCAAACTGGAAAAACCACCATCAGGCCACCCTACCCGCAAAGCACATAATGATCACAGTAACTAACACTTAGCCAAGCACCTCCTATGTACTCAGCAACTTATAAGTATCTTTGAGGCAGATACTATCATTATCCTCCTTTTCCAGAAGGGGAGGCTGAGGCACAGAGAAGGTAAGTAACTTTCCTGAGGACCCAGAGCTAGTAAGTGGCAAAGCTCAGTTCAAATGCAGGAAGTCTGGCTCTAGAGGCCACGTTCATTACCAGTAGACCATGCGGCCTCCCTGAAGAGCCCAGCTCATAAAATCCTGGACACCGAGTTGACCATCTGGGCCGTAGCTGACAGTACGTGACATCCATGAAATGCCCGTGTGGTCTCTGTACCCCGCACAGGAATCACATCAGACAAAGAGGCACCTTAGTAGAAGTGGTTAGAGCTGGAGACTCAACAGCCACCTTTCTCTCCAGGACTGGAAAACATTCCAAGGAAGCTAGCTTGGCTGCCACCCAGGCTGGTCCCTGCACGTAAGGACTTCTTTGGCATCACGGCCAATAAGACCCACACCTCCTGTGGACACGAAGTGGGTGCCACTTAGGGATCCGGAGAGTCAGCCCCAAAGCAGCATTCCCAGAAACGACCCACTCACCGCTGGCAATAACTCGAGCTGTCGTGAATGTCGTCAGCCTCTGAGGATGTGGTCTGGGAAGGACTAAAACGTGGTTCAGCTCCCTCCTGGCTAAGGCCGTGGGCCTGCTGGTAAGTGGAGTAACTGGGCGGGAAACCCGCCGGCCTGCTGGCTAGTTCCCGCTGTGCACATCTCCCCACCTCCACTAAACCCACAGTGCAGGATCTGGCTGTGCATAAAGGTCCCTGAGTTCCATTTCAATTGGCTGTGCATTTTATCAGTAGTCCTCCTGGTAATAGCCGAATCCAGGGGAATTTTGACACTCCACCACCTTACCGAGATGAGGAATTTCATCTGGCCTAAATCGTTATAGTGGCATTTTACTTTTTATTAAACTCTTAATAAGTCTGGTGTTCGTGAAGTAGAAGCCGCGTAATTTCATATTGTGCCTTCCCGTCCTCTTCTGAGAATCTGAGCTTCTCAAGCCTTCCCACAAAGAGCAGCAGATTTAATTTGCCCAAATAGCATACAGTGACTCTTGCATTCGCTAGAACTCAGAAGTAATACTTGGTACTGGAAATCTTTCCTAAGATCCACCAAAGCTAAACACCTGATTCAGATCTGATGCGGCTGTCAAATCTAAGATGACGACCGGCTGAGATGCAGCAGCTCTTTTCAGATAATGATGAGGTCCCAGACTTTGCAGACTTCCCGAGCAGGAACTGATAAAACTTCTAAGGTTCGCAAAGGACAAGTATTCCACGAGCCCAACTCTGGAGGCAAAGGGATGGTCTCTACTGGACACCTGGAATATTTTCCCACACCTAAGAGAGGAAGGAACATGTTGTAGGGAAAGGAATTAATATGCACCGGACACTCAGTAAGTGCCATCATTATGGCCATGCCTTTATATCTCCGGCTGGCACTCATGCACAGAGGTGGGCGGTATCATCTCTATATTTATAGATGAGAAGGCTGAGTCCTTTTGGACACAGCTAAGTAATTACCAGAGGAGAGAGAACTTGTGCTGGCACAACTGGGCACCCACGTCCCTGACTGTCCTGCCCCACATTGCTCACTACTCAGCTCCTCTCTCCACCGCTGCTCCAAACCACCCTGCCGGCTGAGCATGGCCTGCCCTGGGCTCAACTGTAATGAAGGGTCTGGACAGAACAACGGGCCACTTGCAAAAGACTGATGTCACCAGCAGGACTCCAAACAGACTGATGGAATTGCTGATAAAATGAAAAGGTGTGAAGCGCCCTCCGTGTTCCCACTTCTCTATAAGGTAATGATTTCTATAGGTTTCCTCATTTAAACCTAAAGTCACCCCTAAGTTAGGTGCTACAGTTTACGTTACACAGAGAAGAAAGCCAAGGTTCTGAGAGGGTAAGCAGTTTATACAAGATCACACAGGATGTTAAGCGGCAGAGACAGGATTTGGACCCAAGTTAGAGACTCTGAAGTCCACAGCTTGTATCCCAAGGAACCAAAACCAGACAGTGCCAGCATCCTCTGGTTGCCAAGTGGATGAGATGAGTAATAATACAGTTTAATATTCGAGTATGTGGGAACTGGAGGCAGAGCGTTCAAACATTCAAATAACGGTTAGCTGCTATGCTTAGGTAACTCACTTAATTTTTCAGAATCTCGGTTTTCCCATATGTAAAATGGGTAGGCTAATACCTCACAGGATGAAGGTGAGGATTAATGAACAATGCAAATAAAATATCTATCAAGTCCTGGCATATAATATATGCTCAATAAATATCTGTGGAATGGATAAAGGGAAGAGGAAAGGGAAAAGAGGGCCAATAAATGAATTACTCTGCTCCCCAAAGTTCAAATCACTCATCTCTAAGACACAGTACATTTTAGAATTCAGAACTGTGCTTTCTTTCAGATGAATTACCCGCCAACTCTCCCTTCTGCAACTGGTTTAACAGGAAGACAACTGCATGCTCCTATCTGCTTTCACATTCAAATCTCCAATTTGATATGTTATTTTGGTTGAAATATAGGAAGAAAATCTGACCTCACACAAATACGTTGTTTTTTGAAAAGGGAAGGATTATTTTAATCATTTTTTCAGATAATTGTGGACCTTCTTCTTTGATACTAAACCAAAACTCTACAAGTGGTAGCTGAAACGCTTGCTGCAATGTAGAATCAAAAAGCTTATCAATATATTTTTCCTACTCTTACATTAAAATCGATTGCTCTGTCTTGCACTTTGAATTCACCCATGTATCATTTTGCATTGGGCCATTTGGAAAATAGCCTTCACTGAGTTGACATATTTTGTTACACAATATAAAAATCACATTCATTCATGTCATCACTCATCTCATCAGAAAAGCTTTAAGGATTTGGGAAGTTATCAGGACTACAGTAGTGGTTCACAAGTTTTCTAAAATTCTCATTTTTGCTTGAGAGCTCCAATTTTATCACTGGCAACAAATGCTATCAAGTGTTTTCAGTGAAGAGAGAGACTCACCTTACTCAGTTGTGAGAAAGTATCAGCCAAATACCAGAGTCCAAAGAACCACAGTTTGTCTGTCAGTTATGCAGTCAAGGGGTCAAGATTTAATAAAATTCAAAAATTTTCTACTGCTTCCTCAAGGATATTCTAAGTGACACTGGCATTTTTGCTCCCCTGGGAGGGTGTTGTGGTGCAGAATTCAGTGACTATTAGTACCTCTTGGTGCCAAGGCACCAACAGTTTTACCCACTGTTGCTCTTGGACCAATGATGCAAATGCCTACACACAGTGGAGAAGACAACTAATGTGTTGCCGTTATCACGACAGGAGTTTTGACCTCGTGGACACCCTATCTCAGGGAGCCCTTTGAAAACTGCTGCCTGTAGTCAAGTAATGGTACAGAAATAGTTGTTGATTGTCGATGATCCAAGTCAATAAGGTGAAGAGTATTATTTTTGTTAAGCTGAATTCAGAGAGAAATTGATTAATGGGTTACAAAGGTAGAATGCTTTCATGATGTACTAAGTTATCATTTTTTCCTTCCTATTTGCTAGTATCATAAATCTGTAAATCAAGAGAAATTTGAAAAGCAAACAATCAAAAGTAATATATACCACATCCTTTTAAATAACATTAAAATTTTTTTACACTCCTTCAACTCTTTTAACTCAATATAGAACCCCAGAGACTTGTGTTCATTCATTCAATGTGAATTATTTTCTTCAAAGGAATCCTTGACACATAATAGCTGGGAATAAGGATTTGCACCCTTTGGGGCTAAGAAGCCTTCTTCAACTTCCTCAGGTACACCAGTCATCACTGGCTCTGTGCTTGCAGCCCCAGGACATGACGCCATGCATTTACCACACTGCATTGTTACTACTTGTTTGTGCATCTGTTTCCTAGATAGAGATCAGGTCTTGGTAACTCATCGCCAGTGTCTAGCATAGGTCCCGGTAAAGTGGAGACAATCAGTACCTACTTCTTGTGACTAAAGGTCTGAATGAGGCTTTCAACGCTAAGAAGTCAGCTCTGCTCAAGAAAGAATTCCTACCCTTAAATTAAAAACAGGGATTGGTCCTCGTGTTTTCTATTGCTGCCTGAAAAATTATCGCAAATTTATCAGCGGCCTTAACACATCACAATGTACTGTCCCTCAGTTTCGGTAGGCAGGATCCCGGCGCGGTGTGACCTGTTTCTTAGCTCAGGGTATCACAAGGGTTGGCCGGGCTGAGTTCCTGTCTGCAGACTCTGCCAGCTCTCTCTTGCTGTTAGTCGGATTCATTTCCTGTGGTGATCCCCATTTCCCTGCTACCTGTCACGGGGGGGGGGGGGGCACTCACATTCCTTGCCAAGCAGCCCCTAGGCTGAGCATCAAACGTTTCTTGCTTTGAGTCTCTGATTTCTTCTTCTATGACCTCTGGAGAAACCTGCTTTCCAAGGGTCCCCCGTGTCAGGGGTATGTCAGGCCTACCCCATAACCACTCTTTCCTAAAGCCAACAGTGAGAGTAAGAGAGCAGAAGTGGGGGGCAGCTCTGATCAGCTGCAAGACCTGATGCCATCTGTTAAGGCACAGATCACCCCCTTCACTCTCTCAGTGTTTCTCTGATTGCAAAATGTTATCATCAATTAATCTTCAGCAGATAAAAATGAAGTACCATTACAAACGTTATTTATCTGGTGTTATAGTTCTTCTGGCTACACTATAAAGTCCTGAGGTTTAGTTTTGTGTTTTCCTCCTCTCCTTTTCGCTCTTTTTAATCCAGGGACTACATCGTCAACAGCGTGTTAACTCACGCGCATCAGAGTTGAGGGCAGTCGCGGCTCAGAAGGGAAGGGATAAGAGAGGATTCAAACATCTTCCCCTCCCCTCCTCCCAACGTCAGGGAAGTCAGGGAGAGCTATGTGCAAGGAAAGTTCCAAGGTAACTACAGGGTCATGGCTTAAAGAATGGAAAAGGGCAATCACTAAACAGGGCTGAGGCTCCAAACAGATTTATCTTGAAGAAAACGTTAACAACCAACATATCAGATTTCGGCCAATTATCTGCCTTTTAAGAAAGTTTTCAGAAAGATCACATTATTTTATATTTAAGTGCAACTCTCTTATTACAAGGGTCTATCTAACCTGAAGCTTTTGGCTTAATTACCTGACCCTAAAGAGCCATATAATTGTATTACCATTTATTAATCACTAATAATGCACTAAATGCTGTAAGAAATAAACATGGTAGAAGGGAAATATATCAAAGTTGTAGGTTAAAACCTGGATGCTTGAGTGAGAAAGACAAGAGAAGGGACATTCACGGAATATTTACTCTATTCTAGGAACTACGAATGATACTTACACACTTGTGATCAAATTTATTTCCTCATTTTCAACTAAGGAAACAAACTGAGGCTCAGAAAGGTTAAGTGCTGCCCAATGTCACATAGGTTAGCCTGTCAATGTTTGAACCTGGATTAAATACAGATCTGTTCTATCCCAAACAGATGAACTGTTCACTGTGAGCTGCTGAAAAGAATGGCAACAAGGGAAATAACTCATTCTGGGAGCCTAAAGGGGACCCACACGTTTCAGTCACTGGAGTCTATAACTCAACAGACTGGGGTTAAGCCGAGAAAAGAGCAGAGTCAAAGGGAAAATGACTTATAATTAGGTAAAGCTGCAACATCCTATTATGTGATTGATTTCACAACACCTTCACCACACCCCTAATCCTCTGAGTGCTGCATTTATTTTTCATGCTAAAGGCTGTTCTTTGAAAATTACGAGAAAGAACTGGAATCATTCAAGATAAACAAACCAACCAAAGAACAAAACAAACAGGTTTGAGATTTACTGTGCTACTGGTAAGACATTACGAGATGAGGCCGGACAGTGGCTAATTCAGAAGCTGAATAAAGGGGTGAAGCATAGGTGAAAGGAAGGATCACTAGATTCTAAGCAAGAGGAGACTGCCTGGGCTACGGGCTGTAGGAGCATGGGGTTCTGTGGGGTGCACAGGTAGATGTAAGATTTTACAGCGGAAGGACATGGGGTAGAACAAGATGCCAACGGTTCGCAGCATTTTCTGGATCACAGACATCGTGATCTGAGGAAAAGCGGCGTGTAAGTGTTTTCATATACAAACACAATCACACATTAACGGACCGGGGTGGGAGGTTTCAGTGTGTACGGGGGAGGACAGGGTACGGAGTAGCCCATGGACCCTAGATTAGAAAGTGCTACCCTATTCTAAGAGACAAGTGCTTTAGCAATCACTAAATCATAAAGCTTTATTATTATTAATAAGCTGGAGTTTAATTAGCATGTTGAAAGTAGTATTTGTGGGGGTCATTGGGAAATAATGCAAGGCAAGCAAGTCAGTGAAGGTGGGTGAGAAGTCAGGGCCGGGGCCGCCTTTGTCTACCCCAGAGAGCACTGAGCACAGGCAGCAAGGGACAGTTTCCTCTGTAGCCCAGTGACAAGGCTGTGTAACGACAACAGGCCAACGGGAAAGGGCAGAATGAGGCAACTCCAGGAGCTCTAGAGCCAGAGAGGGAGTGTACTGCTTCGGGGTGAGTGGATCCCCAGAAGTTCTCCTCTGAATCTCATCGGCCATCCATCCTGAATAGGCTCGGTCAGGTTTTCTGGTGCTGGTCTGAGCACAGGCTGGTTAAAAAAGACTCTCTCCACCCACTGCCCAGGGACAGATATTCAAAGGGAAGGTTAAGTCTTCCTACTGCCACCACAGCAGAATCTATCTATCATCCAGTTGCAGAGGGTTGGAAGATTTCCCCCACGGCACTCAGAACGTCCAGTCCGAGAACTGGATGACCCCAGATCTCCTTGGGGGGAGAGGGCAAGGGGGGAACCTGCATGGGGTAGAGGGCAAGGAAGTCCCACAGCTACCCAGGAGAGTGGATGAGTTGTTTTTATGTTCGGGCTGCAAACGGATGGTACAAAATTCCACAGGAGCAAAGGCCAACAGGCTTAAACCTGGTATTTTCATATTGAAAAGGGATCCTTCACACTTAAAGTAACTATGAAAAGCATGTGCCTTATTTTAGTTTAGATAAAATTGATTTCTGTTTTAAGATCAGGTGTGAAGCATTTACAGAACAGTAATAAGAAGGCTTATGTGCTAATTCTGTCCCATCAAGCTGTCTGTGATTTTAATAAGTGCCATACGTGTAAAATATTCTCTGCTTAAAACTGGGTGTTTTGAAAAGTGAAAAGTAACATTTATGTCTGTGAGGGACCCTCATTTTTCTACACTATTTGCTAAAGAGTCTTTCAGAAATCAAAGAAAGAAATGCGAATTATTTGGGGTTCAGCTACTAACAATAACACTCTAATTGAGAGCTACAGCTTACTAGGAAAAGCAAATCATTTTCTGTGAATGTGTAAATGTGATATTTACACTGTAAGATACGCGTTAAAGCTATTCTACAGAGCCATGCTGTCCCATATGGTAGCCACTGGTCACCAGCTTTTGAGGGCTTGAAATGTGGCTAGTCCAAACGTAGACGTGCTGTTAAGTATAAAACGCACACTGGATTTCACACAGTTAATGTGGAAAAAAGAATGTAAAATATCTCAGTAATTCTTTACATCGATTACATGTTGAAATAACATTTTGGTTATACTGTGTTAAACAAAGTCATTACTAAAATTGATTTTACCTGTTTCTCTTTACTTTTCTGATGGGGCTACGAGAAAACTTTAAATTACATGTATGACTTGCAGTTGTGGACTCACATTATATTTCTAACAGACAGCTCTGCTTTACAGTTTGAAAATCTACAGGTAAGAATGCACCTTTCCCTATTATACTCCAATTTGACTTAAAACAAATGAACAAAAAAAGGCATATTTATTAACAAAAGGTCCTTTTATGGAAAAGGAAACTTACGGATAAAGAAACTGAAAATCAGAAAAGTTTAGTGGTAGAGCTGGAAATTAAACATTGGATTCCAATATCCCATACTGAGGGCCAAGTCAGTAAGTTTAAAACCAAATATTTATATGACAAGTAGTATAAAACTACACATTTCATATTATAGCATGAAAGGAATTACTAAATGATATCTATCTTTTACAGGTCAGTGAGCCTTTTGAATAAATGGTGTGTTGCACAGCACAGGTTATATGTAACTTCTTCCACTTGTCAGCACAGACTACTTTTAAAAACACCTAATACACATTTTCAGATTCATTACAAGTTAATGGTTAACTCATTCCCTGATGGGTAACCATCTTTCCATCTCACACCAGAATATATTGTCTGAAAAACAACAAAACCCAACACACTAGAGTTTATCTGGAGTGAAAATGACGCTGCAGACATCACCATTTATAGGATATACTTTTATGAGTCAAGGAAAAAAAAACTTTTGCTTGGGATTTGAAACCAAATTCTTGAAATGAGTTGAAACTGAGGCATAAAACCTGAGTGACAAATGAAGGAGACTACATAAACAGGATTTTATGTAATTTACTACATTTCGATTCATCTTAAAGCCCACAAATAAGTCAAACTAGAACAGCAAACTTTCCTTGAAAATGTTTGTCTCAATGGTATAAAAAGAGGAAGCAAAATGTAAAGGCCCTTTAAAAACTCAGTTCTGTTCATATATTATAACAGAGAAATGCCCTATAGCCAGTGGAAAAGTATAGCAGCAAAAACGACAATAGCTATTCTCTGCCGGTGAAAAAGGATACTTCCACGAATATAAACTCAAAGATAAACTCTATTTTGTAGCATTTATTGTGAATAGGAAATTTCCTTTTTGAATTTTATTTTGCATCCTTTTGGGGAAAACTTGCTGATGAACTCAAGGCAGATACCGAATGCCTGATCTACAAACCTTTCCCAAGAGCAACCTAGGTTACTGTTTACTTACAGCACTGGATTGGAGTTGGCTTCTACTAGCCCTCCAGAGCCGACTGCTAAATTTTTAGGAATTTTGAGAACCTGTTAATATTATGTTGGTAGCTTGAAAATGGCCAGGGTGGGATTATTTATACCATGAAAATTGGCAAATATGAAAAGTCACTGCCACTTCCCCCCAGACTGGTTGTTAAACATCAAACAGCACACCACTGAATCCCTTCCTAAATTACCGGGTGAAACAAACTTTTCTCTCCTTATTTCTCTTTGACAAGCAACAGGAACGTATTCTCGATCTTTGTCTGAAACCGTTCCAGAATAAGACGTTTCAAAGATCGTCATTTGATGCGATGTAGGATGACCTGAGCCATGTCCCCAGGCCCGGCTAACACCGGGAAAACGTGTGGCGGCTGGGCATGAACTACTCTGCCTGGTTCCCTGCCACTGGGCTTCAGCAGCACCGCGTCTGAGTCAGCAGACAGGAGGAGCTCCACCACGTGGCACCGACAAGAGAGGTGTAGAAGATTTGCTGGCAGGCATTTTCTTCCCTCCTCTCCTGGAAATAGTTCGTGCAGCCCCCAAAAAGGATAAAATGCTTAATGGAATTACTTTTGAAAGTTATCCGTAACAAATGAATTTTACACAGAAAAGCAAATAATTGAAACTATGTCATACACGCATTAAAGAAATCGGCTTCCAACAGGAGGGCGATATATCAAAGAGCAATTGTCCAGACAAACTGCACAGAACCGGGTATTGGACTAAATATTAAAAAAGAGGGAGATGAGAGGCTGCTGTCTTTACAGCACTTTTACTCAAGAAATAGGACATAAATGCTCCGCAGAGAATATGAGAATCAACTTAGGGATCTCTGAAAGCAATTACGAATCTTAGGGAGAAGTGTAAAGGAGCAAAAATAACTTAAGGGCTGATTAAGGAATATTCTTAAGACACTATACTCTTTGCTTTAACAAAGCTTTTGCCTGGGTTTCTATACGAAGGCTGGGGGTAGTGGTCGGTTCTTGGGCAGATAATAGCATACTGGATTTGAAGTTGAAACACCTGGATACTATTCCTGGTCCTATCTGTTGTGTGGACTTAGGCAAATGACATACCCTTTTTGTGTTTCAGGCTGCTCATTAAATGAGGCTAATATTTCCCCAGCTAAGTGTGTATAAGGATCAAGTGAGATCATGCACGGAAACACTTTGCAAATGGTAAAACACTATGTAAATACAATAGTTAATTCCACTTTGGAAAAAAAAGAAGTCATTAATCTCATTTCCTACACTGAGAAAGTTATTACCTGAGTCCACGTGCATGAGTCTGGCAAATACCAGATAAAGCTAACTTAGAAATTTGCTGAAACAGTTAATAATGGCCTCAAAGAATCCTCTCAATCACTGTTTCACTACTGATTTGCAGCCTTAAAGAAATCTCTACTCCCTATTAAGATAACTTCTTTGTGTAACAATGTTTCTTTTCCGATGCAAATATGCTACACTATGGTCTATCTAAATGCACAAAGAATATTTCAATTTACCTCTTTAATATGTGTCACCTGCTCCATCTGAATACCAATATTTTAACGATGTTTGAAGGTAGTGGTTGACTTGCTAATACAGAAAGTGGAAATATATACGTACTGGGGGGCGAAGAAAGCCCGAAGATGATCCATAAACACAAGAGGGAGCAAGAAAGGTAAAGCCACGTGAGGAGCGTAAGGCAAGGCTCTTAGGTGCAACAACTTGAAGTTCTTGAGTCTGACGTTTTGGGATTGGATTCCCGCCATCAACAAATGATAAAAGTGCCGGCCGGAGTATTTTCAGCGCCATCTCCAGTACCAATGACCCTGTGATCCCAAGGGTTTCT
The DNA here is from genome assembly GCF_005190385.1 of Monodon monoceros. Lineage (NCBI taxonomy): Eukaryota > Metazoa > Chordata > Mammalia > Artiodactyla > Monodontidae > Monodon > Monodon monoceros. The sequence continues at coordinate 105,832,526 of NW_021703777.1, forward strand.
AAAGCTCTGAATTCCAATATTTTAATACTCTGTAGTTCTGACTCTTCTAGTAGTAACTAGGAGGAAGGAAGAAGGTCCGGAAGGTGAAAGAAAGAACTGCATATAATCAGAGATGACTGACTTACCTGAACATTTAAAAAATCAGTTTGAAGATGCATCAGTGTCACACTGCTGATGGGGCCCTGGCTTGCTGGCAGCACGTATTGGTAATCTGAAGGAACATCCATAAAGCTTACAGAACAGACGTAAGACAGAGGGCGAGAGCACTTTAACTGTCGTGAAAGCCGATTTCTCCCAGTGCAAGGACCTGTAAGACTGTGCTAATCGTGACAAGGGTCAGAACTTCCAGATGAGATGAGTCATCCAGCCAAGATTCCACTGAGGGCTTCTCCCTTTCTGCAGCAAAGACAGGAACCACTGTGTACTCCTGCACCCCAAGTCTACCTTGAATCTCCGCCACTAAATTAACCTTCAGAGACAAACCCAGTTGGACTAGTCTGTGACTAAGAAGTGGCAATCCCCTGTCAGAAGGGCAGGGAGACGGCAGCCCCCTGAGTTAGGCGCACTTACACCAAAAGGCCAGTCCAGAGCCTGCACTGACAGAGTGAGCTAATGTTCAGTACTTGTAAGTGCGATGAATTGTATGGCTACAGAGTTATGGTCCTACAAAATAACACACATGGAAGAAGAGTCCTGCTTTACTTCAGGAGTCTAGATTCCTGGTTTCCTCTAAGTACTTTACTGCAAAGAGGATTCAGCGTTGGCAGTTTGGTCTAGCTATGAATAAGCCACTCCAAGGAAAGGCTGATGTCTTGTGGGGAAAAGCCAGAACTGAACTATGACAAAACCACCAATTTACATTAGTTTACAAAGTGTCTTCATGTCCCTTGTCTCATTCGGATCTTGGCATTGCCCTGGGCGAAAAGCATTATTAATTTCCCCATTTTTCAGACAAGGACAAGAAAGCTCAGGGAAGTCCAACACCACAAAGTAATAAGTAAGAAAGGCTGGACTAAATCCTATTTTCCTTCACGTAACCATGATGCAGCCCATTTTCTGATTATCCAGTGGCCGACAGCCTCTCTCACTAGGTTGGGAAAGTTGACCTGGAACAGGTCACAGGGCCTCAGAGGCAGGCGTGAGAAACGTCAAGCTGTAAAGGCGTAGCCAAATAAGAAATCACCACAGACCGCCCCCCCCCAAATGCTATCATTTTCTGTGTTTATGCTTTAGAAATAGTTATGCAACACACTAATGTATAGTATAATCAATCAATACATTATCCACAAGCCTTGCAATTCCCAAGCCAAGCTGATGAATGGAATGTCAAGAAAGAATATACGCTATCATTCTATTCAGAAAATTCCTGCCTCATACAAGTAATCATTTTGAGGAACCTATGGGCCTCTGTTTTTCACCTTCCCTTTAACTTCCAGTTTATGTGAACAACGGTCATTTCTTCAGGCTCTCAAGTCTTTCAGCTAATTAGCAATGCTCAGGACACCTTCCCAACCTTGATTACTACCGCTAATTCTTGAAAATAATTAAACTTTATTTCACCAGAGTTTGAATATGTCTATTAAAAAATCCAAGGGAATTCATTTTCTCCACCAACCCTATTTAAGCCAGCTTAATGTGGCGATAACATAAATCACTGTAATCACGTTTTCTTGTATTTAACAGAACCTGAAATTTTCCAACTCAGATTATTATTGCAATACTAACTCAGTTATGTTTCCTCTAACCAAATATACTGACTTGTTTAACTCCTGCCTCCCTTAAAAATGTTTTAACTAGGTGATATTTAGGCCTTTAAAAATATTACAAAGGAATAGACAGGAAAATAGTTTTTCAGTTCCTCAAAAAGTTAAACATAGAATTACCATATGACCTAGCAAGAATTCACTTCTAGGAATGTACCCAAGAGAACTGAATGCATGTGTTCACAGAAATGCTTGTACACAAATGTTCATAGCAGCATTGTTCATTAATAGCCAAAAATTGGAGCAATCCCAATGTCCATCAACTGATGAATGGATAAACAAACTGTGGTATATCCATACAGTGGAATATTACGCAGCTATAAAAAGGAATGAAGTTCTGATATATGCTAGAATATAGATGAACCTTAAAAACTATACGAAGTGAAATAAACCAGACACAAAAGGCCACATATTATATAATTCCATTTCTATGAAATGTCCAGGATAAGCAAATCCATAGAGACAGAAAGAAGAGTCGTTGCCAGGGGCTGAGGGGAGGGAAAAATAACTGGGAGTGACTGCTAATAGGTAGGGATTTCTTTTTAAAGTGATAGAAATATTCTGGAATTAGACAGCGGTAATAGTTCCACAACTTAGGAGAATATACTAGAAACCACTAAACTGTACAATTTAAATGGTAAATTTTATGTTATGTGAATTATATCTCAGTTTAAAAAAATAAACTAGAGGCGCAATAACTGATTTGGACTGAATGAAGGCTAATTGTACTGTATATGTAAGGCAAATCCAAGCGATATTTTACTGTGTATGTGAATTATATCTCTGAACCTTGTAATTTTACATACAGTGATGACAGGGCAATCTCAGAAGGCTAAACTTGGGATTATATATAACCAAAGCACAGCCCACAGCAAAAGCATGACACGCTGTGTGTGTGTAGGGACACAGATGACACCCACATAATCAGACTGAGGACACATCTAGGAGCGAGCCTCCCCTTCCCTCACAGACACTTTCCTGGGCCTTGCTCACATGCTGGCAGGAAGGCTGTTATTGGCCCTGTGGTGCCCCTGCCCTTCCAGGAGCTCTCTCTGGAGTCGTTCCATAAATGGCATCAGTCTGACTGTGGGCACCGCCGCAAATGGACAGAAGGGAACCGGAAAATTTTCCAGGTGTTCTCCAACCTACCAGAGGACGATCAGGGTGTTTGCAAGCCTCCTGGGAAATGGCACTGACTTCTCAGCTTGCTCTCAGCTGTCAGGTAGACAGACGGGCATGCTTCACGGGAGCTGAAGAGAGCATACCTTGTAGACTCGGAATCTGGGCACACACGAAAGGAAAGGCTCCAAGGGCTTTCTGCTGGCCTGGTCGGCAGGCCACGTTTATAGGCAGCAGAAACCTGGGAAGTCTCCATTTGTAACCTTGGAGTTCTAAGTACTAAGGTTGATATTTTACCCTATTCTTAAAAAGGCAGTGAGTTTTTAAAGTTACAAGTGTGTAAAGAATCCACTGCCATGTAATATCCACCTCTGAAGAGGACTCCTGGGGTTGGAATAAAAAGTTTAAAGGCCACGCTCTAATTTTAAAACATTGTTTTCACTTCAAATATCTCCATTTTCCCGAGCGGTTTCAAAATTAACTTCAATCCTGTTCAAATCATGACTTTTACCATTATATGTGAAAATTTTAAGTTTTCTCTCTTATTTCTCTACAGAGGATTTGGCCAAAAGTCTTACAATAGAACAATGCAAACGATCCCATCTCTTCCAACATGGAGTCTCTGGCAGGGCTCTCATTAGCCGCCCTCACAGGATATGCGCAGAATGACTCCTGGGCTTGAGATGAAACATTTTATCTCATGCGAGACGGGGAAAGTTGCTACTTCAAAGTGATCAAGAGCAAAGCAGTTTACTGAAGTGGGATTCGAGAGCTGGAAGGGGCCTAAGGGCTCACACAAATCTGACTGCCCTCAGTTGGCCAGTTTGGGGAGCGCCGTCGCCTGGGGATGTGGTCGTCTGCAGCCAGGCCGCAGATCCAACGCTCCCCTGCAACAGCATGCCACGACCAGATCAGCCAAAACCGCTCAAAGGTGAGCCCAAATCTGGCTCAGAGATTAAACAATCCAATCAATTCAGTTCACTTCTACCCCATTCAATAAACTTTAAATCGGGCACCTACCATGTTAAGGTGCAGGGCCAGACAAGGAAGGGTGGCAAAGGGGCCAAAGATAAGAAAAATCTCACCTCTGTTCTCAAGGAACTTGGTATCTGCTCAAGGAGGTAAGACACATATGCAAGGAACTATAAGGTGGAGTGTTCGAAGCAAAGCTAGGCCAGTTGGGGGAGGAACGAGTCCAGCAGGAGGTAACAGGATGGAGGGATGGCAGCGACAGAGGAATGGTCACAAATGCGAGCAGCAGAGGACAATGGGCTGGACGTGACGGCAGACTGGGTGTGCTGGTGAGGGGGATGGCCAGGACAAAGAGCCTTCTAGGTTTCCAAACTAGCAGCCTCAGAGAATGGAGAGGCTGCCTTTGTGGACTAGGTTGCGGGTAGGCAGGTGGGTGAGAAATGATAATGGGCTTTGTTATCTCACACACGTTCTGAGAACATTTTAGGTCCACCGAGGGGAAAAAAATTGGGTGTTACGGCCTTTGACCATCATGAAGTCCAACAGACCACTTTCACTCCCCCCTCCCCAACTCTGCTGCCTCTCACGGCCACTTCCCCTGTTATACATGACCGCACACTCATGGACCAGTTAGGGTATTCATGTTGTTTTCCTTTCATGAAACAAAATTAACAAAGTGACTTTCATGGGGTCACTGGGCTAGAAAGAGGTAGAGCTGGCACCAGACTCCAAGGAAGGCCCACTATCTGAGTTCTTGCCCCGGGCCATCCTGTACCTCCAAAATGCTACCTCTATTGTGGATGAGTTTCAAAGACCAGTTGCAGAAATACAAATTCTTGTTCCAAACCCACTCATGTTAGTAAAAAACATATAAGAAAAAGCAACCTCACAGGATCATCAAACAACACTTGATAATGAATGGCAGTTTACATATTTATAGTCCCTTTCAACTTTCGTCGAGTGCTCAGAGAGAGGAAACCCAACTGACTGAGGAGGCAGACAGGTTGAAAACTGAGCAATAACAGAGGGATGAGTAGAAATGAGACAGCAGGCTAGACACAGACAGTGTGTCCGCCGGAGTCCAACTTGAGCCTGATTGAAAAATATTAAAAAACCCCACACCTGGGCTTCCCTGGTGGCGCAGTGGTTGAGAGTCCGCCTGCCGATGCAGGGGACACGGGTTCGTGCCCCGGTCCGGGAAGATCCCACGTGCCGCGGAGCAGCTGGGCCCATGAGCCATGGCCGCTGAGCCTGTGCGCCCGGAGCCTGTGCTCTGCAGCGGAAGAGGCCACAACAGTGAGAGGCCCGCGTACCGCAAAAAAAAAAATGAAACAAAAAAAAACCCCACACCTCACATGCCTCTTATTACAAAAAGGCCCGCCCACTGGTCTTGGTGGAAAGGCTGACTGGGCTTTTAAACAGTCCACTCTCTCTGTCCTCATTACGCCCCTCGTCATTTTTATCTGCACGAATGTACCGACTCATGCCTGGAAGAGGGGCTGAGGTCAGTGACCTCTGCAGGCAAACACGATGGTGCTTATGGGCACAGAGAGGGAAAAGTGTTTTTTGAAAATGTTCCCCATCCTTAGCAGCCTTTGTTCTGGGAAAAGTGAAATTTCATACAGTACCTATGGACAGAAAAAAGACTGGAAATACACGCACTGAAATGGGAACCACAATGTTAACTTGTCAGACTAGAGGTGATCTTGTCTCTGGTGCTTTTCTGTATGCTCCAAAATTTCCACCAAGGATATTATGCATTAGCCTTATAATCAAAGAAAAAGAGTTTCACAACAAAGCGAAATTTTAGTGTTAACTCGAGCTTTCTTGTATAAAAAAACTGTATACTATGAACTGTATTCTGGATAGCCACTGAAGTCAGCCTCACGTGTAAATTTTTTGGTTTTTCACAAAATTTTGCCCTATGTTTCTGTCAAGTAAGTGATGATCTTCACGCAAACACACTAGAACACTGAAAGAAAAAAACAACCGGGGTGTTATGTCCTTTGACTATCATGGAATCCAACAGTCCACTTCCACCCCTCCCCGCCCAGCCCCCGCTGTCTCCCACTGCCATTTCCCCTTTTATTGATAGGAGAAAGAATAAGATAGAGAAAACCTAATACAGGCACACAAACCCGTGCAGACAGTTACCACATGAGGGTCTTATAAACCAGGATACCCTCAGAAAGCACAACTCTGAGGACTCAGAGCCAGACGTCTACTTACAGCACGAAGCTGGCTAGAAAGGGACAGCTCCCTGGGCAGGGACGGGGTGAGACGGAGAGCCATGAAGGGAAACGCAACCTCACGGAACTCGAGAGAGAGGCGGAAGTATCGACGAGACCCAGTCATCTATCTATTCAATCACTCTGCAAAGCGTACAGCTGCAGGGACCTCAACCTGGATACGTGGCTTTACAATAGTCTGCTTCAACTTTGACGTTTCCTCTCCGAATGGCTCAGATGTTCCACATCAACCTTCAGGCGCTTTGCCAGAGACGACAGTTGTGCAGCAAGCCAAACATCGTGCTGGTAGTGAAAAGATCTCGGTTCATCATCTTATCTGCCATCAGTTTGTCACATCACCTCTTTCTTACTTTCGACTTCTTCTAGATTTGACTCACTCGTAGTACACCCTTTTCTCCTTGCAACCTTATCTGGTTAAGAGGCACTGCACTAATGTTCTACTTGGCTCGGTTTTTCCTACCCAGATTAAGGCAACAACACGCGCAACAACTGGTCATCTGCCTCCTGAACGTGTACAGTAACTCGTATTACAGCACGGGGGATGTCTCACAGCCTCGGCACTGGGAACGGTTCCACCAAGATAAGAGCAGTCACATGGTCAGGAGAAAGGCCTCCCACCTCATCCCACCAGCGCCTTCCCATGAGGTAAACAGGATCTGCCAGGAAACCCGTACAAATCACTACCTTCTCAACTTATTTATAAGGCACACTTGCACGAGGTTAGGATTAACTGTTAAATATGAGGTTTAAAAATAAACAGAGGGCTTCCCTGGTGGCGCAGTGGTTGAGAGTCCGCCTGCCGATGCAGGGGACACGGGTTCGTGCCCCGGTCCGGGAAGATCCCACGTGCCGCGGAGCGGCTGGGCCCGTGAGCCATGGCCGCTGAGCCTGCGCATCCGGAGCCTGCGCTCCGCAACGGGAGAGGCCACAACAGTGAGAGGACCGCGTACCACAAAAATAAATAAATAAACAGAAAACAAGCAAACTAGTCCTTCCTGTTGAGCTGCAAGTTTCTCTCTCCTCTCTCGCATCCCTACCCCTATAAACTCTCTTAATTACATTAAAAGGATCTGGAGCAAAGATCTTACTAGTAATTAGGGGTGACTTATGTGTGTTTTTCATTCTCTATCTGTGAACCAGGAGTATAGGATTGGATCCAGACCAAGTATGAAATTCAATAGGTCCCTCCTGTCCCCAGCTTAGCATGCAAACTCTGATGTGTAAAAACTTACATTTCTACCTAGGGATATAGTTTTGATAACAAAGGAGCTTGGCAGACAAAGGATAATTTGTTAAATCTGCTAGAAGCTACTTATCTGCTGTGGGCATGCGGATCTCTACGCATATTTGAGTTAGCACCTGTGTGGAAGAACTATTTAAATTGGAAGAAAGAAGAGAAATCCACTCCCTGTATGGCCATCAACTATTCCTCCTTAGTGTTTTTTAGCCTGTGCACTTTCTCAGTGCTCAATCTGTTTCAATGATGAACAGACGAAAGCTAAATGCTGTTCCCCTGCTGGAGGCTGTCATCTAGAAACGCCTCAGAGAAAAACGAGGAACAAGCTGTCTTCCAATATAGTAAGGGGCTGAGCTGTGGACTCTGGAGCCAGGCTGCCTGGGTTTGAATGTCACTTCTGCCCCGTAACAGCTGGACGATCTCTGCCAAGTCACTCCATCCCCATGTGCCCAGTTTCTTCGCATGGAAAGTGCGGAACAAGAACAGGAGCGCGCCTGAAGGACTGCACGAGGAATACACGTGTTAATATCTACAAGCCCCTTAGAACCGCGCCTGGCTCACGGCAAGTACTGTGTCAGTGCTGAACAAAAATAAATGCATGTGAAGTGCTTGGAATGGTGACCAATGAGCACTAGATATTACTACTCCTGTCTAATGTAAATTTTAAACTAGAAAACGGAAGACAAAACATTCAGGGTCCTGAACACTAAAGACATTCCCTGAGGTTCTCAACTATGGCCTCCCGCTGTATTAACAGATTCTTAAAAATCCAGACAAGTTATTTTCCATCAAGTCCCAAGCTCTTGGGGTCGGAGTGGAGGGCAGGAACAGCAGGTCCACAGAAATACCCATCTGCCCAGCCCCATAATTAAAAACAAGTCACCGTTACAGAACACAGATGTGTTTGAAGTTCACCGGAGCTTTGCAATACAGTACAAATTACTTTCTCCGGGTACTTCAAGCAATTATCACTTTTAAAGTCTACTGGGGGAGGGGTGTGAAAGGGAAAGTAATGGGATTTGTATCAGAACTGCTTTTCCCTTCAATTGTTTATATTCAGCAAGGGTCAGTCGCCTCCAGTGGGGAGGGGAGATGGGGAAGAAAGGCAGGTGGTAATAATGTTGGCTGAACAGTTTTCCGGGTAGAAAATTAACATCCTCCAAACAGTATGTAATTGTTAAATTTTTCTGTCTGCTTATTTTGAGTACAATAACAGGGGTCACTAAGTATTATAATCATTTCCTTATGGGACATGTTTTCACTCTCTAAAATTAACACGTTTTCGTATTTTATACTAGAATTTCTCACAAGCATCCTACAGTATGGGTATTTACTATCTCTACAGTGTAACAGCTTCAATCTGCCCCTGGTGATACAGCCATTTGTCTGTTGCCTAGAAGGTTCCTGATAGGATGATTATAATTGTCTTTGAGATTGACACTTGTGTTACCGGCATTTAATAAAAAAAAAAAAAACAAACAAAGAAAACAACCCACGAAGGGGGTTATTTTCAATAAGGAAACAGACACATGAGTGTTCTTTATTTCTTCACCCTCCCAAGAATGCTCCCCTCTCCACTCCTCTCAGGAAATCATCCCAGCTAATCTCTGCCCCTCCCCTCACATGGGCACTCCATGAAGGTCTCCTGGTGTGATGTGAAGCTGACAGATCTGGGTTCAAATCTTGACTCTGCACCGTTGGTAATCCTTGTCTAAATACACCTCTCTGTTTCCTCCACTGTAAAATGGAAATGTTAACATCCAACATCTAGTGTTAATCTTAACACTAGATGTTAGTATTATGAAAAGGATTAAGGAAAATGTAGAGAGAATTCACAGCCCTTAGTAGCTCCTCAGTAGTACATAGCAATCCTTCATGTTATTTGAAAACTTGGATGGGTCCTACAACCATAAGGTCTCTGAAACCTGTCCGTATTGAGCATTTATTAAATTGGAAGAAAGATGCATCTTCTTTCTATATGCTGAATTTCCTAAAAATTGGGCAAATTTCCTCTATGTTCTTCTTAAGCAGAATATAGGGCTAATCAACAACTTACCTCCCCCCTCACCCGATATTTCCATAGGATACACCAAAGAACACATGAGTCACAAAAGGAAGAAGAAAAGATCATTCATGTTGATGATCTGAGAAGACGCCTACAAAGGTAAATGAAGGATGCCCATCTGTGAGATATACCCCTGCAGACTCAACTCTACTTTCTTTCCATTCCCATTGTTGTTTCCGAATGTAGCTAAAGCTCTGATGACTTCACAAGAGCTGTGTTTTTATCTTGATTCCCAGCACACCGGCCTACAAGCTATTTTTTTGAAAGCACCACTTGCTGAGTGTACCTGGGGATCCAGCTAATGAACCGCATTGTTGGCTAAGTCACCTTTCAGCAACCAGGCCATGCTACAGAGTCCCCACAAACTCCTGCTTGAGGGGAGGACAGGAGGGAAAAACAAGAGACGGCTACAAAGAAGAGGTTCTTTACCTCTTGCAGCTACCATACAAATTCCCAGCCCTGATTCTGACACTTATCTCCACCACTTAATAAGAGGGAGAGTTAAAAAAGAATGAGCTAGAGAAAGACAAGATGAGCAAGAAAGGTCCTGGCATATCAAAGAGTGGCGGACGAATTTAGGTTCTACGCTTAAGGTAGACTATTGGCACTATACCTTCTTACCCATGATGGCAGTACCTAGTTCACAGGGTTGTTAAGGATTAAGTGAGCTACTATTAGTCAAGTTTCTGGATCAGCTCCTGGCTCATAATAATGACATACCTATATGTTTGTTAAATAGGTGAAATGTAAAAATAATTCAACACCTGCTGCGCAGTAACCAAACGTGACTCACACCTGGTACAAATGGCCTCACGGGAACGTGATTAGTACACGGGCCTCATTTTAAACCCGAGCCCTTTTACAGATACAGCCCTCTCAGAGAAGGCAGGATCAAGCCAAGGTCTATCTCCACATAGTAAAGTGTTATCTGTCCCTAAGACGTCCCCCAGAGATCCCAGAAGTACACCGTTAGGCAAAGTCAAAAAAAAGCACTCTCAGAAACTGCCCCGGTGGAGTGGAAACACCACTAGGAGAGGCAGGGGCCCAGGAGTGGAAGCCGGGCGCTGCCATGAGTCCCACAAGCTGTAAGCTGGAGACTGCGCCGCAAAGGTGAGATATGTTACCGAAGTGAAAACCATGCCAAGTGTTTAATTAACAAGGCTGATGGAAACCATTTTCTTGGTTTAAGGTCATACACGATCAAAGTGAGGAAGAAATACAGTAAGCCGGTAAATCCACCAACCCCTAACTTTTAATTTGGAAATCAGAGAGCGCGCATGGGACAGAAACTTTCTGATGAAGACAGAGAGGAGGCGAAACGGGGGACCTGGGGAGCGCCAACTGAGTGACTGTCCCTTGACAAGTCCTGAAACTAACCTGCACACAAAGAGACAGAATTGTTGTGGGTGTGGAAGGGGAAGTGGGGACCATAGTCAGGGAGCACCCACCCTGCCACAAGCCTACCGCCTGTACAGTCAGGCTCACCTAAAACATCCTGTTTTTGCCGCAGATCACAAGCACCTTAAGCCAAGTCTGCATCTCATGCTGTCAAAATACCAAAACAGAAAAGACACATCTACAGATCTGCTCTTCGAAGAATTCAGCAAGATTCCCCTGGCACTCTTGAAAACGGGAGGAAGGGCAGATACACAACAGCAAGAGCAGGGTGGGGAGCTTGGGGCCCTGAACACACAGCCCGAATGTGCACCGAAAGGAGGGGGATGTAGGGAGGATGAAGCAGCAAGTGGCTACTTCTCCCCTTGGGCCACCCGTTGTCACTACTGCTCAGAATAAGCATTTTGAATAAAAGACAAGGCAGATTCAAGTTGAAAGTTGGTTTGTTCTACTTTCAGCTGTAAAAGATTTAGCTCTGGACACAAAGCCCATGTTAAAAACCGCTGTGTGAAGACAAAGAATAAAAGAAAGGCAACAGAAGAGTTCCAAGCAATTTGGGCTTCCTTCTATTTTTGTCTTAAAAGGCAAGTATGTTAGGGCAACTTCAGGAAGTTTTAAATACTCAAAACTTCTTAACCTATTTTATTAAAATTTTTCAAAAATCCATTTTTTTTATTGTAGAAATTCAGCATATTCAAGCCAACAGTTGCAAGTATTCAAACTTGCCCAGAGTATTTACCATTCAAACAAAACAAGAAACATAAAGAAAAACTGTCCTTCGGAGATTTTCTTTCTCCTTTAGAGTTAACTTATCTGGTAAAAGAACCAACCTTAAAAATATTTTCCGAGTCAAGTAAAGGAATGTATAAGGACAAGCAGGGAGGAGGACCAAGCTTGCCTAAATGACAGACATAAAAAAAGCCATACAAACAATGGTATCACCATCGTCATCATTGTTGTTGTCGATACAGCAGGATAATTAAGAAATATGAACTGGGCCGTTCGAGAAAACGGTTTTCGCAGAAAGCAAGTTTTCATCACCCCTGCCATTCCAAAGGTCCTGTGTTAAAGGGGAAAGGTTAAAATGAGGAAAACACCAAAGGCACAGAGGTGAAAAGGCACACAGTTAGGGGAAATAGCTCAAATTAATATGAAAACAAGTGTTCTCTAGGAAATATGGAGACAATTTTGGTGCATATGAGCAGACAAACTCCATGAGCTGAAGATACGAGATTATGCTGTTTAGGGAGAGACACTGACTAGGAATGAGCAGCTGCTACAGGGCAAGGAAAACAGCCTGTGCCCTGGAAAAGGGTTTACAGAGGGCAGTGAGGACCACTGTCAGAGGCACATGTCATACGTGACACGTCATTTGTCCTTATCAGTGGAAGTGTCAGCTTCCTCTGTAAACACTGCCCCTCAGCGGCCCAGGACTGTGTTACCCCAGGCAGCAGCCCTGGGCATGGTGACGGCGGGGGGTGGGGGTGGGGTTGCCTGCCTGGGGAGAAAGGGATGTGGGAGAACGGCATTTGAACTGGGTTCCCTCTGGCCTGCTACGGACAACCTACGCCCAAGAGGCTGCATTTAAAGCAACTGATTTATTATCCACTTTAGATTATAAGCCGTCAACTAAAGGTCCCCTTCCCTTTATATATACACTGGTATAACTGATATATTCTCCTCTGTTGAAGACAGAAGATTCTCTCCTGGCCGTGCGAATACCCAACTTTATATATTGAAAATGAGCTGTCCAAATAAATCAGACCAACAGCTTAACATATGAGGCAACCTGAGGGTGAGAACGGGAGTAAGTAGAAACTGTACAAAGACCTGATGACGAGAAGTTAGATGTAATTTGGTAGAATGCTGGGAAGCTGCCTCCTCTCTCAGTGGCTATGGTGAGCCCAGGTCATTCCTCTGCTTTATAACCTTGAGAAAATTCCTACTTAAATGTTATTTTAAAGTGGTTCACTTTGAGAGATAATGGTCTATCCAGAAACAATTTTGCTAATAACCCCCAAATTGCTAACTCCGAGCTCTCCACCAAAAATAGATTATTAACTGATGCTACAGTAAGAAAACTGCCATCAAAACAATAGGACAGGGCTTCCCTGGTGGCGCAGTGGTTGGGAGTCCGCCTGCCAATGCAGGGGACATGGGTTTGAGCCCCGGTCCGGGAAGATCCCAC
>NW_021703777.1:105845613-105879041 GCF_005190385.1 Monodon monoceros
GGGCTTCCCCGGTGGCGCAGTGGTTAGGAATCCGCCTGCCAGTGCAGGGCACATGGGTTCGAGCCCTGGTCCGGGAAGATCCCACATGCCACGGAGCAGCTGGGCCCGTGGGCCGTGGCCGCTGGGCCTGCGCGTCCAGAGCCTGTTGCTCTGCGGCGGGAGAGGCCACAGCAGTGAGAGGCCCGTGTACCGCAAAAAAAAACCCAAAAAAAACAATAGGACACAGCTGAGGTACTTATCAGACCTGACGAGGTTAAAGGAAGGAAAAGAGTTTTGCGGCTGTTGTAGAAATATACAATAAGACTCCAACCTCTTTCTGCTTCTGGAATATACTAGAAAAAAACAATATGTAACCGAAAATGTTGAAAGACTGCACCGAAACTTTTTCAAAGAATCAGAGCAGTGAGAGACCTTGAAATTCATTTAATCCTGTCCTTGATTTTTTCCAATGAGGAAACTGAGGCCCAGAGAGGTTAAGAGGTCTGCCTGTAACACACACAGAGATGGCTTAGGTACACCTGTGGTTTGAAGCCCTCAGGCCAGGGGTACCCTTTCTCGTTACCTTGCTTTCCCTCCCTCTATGAGAAGCGGTTATGGAAGAGTTATTTTTATAGGGAGAATTGAAGCCACCGACTATGACAGAAGGAAAAGAAATAGTGGTTTTAATTTTGAGTGAAGCTATCGACTCATTGATATGCTCACACCCAGGTAAGATGTTTGAGCCTCAGGTAAAATAAATAGCAGGCCTTGGTAGCCGAGGCTGTTGTGTGGGGTTAGGACTGGGGTCCAAACAGTGACGAGATCGGAGGACCACGGGCTGGACTCGGCTAACAGGACAGAGAATCAACAGGTTAAGAGAAAGGGTCCAAGCAGCCCTTCGCATCCACTTGTAACTGCATTTGGCCACGGCACCCCAGTTCACCTTGCCACGGCTACACGTACAAAATCCACCTTGGAAATAGCTTGCCAGGAGCGCTGTTAGAGCTCAAGGCAACCCGGGACCGTGTGGCTGAAGCGCGGGCTCTGGGTCTGGGTCTCGGCTCTCCTGCTCATGTCTGTGCGAGCCTGGCTGCGTTAACCTCCCTGTGCCCTGGTTTCCCATAGGGTGCAGATAACAGGCTCTCCTCCGCGAAGTTAACAGACCCAGAGCACCGAGAACAGTGCTGAGCATGTGACGTGCACAAGCCGTTTGGGACTGGCTCCTTCCACGGCTTCAAGGCCACAGGCCTCCTAGGGTGACGACACTTCGCTTCCAGGTACTGTGGCACACAATTCACACTCACACATCCTCTTTTCTCTGAAAGGTTAACCTTTTTGTCTGAAAGACAATTTGGTTTCTTTCTTTAAAAAAAAAAAAAAAAAATCAGCTTTTGTTTCTCCTTACTAGAATTCTCAACTCATGTAAAACATTTAGAAAATCCAAATAACAGTTAACAAAAACTACCTGATATTGCCACCCAGAAAAAAACGCTTCAACACAGAGATAAACTTCTTTCCAGTCCTTTTTCTCTATTAGTTTCACACACATACATTAAGTTAAAAAACAGAACTGTGATGTTGTTTTGTAATCTGGTTTTTTACTGAATACATTGTGAATATATCCCCTTATTGATTATGTTTTATGACACCACGTTTTAATGGTGGCACTATTTGCGCCATAATTTACCACTTCTAACATCTTCGACAAGACTTGACCTCCACCGTCCTAGTCTCACCTTTTACATATCCCCAAAGAAAACAGAAACATAACAATTAAAGCTTTTTGATGGTGACCTCCGTACAAGAATTCTCCCTTTTGTTTCTCCCCAGCTCAGTTAGCCCTGGTGCTCAGAAAGTGGCTTCCAGAAAAGCTTCTCCATGGAGAGGCTGGAGCTTCTGCATTACTAGACTAGGGAAGGGCAGCTATTATAGCCAGCTGAGCGTCACAGTGCCAGGAATGCCTGACCTTTCCCAGGGCTTTGATCTAGCAACCTCCTGCTGGGAGCTAACTGGCCAGGGCTGCTGGGGAGGAGGGAAGTAAGATGGGGGCTGGGGAGGGGAGAGTGAAGGACCCTCCACTGGGCAGCGAGCCAACCTCCTGAACCAGACTCAAATGTCCAGCTGCAAGAATTACTTAGAGCTCAACTACCAACCCCACATTTTAGAGATAAGAGAACCAAGGCTCTGGAAGATAACAGGACTTAATTAGTACTTGAGAAATACAGCTCAATATTAGCAAGGATAACAGCCACAATTACTATCACTACTATTGGGAGCATTTACTTTGTACCAAGTACCGTGCTAAACAAATGTTTCATCCCAACGACAATCCTGTGAGACTGTATAATTATCCCCATTTTAGGAGGGGGGGAGTGATGAGTCTTGGAAAGATGAAATGAGTTCCCTGAGATCCCACAGCGGGTACACAGTACAGGTAGGAGTCAGATCCAGATCTGACACCACAGTACGGGCTCCCTCCAAGCACACTGTAAGAGTGATTATCTTTATTTCCATTGCATTGGGTTTTTTTAAAAGATGAGCTTATTAGTACTCACTGTTAATTTAGAAGTTGGCAAAGAATCCATGCTTTCATCTCTCTAGTCATCTTTTTACAAATCCATCTTTCTGCATTTGCTAAACAGTGACATAAAAATATTCAACAGATCAATTTGCTGGCAGTCAACCTCCATATATTTCATATGATGGTTCTGGTAATAGCCTGACTGTAAAGTTTAGGCTAAATGTGAACTACCAGCTGCAATGATATAGCTGAACTAGCAAAGAAGGTGACAGACTTGATAAAACACTTTGTCTCCAATGAATGACAAATACAAAGACATTTCTTCTAAATTTCTCCTAGGCCACTTCAGGTTTGGAAAGGCCTCAGGCCAGGGACTGTCCCAAGTACATAATTACCATGCTTCTCTTAGATGATTATCAGGTAGAAGACAAAGATTTCAAATAGTTTGTTTACTTAGTTTTTTAAAGGCAGAGTCTCTTCTCAGAAACTCACGTGAGCAATTTAAGACAAACAGCTGTGGCAGGAGATGGACAGCCACTGCCACCTGGTTTGGTGGGTAAATGTGCTGAATCTGTGTGCGTTAATTTGATCAGTCTTGACTCATTTTCTTTAATGAGACAGTATAACACAACATCCACCCAACCTGTTTTCTGGATTTTGTTTTACATACATTTGTTGTTATGGTCAAATCTGTTCTTGAGCTTCTTGTTGGTTGAAGCAAAAAGTTTACAACTATTTTTTTTCCCAAACACATATTTTTGGTGTGCGTATATGACAGCTATGCTCCCTTGTGAGGGAGCTGGACTTCACCGCATGTGGTCTGTGATCAAATAGATTCAAATAACTTACACCAAACAAAGAAACATAAAAATAAAATTTAAAAAGGAGGATTTTATTCCATTTCTTTGCCTTCTCATTAGATCAGCTATGTAGACTACAGATGCAAATTCTGCAGGAAGGTGGGCTTCTCAGTCTTGATATTTTTTTCATTTTCTAGAATATCATATGGACACATGGGAAGATGATCGTTCTTTCTCACTCTCATCTCTCTTAACTGTGCTTGTGGAATTCTGAGGTCTAAAGGCCAAGAGGAAAGGTTGTGATCACAGCCCTGTCTGTAGAGGTGAAGGCCAACTCCCACATTCAGGATGAAAGCTCAAACACCAGGTTACTGAAAACCATGTGCTGAGGAAAAAAGCAAGTCTTTGGGTTCTGAATCATTTGTTTTTGTTTTCTGTTAAATGAGGAAATCTTTTTTACTTTCATTTAGAAAAGATCATTGCTATTCTTGATCTTTGAGTGAACACACTGAGATTTTATTTTAAGTAAGAAAGGACATGATAGATTCTCATAAATTTTCACTCAAGAAATTTCTGAGCCCACTTTAAATACATAATAGGCTTCAGATTCATGGGGTTCAAAATGTCATTTAATACTATTACAGTCATGTACAAAATGACAGTGAGAATTACCCACACTTAAAAAATGCAAAAAAAAAATAGCTCAAAACACTCAATAAAATGTCTTAGGTCTTGCCAATATGGCCTATTTGGGATTACTTTGAATGGTGTGGTTCATCACCAACAGCCTTTATTACAAAAAAACCCCAAAAAAACCCTTGTATGTATCTGTGCATTTGGCAGCCTACAATCTTTCCCATGAAAAAGCTTAAAAGTTTGACTCACTAAACTAGTAGTTCTCAAACTTTTTGGTTTTAGGAGCCCTTTAACTCGTAAAAATTATTGAGGACCCCAAATAACTTTTGTTTATGTGGATTATATCTACCAATATTTACCACACAGAAATTAAAACTGAGAACATTTAAAAGTATTTACTTATTCATTTATTAAAAACAATAGTAATAAATTCATTACATGTGACTATAACTGACATTTTTATGGAAAATAAGTGGTACTGTTTTACATTTTTGAAAATCCCTTTAACATCTGGCTTAATAGAAAAGAGCTGCCTTTTCATATCTGCTTCAGCACAAAATCTGTGGTGATATGTTGTTTTGGTTAAAATATATGTAGAAAATCTGGCCTCACACAGATATGTAGTTGGAAAAGAGAATTATTCTAATAGCCTTTTTAGATAATTTTGAATATTCTCCTTATACATGCAGTATAATGGAGATATTATACTACATCGGACAAATGATGGTTTCTTAAAGGTTAGGTGCAAAATGAAATTTGAAACCATACCAGTGTACTTTTCCTACCCTGTCACATCAAAATCCATTAATCTACATTGAATGGATCTTTCATCCATGTATGATTTTGTAATAAGTACTGATCATTTTGAATATGTTGGTTTCCTGAGTTATTGCAGATCTTCCAAATATTGACACATTTCATTATACAATATCAAAATCACATTTGTCAATACCCCCAATGAGCTTATTAGAAGAGTCTTTAAGGATTCAGGCTTCAAGCTTATGGAGAGGGATACAAGACTTCCAAAATTCTAATTTTTGCTTGAAAGTCTGAATTTTATCATTGGTAACAAATATATTGTTTTCCTTGAAGTGACAGGCTTAGTTCTCATAAAAGATCTACCACAAGGGTCCCCAACCTGCGGGCCGTGAACCTGTACCAGTCCATGGCCTGTTAGGAACCAGCCGCACAGCAGGAGGAAGCAGCAGGCAAGCGTGCGAAGCTTCATCTGGTGCTCCCCATCACTCCCCATCGCTCGCATTACTGCCTGAACCACCCCCACCCCCTCCCCGCCGGTCCATGGAAAACTGTTTCCCACGAAACTGGTCCCTGGTGCCAAAAAGGTTGGGGACCACTGGTCTACCAAGTCTAAATAGCCATATTTGATCATCAGTCATTCTGTACAGTAAAAACTCAATCGCACAGGTGTTTTCTTGAGACAGCCATGGCACTTCACTACACACGAAAAGTACCTTCTCATGTGTACTTCTCATTCATCACCAGAATATATTTAAAAAAAAAAAAAGACTCAAAGGGTTTAGGTTTAATAAAATAACTTTTACTGTTTTATCAAGGGGCACCAGCATTTTTTAATTGAATTCATGATAGGAAAGAATATAATCACTATTAATAGAGTTGGTGCTACCGCCTTGATCTGTGCTGTTGCCACTAGTTTTACTCATTGTTACTTTCATACTACTAGTGCAAATGTTAACACAGTGAAACAGCAAAAAGAAAAAAAAGAGAGAAAAAAAAAGGACAATATTATATGTTATCATGAAAACAGTTTTGATGTCATGGACCCCCTCAAAAGTGTCTCAGGGACCCAGGGGTTCAGAGACTACACTTTGAGAACCTATCTAACTAAACCAAACCTTCTGATACTGATCCACTCAACTAAGGAAGTTGGTTTTATTTTTGCTCTGAGCGAAGAATAGAGATACCAAAGCACAAGCCAAGCATGCCCTCGTATTTTGAGTACTACAGCGTAACCACTTTCCTTTTCTTACCCTCTGGACCAGCTGTTCCCAATAACTTGGACAACATTTTCTGGCCAAGACTTTGAAAGACTGATTTCTCAGAGTCATGAGTGACTGCTAGCAGAAAAGGAGGATAGTCCCTGGCCTGGACTCTGTTGCAATCACGCCTCATGGCTCAATCATTCTCTTTGATTCACCACATATTCACCACACCTTTAATCTTTCCTGTTTTGCTCTTATGAGCATTTAAGGCTATAAATTTCCCTCTAAGTATCACTTTGGCTGAATACCACTGGTTTGATATGCCAACTTTTAATTACCATTCAGTCCTAAATAATTTCTTTGACCTTTGTAGCATTTAGAAGAGTCATCCTTATTAATAAAAAAGTTTTTCTGGTTTCCTTCTAAATTAATAGCTTTATGATAAGAGAATACAGTTGTATAATAACTAATCCTTTGAAGTTTGGTAACACTTGATTCCTGGCCTAATATTTTATATCCCTAAGCAGCTGGATACAGCAATCCACATAATCCATTTGAACAAGCTGTGTTGTTCAAATATTTTATAGCTTAATTATTTTGAGGAGGAGGAGGAACATCTGGTGATTTATCAATTATTGAGATATGCTGAAATCCCTTATTGGAATGTAGATTTGTCCATATTTCCTTATGTTTCTGTCAATTTTTCCTTTATAGATTTTGAAGTTGTATTATTATAAGCATGACAGTTTAGCATTTTATTTTCCTTTGTCTGATAGTATCATAGTTCTATCAGCTTATTCTGGGTTGGTCTTTGCATGTAATACCTTTTACCTTAACTTTCATAATTTTCCTTTTTTTGTTTGGTCTCTCCATACGAGTTCTGGAAAATTTCTTCAGATCTCTCTTCCATTTCATTAATTCTCCCTTCAGCTAAGTCCAATCTGCTCTTAAACCCATCCATTTTAGTTTTTAGCTTTAAATGCTCAATTTTTTCCTTTCTAAAAATTCTGTTTCTTTCTTAAAACTGTATCATCATATTTCTATAGTCTCTTGATCTTTACTCATATTTTTCAATCCCCTTTTCTATTTCTTAAGCATATTAAACTAAGTGTATAATAATTCTACTTTCTAAAGCTGTACTGTCCCATACAGTAGTCACAAGCTGTATGGCTACCTAAATTAAACATTCAGTTTCTCAGTTGTACTAGTTAAGTGCTCAAGAGCCACACACATTATGACTACCATATTGCATAATACATATGACAACACTGATTTAAAGACTCTGGTGTTTGACTCAACTGAATCTGTTGAGTATGGGGCCGTGTTTTCTTGTGTGCTGTGACTTTCTTTCTTTCTTTTTTTCTTTACTATAAGTGCCTATTTCTTGTAAGTTTATCTATGGAAATTCTTTGAGACCTATTTTAAAGGTAGGACTTCCAGAGGGAACTTGTCTCTGCTTCTGCTATGTGTTGAGAAACATTACCAAACTAGGATTCCTTTAAATAAAATTCTCAGTTTGAGGTCTTTAGTCCACCTGGGTAATATGACCTTGGGTTGCAAACCTCAGTGAAAGCCAGCTATGTTTACAATTCTCATGAGAGTATTTTTCCAACCTTCTAGTCAGCGCCAATATTTGAGACAAGAAATTTTCCTTGCATTTTCCTGGGAAGGTGGGTTTATTGCTAGTTCACCTTTATACTGAACATACAGCTTTTGGCATCCAGCTTTCTGCTGGGATTGGTGTTTTTCTTTTACTAGACTCTATCTACTTTTTTTCCTGTGTACTCTGCAAGATGTAAACTGAAGCTTGATTCACTACATTCAACAAAAGCCAGCTTCTGTGGGCCATTTACATCACTGGGTTCCTACTTTCACTTGTTGATTGGCCTCTGAGTATCCCTTACTTTCTAGTTAGCTGACAGATGCATTCAAAATGTATATTTTGACAGTAAGTTTTTTATAGATTGGGTATGTGTATGCATGTTTGTGTATGCATCATTAATGTGCATATATTTGTGCATATATGAGTGTGTGTGTAAGTAAAATAGATCTCCATAATTTTGGCTCATTTCAGCAGAAGGGTTGGTGAGAGTATCTCATTTACCATGATGCCAGAATTAGAAGACCACATCAATTTTCAAGATGCCTGTTGCCAATTTTAAATCTGAAGTTAATAATCAAAGCTACTACTTAGGGAGTATTTTGACTTATCACCTATCAAACACGGTATTTTAGAAACTTTCAAAACAAATAACCCTATAATCTAAGAATTATTCTTTCAGAGGTTAAACAACCTGTCCCTGGTCTCACAGTAAAAGGCAAAGGCAGATTTAAATCCAGATCTGTCTGACATCGAAAACTTTTCTCTTGCAAAACGGTATGGTATTATCAATCTAATTTACATGAAATAACTAAGGTTCTGGTCTACAACGTACGTGTTACATGAAACCCGAGGGGACGTGTTTTTCAGTTTTCAGAATTTTCATATGTATGTAAAGTAATACAGGATGTAGACTGTATGTCTACAGGATGTGGACTGTATGTATATGTAATACCCCCAGCAGAGTCAGGGGCAGCACCCCTTAATCAGTTAGATGAACATTCCTTCAGCAAAATTCAACAAGAGTCACACTAAGTGGGTTACATATAGGCTATAAAAAGTCTCACATCAATTTTGGTCAGCTCTGGTGACCAATTAACTTATGAAAACACTTTCAGATTTCAGAGTGTTTTTGGATTCCCACACTCTTTTATCTGCAAGCAATCTGTCCAAAGTTCATCTTGGACCTAGGATTAGAGCTTAGCTTTTCTAACACTTCCTTCTAGGTATCACCAGAATCATTTCATATATTTTAATGTAGCAATATTGGTACCAAGCTGTGGGAGAAACATTACTTTTGACTCACTAAATCTGAAATGAATTCTCTGCTGAAAGGCTAATCATATAGAATTTATCTCCTTCCAACTTAGAATTTTAACTTACCAACATCTTTTCCCATTAGAGACTAGCAATTATTTTTCTCTGGACTAATGCACTGAGCTTACTAGTATTCATTGCACTTACCAATTCAATATAATTCAGGCATTATTATATCAGTATTACTTACAGAGGTAGGATGCCAGCTCTCTTAAATATATCTCACTATCGGTTTTTAAACTTCCCACTGCTACAGATAAAATGTTTAGTGTTTTAGAATTTACTTGATGCACTAGTGAAAATCTGTGAAAGTCCAGCAGATATGTATATATTATTGATAGCTTATATGTTCTTAGTGGGATTTTGCAACTTTGAGGTCTCCCAGAAAAACCATTTGTTTGCTGCCTTAGAATCTTTTTTTAAATACATTTTTAAAGCACGTGAGTTTGAAAGAGACTTCAGTAATCAGACTTTGGAAACAGCCAACCCTCAACAGATGGTTTAAGCACAGTAGTGTGGATGTACAGTCTTACCGCCAGAGAAGAGAGGTCAAGGCTTGCCTGAGACTTCAATTCAATGTACTCCATAAATGCTGATTAAATCCACTATTATACTCGTACGAGGTAATCCTAAATGTATTATGTTGTATTATTTAGAACTCTAAGTTCAGAAAGTTACTAATCATAACAGTGTGAACGCTAATCATATCTTTTACCCCCAAAACCCACAAAACTACCCAAAATCTCCAGTTCTTAACATTTAAGTTCTTAGATGGACATGAGACAACTTTACTGGAGTGGGGTAGTTTCTTGTTGTTTGTTTCTGGAAATGGTCCTATTCCAGAGTCCCGTGCTCTTAATTATGTTCTGAAATGCTCTTTTTCTACTAAGGACTTAAAGCTCCAATTATAAGTCCCTTAAGTTGCAAAAACTTTCACATACACATGCATAAAAAAGCCAATTCTAGATTTCTGATAATAATGAAAACAGAGATATCTGTTATATTTTTAGTAAATGTTCAGCAGTTTTTTTAGTCAACTATGTCAACTTTCTCAATCAAATTTTTTCATCTAATCAGGACTTAAACTGATTAGTTTGAATTTGACCTTTTTGTGCCTTTTGATATAGGTGTGATAGGGACAAAAGAAAAATGGGTCAAAGAATCAGTCAGGGGCCTCCCTGGTGGCGCAGTGGTTGAGAGTCCGCCTGCCGAGGCAGGGGACGCGGGTTCGTGCCCCAGTCCAGGGGGACCCCACATGCCGCGGAGTGGCTGGGCCCGTGAGCGATGGCCGTTGAGCCTGTGCGTCCGGAGCCTGTGCTCCGCAACGGGAGGGGCCACAGCGGTGAGAGGCCCGCGTACCCCCCCCCAAAAAAAAAAAAAAGGATCAGTCAGGATAAATGACAATTGGAATAATTAATCAAGACTGCAATTTAATAGTTTCTCAACATATTCATCTCCTTATTTTTTATCCTTAGAAAAAAAAAATGAAGTGGAAAGTTCCATTCATTTACTTCATCATTCGTTGATTTGTGTATATGTGGCTCTATTTTAGGGGCTAATCATAAAAAGGTGGTCCCTGTCCTGAAGAATCTGTGCACAGTCTAGTGAGAGGAATGGGATGTAAATTAATAACCTTCAATACAATGTGGAAAATGCTGTAAGTGAGGCATGAATAAAAAAAATATTCTACATGAGTGATTAAGGCCAACTAGGGCTCAACTAGAGCTTCTGAGGAGAGGTGACATGTGAGCCGGTAGGAGTTTTTCCTGCGGAGCGAGCACTCAGGCACACTGAAACCTGGGAGAGGCCCGAGATGGCACCTGGGACTTCCCATCTGACGAGTCAATTCTTTGGATTATTCTTCAGGAGGGCTCCTAAGGTTGTTTCAGAGCCTTCCAAATTTGGGGGACTAGTAAAGGAATGAAAGACATCTAAAAGTTACTTATTTCATTTATGAAGTTGTGTACCTAAGGAAATGCTGAGGACGTGATGACTGCTATATAAATCGCTGAAGCCGAATCTCGTGACCCTCCAGAGAGAGGCTGAAGAGAGCTGGAGGGAGTGGGGGCAGAAAGAAGCAAGCACAGGGGTTCACTGACGTAAATAATTATTTACGATTACCACTGTGTTGTCATCAATTTTATGTTCTCTCTTTTCTCCACGCATTTGAAAACCATCCATCATCAAACTACCTCAGGGACTACAGGCAGTCTCCTGAACTTGTCTACAGTACATTTCACTTACAGAGCAGGTACTGTAGCTGCTTCTCACTTATTTAAGCAGAAAATGTACTGTAGCATTCTTGCCACTGTGAGGAATCAGAGATTTTAGGAATGTAAATACATAGTGGGAAAAAGGAAGTTATAGAGAGAACTTATGGATGTAGGGAGTATAACACGTCAAGATAGTAAAGGCTGAACTGTGGGAAACAGGAATTTAAGGTCTCAAATTGTTTGGGGCCAGGCAAAGAGAATGAGATCAAGGGCTGGGTCTCTGTCCTTGCGTCCTCTTTTATGGGGCTTTTGACCATGGCCCTGAATCTTCTCCGTAAGGTCTGGTGCTGGACATTTCAATCCCACACGTCCTATTTCTTTATCTTTCCAGCTGTTGGAGGTTTGCTAATGCAACACATGCAGAGTATATTTTCGTAATATATGATTTGCTGGGGAAAAAACAGCAAATGAATTATGTACGGTTCTTAAGAGAGAGTAGTACTCTCAAAAAGAAATATACACGCAAACCCCAGTATACAAGTGACAATATTCACCTGTTGTGGAGTTCCCACAAAAGGACCTCTTACTAACGGAGGGAGTCTAGCAGTCAGGACCTCCACAAGGACCTTCAGTCTTGCCCTCCAAAGACACGTTAGGCATTCAAGAAAAACAACAAAAAAGATGAATAAAACTGCGACAAGAGCTCCTAAACATCAATGTTTACAACATAAGCAAAATTATTTAGCTGTCATTAAAAAAACCTGTATCCGTAAAAGCTTGACAAGAAATCAGTCACTGGTAGAAAAGCAAAGTGGGATTAAAATCTCAAGGAAAAGAAAAAAAAAAAGACGATGTATTTTTCTTTAAGGATAAATTGATCACTGAAAGTAAGGAGTTAGGGCTTTTTTTTTGCCCTTTGGAAAGACATTACTTATTTTATTTTTTAAAATTGAAGTATAGTTGATTTACAGTATTGTGTTAGTTTCAGGTGTACAGCATAAAGAATCAGTTTTTTTGCAGATTATATTCCATTATGGGTTATTACAAGATACTGTGTGTAATCCTCTGTGCTATATAGTAAATCCTTATTGCTTATCTATTTTATGTAGTTTGTATTTGTTAATTCCATATTCCTAATTCGTCCCCTTTAGTAACCACAAATTTGTTTTCTAAGGATATATCTTATTTTAAAGTTGACTTTAAACTGTTCTTTTCTAAATTGTGAAATATATTCATTTTAACTAGAAAATAAATATATAGTTAAGATACAGCACCCATTCTTATTGAAAGGATATAAATATCTAAACAGATAAGATTACAAAAATGCCAAAAATACATATGTATATGGGAAAGGACTAGAAAATAGAAAAGATCATGAATAATCAAAAGAGGTATTTATTAGGGTAGTAAGGCTGTGTATGGATTAGCTCATCTGATTTCCTTTGTTGTTGCCTTAAGACAGATTAAAACTAAGAGGAAAAGAACTCCTAAAAATGCCTATTATAAATGGATGTTTGTAGCAATCAAATAAATATCACAGATAAAATAAATGAAGACTTCCCACACTATTAAATCACAGGCACGATTTTCACTTCAGAAAAGAAGGCCAGGTAAAATCCTAGAGAGCGTCCACTGGGCACCATCTTCACCGCTCCTTGTGCCCCACACCCCATGCTGAATCAGGACATCTCTTCTGTTTTTGTTCTTTCTCAGATTCCTGACAGAACCAAACCTGCTGCTCCCAAGGGAAGAAGAAAGAACTCAGAAAACCAAGTTTCTCTGAACATCTTGCAGGATTTGTGCCACTTCACAGTCTTTCTGATTATATGGAACTCTGGTCAGTTCCAACCGGCTCACTAGAGAGAGACAGAAAAACACAAACCCCTTCCATTCCCAAGAACCAGTGGTCAATTAGAATGCTCCCTTTGCCTCTAGCATTACAAGAGCACTAGAATTCCAAAGAAAATTATAATTTTGGAGGAAAAAATATCTCTGAATCATAGATTCTCTAAGCTTCAAGTCATAATTTTTTTTTTTTTTTTTGGTAAGGAGTAAGTTAGAAGCTCAAACCATGTATATAGATTGCATGAATTTTGAATGCTTTGTTCTCAGAAACATGGTCATTCATGAATAATGGAGAGGCAGAAGGAGAGAGAACAATCCAAGTAAAATAACACTTTTCAGACTCTGAGAAAATCCCAGATACAGAACAAAATTCCTGCCCTGGGCATTCCACTTAAAAATATATATGGAATCTAAAAAAAAAAAAAAAGGTTCTGAAGAACCTAGGGGCAGGACAGGAATAAAGACACAGACATAGAGAATGGACTTGAGGACAAGGGGAGGGGGAAGGGTAAGCTGGGACGAAGTGAGAGAGTAGCATGGACATATATATACTACCAAATGTAAAATAGATAGCTAGTGGGAAGCAGCCGCATAGCACAGGGAGATCAGCTCGGTGCTTTGTGACCACCTAGAGGGGTGGGATAGGGAGGGTGGGGGGGAGACGCAAGAGGGAGGGGATATGGGGATATACGTACGCATATAGCTGATTCACTCTGCTATACAGCAGAAACTAACACAACACTGTAAAGCAATTATACTCCAATAAAGATGTTAAAAAACAAACAACAAAACTATCTTTGGTTGTTCTCCTCATTCTTCATAAGTCTATCCAACAACAAAATGTTCCCAGTTAATTCAGGTCATATCTTGGCATTCAAATTGTTTAATAAAGTTAGAAATATACTTAGTTTATCTTATGTTAGTTATAGCTAATTGCAAATCCTAGGTACAAAAACGTGATATCAATATTGGGTACTTACTCACTAGGGTATAACCCTAGGAAGCACGTTGTATATTCTTTGAACAATTTTCTTAGCCTGTCTGAAGTACCAGTAATAAATGGTATCAACTTAGGAGAGAAACACTGTCCTCTTAAACCACGTTATGGGTAGCAGCGCCATTCACAGAGTGAATAGTCATTGAGGCAGTTGGTAGTGATCCCATTTTTCATTTCTTTTTTCCGTAACATCATCAGTCCCAAGATCACTTTAAAAAAGTACTTGATTCACTTCCCTTTGAGTTTCAGGATGAGTTAAAATAGTCCTTCAAATCTCTCCCTTCATACAAGAACTTTTAGAGCAGCAGCTGGAATTGAGGTTGAAAAAAGAGGAATGACAGCCTGTAACACAGGTGACCAGAACCGATTATTAAGTCTGCTTATATGATTCTCTTTAAATGAAGCCATTAAGAGCTTGACAGATAACTATCCACCTGGATAATAATGTTGATGAGATCCTTAAAGACACAAGAAGGCTCTCTTATGTTGACAGTCCCATGATGCAGTGTTATCAGCCTATCATTACACTATTAACTGTTTACAGTTCATCAAAAGGCTTTCTAGTTAATTTGCTATGAAGTGAAAATAACATGTTCTCTTCCCTGCCTTCCCAAGTTGCTTCCTGGAGCTTAGGCTTGTCCTTAACCAACAAAGAAAGAAAATGAATAAGCGCACGTATTTTTTTTTGTGTGTGTGTCTTAAACAGCATCTGACTGTCACATGGTGGAGGAGGTGCCACATAGAAATCGTTTTTTCTAACGTAAACCACTCGGAAGTGCCTCCGCAATGCCCACACGACTATGCAAGAGGCCCTCACAGAAACACGCTTCCATGTGTTATTAGACAGAATTTTGGTCAAAAGAAAGACATCTGGAAACACTGTCAACTCCTGAGCAACTGCATCCGAGTCGGTCCCCGCAAACTGCCTAAGTGGTCTGAGAGGAGGCTGCAGAAGACCAACTCGTGAGCCTGTGCCTTGGGTAGTATTCTGGCACAAGCCAATACGCGCTACTAGTCACCAGTACGGCTTCCGTGAGGCATGGGCTCTTTGGGAACATACCATAAAAATTTTAAGTTTCTGGCAGGCTAAAAATCAGACAAAATTCTGTCCTTGGGCAGCTTACCATATAGTATAAAGCATATCTTAAAATGTAAAGCAAGCTTAAAATGTAAAAAGTTCCCAGTAAAAAATTTAGTGGTGTGCTGTATAGGGTATGATGAGAAAACAAAAGAGACTTCTGTTTGTTTTGCAAACCACGCAAGAAATCAAGGTTATTTCTTTGTAGTTCAGCAAGTGCACTGACACGATGTTAGGATTCAGGTCAACCTGGAGGGAGATTTCAAACGCAAGTTCAAAGTGTCTATCGATGACTTGGATGAGGATCTAATTAGGCAATGCGGTTCAGGAATCCAAAACATTATGGGACTCAACGGAGGTGCCTATTTGAGCAAGATGAAATTTAACAAGGATAAATAAGGTAAGGCACTTGGGTCCAAAGAGAATTGATTTCACATCCAAAAGCATGTGAAAAATGTAACCCAGTAATCTGGCTGATATACTTCTTTAGTCCTCCCTTGTTACTGCTGTATCCCCACTGACATTCTAGAGACAACAGATTTCCCAGTGGGGAGAGAATTGTTCTTCCTCCTGAGCCAGGAATACTATTCCATCTGTAGCCCGAAGTCTTACCCCGTCGTAAAGCACCCTCTTCTCAATGAGCCTCTTCTCATTGTCCCAGTTAGAATCCCTTTACTCCTCCCCTACTCTCCTTCTGTACTTTGAGTTTCATTTACAGCCCTTTCAAAATAGTAATTGGCACAGAATAACCTGGGCCTAGACTGCAGGCACCATGGGACTCTCCAGGTGTTTTCTTCATGGCAAGTACTCAGTACTGCTTACTGTATTAGCATGCCTCAGAATCACCTGGAGGACTTAATCAAACACAGGTTTCAGCACCTCGCCTTACAGAGTTCTCCGTAGATCTGGGATGGGAACAGAAATATGCTTTTTTAAGAAATTCCCAGGTGATGCTGATTCTGCTGACCCCTGGACCACACTTTGAGAACCTCTGACCTCTCGTCAGATCAAGCTCATGAAACAGAAGTTTATCACACAACTTTTATTTATAATTTAAACTTTACAATGACTATAGCATTCTGTGTAATCGTGAGACATAAGTAATAAATGTAAAGCAAGTACGGGCTTCTCCGTCGGTAGGTGCCTGCACTCTGGCATGTAGGGCTGGAAGAGACTTCATAGGTCCAGTTTCCTACTCAATGAACTCCTTGACAACATCTTAAAGAGGTGGTTGCATGGCACCTCTCCACCTCCCCCTACCCCAAAGAGTGATCTCAGTGTTAGAGATGTCATCACGTTGGAAAATAATCCCACTTTATTGCCAAGTATGTGAGAAAGTCTTCCCTAAACTAGGCTGGTATTTGTCTTTCTGAGATTTCTATTTACCCACCGGTACAGGCCTACAATCTAACCTCTTATCTAAAGCCCTTGGGGTCATATGTTTCGTAACTTAATTTTTCAGATTTTAGAAAAGTAATATGGTACACATACTACATATCATATACCGTCCTCAGTGGACTCCAGGGTAGTACTCTATAATCAAACATGTTTTTATTTTTGCAGTGAGGCATCTGAATATTCACACTTAGTGGAATAAAGATTATAAATAACTTCACATTGATGAGAGTCAGATTTTGCCACCAAATTTACCAAAACACTCAATTTTCAGGTATTTTTCAATTCCAAATTTATAAATAAAGGACTGTGGACCTGTATCAGTTTGTCCTTTGTGATTACACGAGGTAAGTCTACTTCCTCTTCCACCCTAGCTAGCAGTCCTTCAACCATCTGAAGACTGCTATCACACCCCTCCCTCTTATCCACTGTGTCTCCTCCTACATGTCACCATTCTTCCAAATTATCAACTGATAGATTAATCCAGTGTAATGAAAGAGGACTAGGTAAAAGGTCAACTACTCATCCTAGGCAACCTTAGTTCTTTCGTTAAAGTTCAAATGTGCAGAAATGTAGAGCACAGAAGGAAGGGTCAAAAGTGGCACTCAGCCCTCGAAAAGAGAAGACTTGTGAAGTTGATGAGGAGATAGTGATTCAGTTAATCCAAGACATGTGGATGAAGTATTAAACTTTATCTCCATGATTCCAAAGCACAGGAGAAAAAGAGAATTAATCTTTGTTGGCAACTACTCTGTGCCAAGCGCTGTTTGATGACTGACATACGTGATCTCCAATCCTTACAACTGCTCTATGAAGTAGGTGGGATCGTCATTTTACATATGAGGAAATTAACACTTTGAGAAGTCAATTGCTCAAGGTCATACTGCAAGCCAAAGGCAAAACGAGGATTCTTATTACCTGATTCCAAAGTCTAATAAGCAAGATCCTTCCAAAGTACCCAAAGGGTACTGATGAATGGCTCAGTAAGTCCGTTCTTAGTCCTGCCTCTATACGCATTTTAATCAATGAGTTTAAAGGGAATGAAGATGCCTGCCTTCCAAATTCTGATAGGACAAGAAAATGGCAAGAACAAAAAACACTATCACTGGATCCAAAATGACCCCACATGGCTAAAAGTGACAAAGTAACGCTGAGAAGGGCGGTTTTAATATGGCTTAGTATGAAATTTTACAAGTTGATGGGTCCGTCCATCCACCAACATGTTGGAGGAAGACAGGAATTTTAGTTGCCCCAAATTAACTTTAAGCCCACATGCCAAGAAGTGATGAAGACTTTAAAACCTATGGTTGTGTTAATAGAACTCTAATGCTTAGAATGAGGGACCCCACAGACCCAGTATGAAGTACGGAGGAGTTCAAACCTCAAGTCTTTACTGAACCAAAACAAATGTAATGGGGCGGGGGGCGGTGGCGGGGGGGCGACCAGAACAGCAAAATTTCTGAAAGCAGAGGCTTGGAAGAACTAAGAACGTTTAGCCTGAAACAGGGGGAAAGAGTGAGAGGAAGGCAAATGACAGCAGTCTCAAAAACACATGAAAGAGTGATTCCATTTATTTTCAGTGATGGCCCTGAAAGGCAGCTACCTCTCCCCATGGGGGTGGGAGATGGTGGGAGGGTGAGAGATGAGGGAGTTACTCTCGCAGAGGGCTGGCCTCACCTGGGGAGAGGCGCAATGCCGTGTCTACCAGCCAGAATGTTAGACAAGCCCACCTCTAAGGCACTCCCCATCCCCAGCATTAGGGTTAAGGGCACTGAACAGGGGCCTTAGGCAGCAACGCCCCTGCTTTGTCTGTAGAGAACCTCTTAACGGTGGGAACTGGGAGCAAGTAGGCCAGCTGAGTGACATTTCAATGGACTGCCAGCAGGGAAGAGATTTTTAGGCAAGCAGAGACTTGTAGGCCTCCTCAAGCCCTACAGTGTAGGTAATTATCCACTCTGAATCCTTCAGGGGCTAAGCCCACTTGGAGCCTGCAATCCCTTCTACCCTTCTCCCCCTCACCCCATGGGCTGGCTCCAAGGAAGCTTTTCTTTTTGGCTTCATCACTCCCCTCCACCCCCCATGCAAAAGTACATCAAACAGTATGTGTGATTAAGTATATCCTTTTAAAATTCCTTAGGTTGACTTATTCCTTACCCATTCATAAAGAAAATCAGTTACAAAGTTATTAGACAAACAGGCCAACTGAACAAAAACCGGTCTCATTTTACCTGGAAGCAGTGTAACCACTCATAGGAAGGTGATGATGGGGGGTGAAAAGCAAATCGTTCAAAGGTTAAAATTCAGGTAGAAAAACAAAACAAAACATGGCAGACAAGAACAAAAAACCTCTGAACTTAAATGCAAGATGATTTCCAGAAGATTATATTAAAAACTTTAAAAGTATAAGGCATGGTTCATTTTTTCTAAGACGCACAAGCAAACACTGTGTGTTTGAGTTCTATGAAGAACTCTTACCTGTAAAATCTCCGTGTGGTGTCGGTTGAGCATTTTATACAATTTATATCTTTCCATCATGTCTGCTTTGTCCTTCTACTATATCTATTCCCCCAAACCTTCAATACTTCAGTTGCACGGGCTATTCAACCAAATATTCCCAAAATCAAAGCATTAATCTTCATAGAAATGTGTGTGCTAAATTGCCAGGTCAAATACTTCTAATGAAATAATGTCTCTAATGAAACATCTCCTTAATTTCCTTTTTTTTTTTTAAAAAAAAAAAAAACAAAAACTTTAGATGCTTATGCTGCATAGTAACCTTCCGGTTTGGAAAAAAACCCACTCAAATCTGGAAAGCGACACACAGGATCAAATACCAGAAGTCTGCCTTTTAGGAGTCTTACAACTGCAAAGCTAGAGGCAACATTTACATGCGTTACAAAGCATGCTGTTTAATTCTTAGTGTGCCTGAAGAGTTAAATAAAATCATTTAGGGTCATGTGCCCTCCCATAAGATTTGCATTTTTTTTCAAAAGCGTAAATGGTTGAGATTGTTTACCCTGTTATGCTTGTAAGATTTTGAAAGCATGTTCTAACTCCAAATAGCCAAGAGTAAAATGGGAGATACCGGCCAATAACTTTTATGAAGTCACTATATAGGTTATGTAATCACTGAATTTTTTTAAAAAAATATATTTATTTATTTATTTTTGGCTGCATTGGGTCTTCGTTGCTGTGCACGGGCCTCCTCTAGTTGCGGTGAGTGGGGGCTACCCTGCATTGCGGTGGCTTCTCTTGTTGCAGAGCACGGGCTGTAGGCGCATGGGCTTCAGTAGCTGTGGCATGCAGGCTCAGTAGTTGTGGCTCGCGGGCTCTAGAGCACAGGCTCAGTAGTTGTGGCGCACAGGCTTAGCTGCTCTGCAGCACGTGCGATCTTCCCGGACCAGGGCCCGAACCCGTGTCTCCTGCATTGGCAGGCGGATTCTCAACCACTGCGCTACCAGGGAAGCCCTGTAATCACTGAAAATTAAATAGCTACAATTAAGAGCTCTAGAGTGTTCCTTTAAAATTCTGAGAAGTTGATCGAAACATCATTTTTTGTACACCTTTAGTATGTACAATTTTTATCTGTCAATTACACCTCAGAAAAGTTGGAAAAAAATCTGAGAGATTGTCTGGTCCTTTCTGCTAAGGATATAGCTATTTACTCAGACTAAGTTTCTTTTGGCTTGTCAAAAATTCAGAGGTTTTATTTTAAATATTTGTAAATGGATGTTAATTAATCTCAATTAAAATATACATTGGTGCCCCTCTCCTAAATAATTCTTCTTCAAACAGTACAGAATTTTGAAGTTAAGAGGAGTAAAACCGTTAAATAAGTTATCTTCAGTAGTTTTTACAAAAACAACACAAATCACCAAAATTGGAGATTTCCTATTAAAACAGAAGGTCCAAGTACTATTTTAAATACCACATGGTTATCTTCCCACGGCAACTTAGATTTTAAATTTTGGAGTTCGTATGTGATAAAACTGCCCTCAAAGGCCTGAGAAGAGGAAGGTAAAGCAGCACTGACGACTGTCCGCACGATGGTGAGAGGCCGTGAGTGCTGGTAGGCAAGAGGCGCAGTCTGAACGCAGGAAGGACAGATACTAGTCACTGTGCTGCCCAGAGTCTGCTTTTATCCTGGAGGATTTACAATAATCCAGTAACCTGAATCTTGTTTGTCTCATCCACCCTGAATATTATATTATTATATTATAAATTTTAGATCCTTAACCAATTTTTTATTTGTAACTCAAAATATCTGAATATGGCTCTCCTTTTCACCATTCCAAATGCTAGTGAATTACACATGGATAGACTCCGTAAAAAGAACTTAATACTGTCCTATGGAATGTATCCAACTAACAAATACAATATGCGAAAATATAACACTCATGTAATTAAAATTTTTTCCTTTGAAAGAGATAAGCTATTTCCTTTAGTATATTAAAAAGGCTAGAAAAAAATGTGAATTATGGTTGTTTTCCTCAATTCCAAATTACGAAACCTAAGCGTTAAACAAATTATTGACCATGTATTTTCTCCCATGATTATGCAGCCCTTAGGATCATTACAACAAAACCCCTTATTATTGCATCTTCAATAGACATTCAGGCTTAGACGAGACATGCTGGACTCAACGTTTCCCTCCAGAGCCTGGGCTCTACCCTGGGAATGGGTCATGAAGAAATTCAAATACCAAAAAATGCAAAAACAGATAATACAGCTCAAAAAATTAGTAGCAAAATGCAAATTATCTTTTAATTGAGTGCAGAACAGATGTGTTCTTTTCTAACATGAACCCAAGAAGAGCTAACATTAGTACCTAAACGTCATCTATGTTTGCATCTGCATTACCTTTACACAGAGTCCCCACAGTAGTTACTACTATTACTTCCATTATACAGATAAGGAAATGGAGGATTAAAATACTTAAAGTGGCTTGCTTAAGGTCCCACAGCCATTAAGCGGTGGAGCTGGGATTCAAGTACAGGCCATCTAACTGATCAGCTTTAAACACTGCATTATATGTACATGTATATCCATATATATACACTCACACACAGGGGAATATGCCTGACAATTTACCTAGCATGTACATTTCCACATAAAAGGAGCTTAGGGACGGCAATCTAGGTGGAAGAAGGGATTACAGGTTCCATCCTGAAGAATGCTTTTACTTGGCATAGGTGTTTATTTGGGGCAGTTGCTGGAGGCAGTTTATGAGGATATTGCTGGAGATTATGGAGCTTCTCACACCCCCACCCCCCAACGCCTTGGAGCTTCTACTGCCTGTGTGACAGTAAACGCCCTGAGCTCAGAATTTAGGGCTGGGATGACAGGTTCTTCCACCTGGGCCAGAGAGAGCTTGCTTAGGGCATGGTACCTATGTGCTGCATGTACACCCTGCCCCATTTTCCTCCTCTGTCTTCTTTCCTTCCTTGCATGTAAATGTGAAGACACTTACGACAACATCTGCTAAGTAGCCTGGAAGGACGACAAAATGGGATTAAGGATAGGAAATGGAAGAGGGAGACTGGAGTAGAAATGCAAGCTGGACCCAGCCTGAAGGAGAGTCAGAGGACAAAGGCCTAAAAGTACTGACTGCAATTCTCGACCACAGCTTAATTATAAGAAACTAGAAAGAATCTTCACTTCTTGTCTCAAGGCCTACAGCTCACCCTTGCAAGCTTCAACGTATAATAAAGTACATTCATGAAATAGTTCCCCAAAAATGCAAGTCTTTCAGATTTGTGGAAATGGCTCTACCATTTTTCTGCTCATTAACTCTGTACTAGGAAATAAAAGTTGCAACCCGCAGTGTGTGGTTGTTTTCCATTTGAGTTTATTTAGTTTTCAAAACAGTGAGTCATCTGAACTTATGCAAATGAAAGTTATGATGATTTTACTCAAGTGATTAACTCCAGTTTATACGTAGAACAAGTTTCTTTAAATAGCAGGGCATTCAGTTCTATAAAGCCAAGCTATCTTGTTCTCCCTTAAAATCTGGAGACTTATAACCCAGCAAGGGGCAAATCAGGCTCCACAGCGGTTGCGGAGGTGGATGCGGGTGGCTCCCGGGGCAGAAGCTCAGGTACACTACTCTATCAGCGAGGAAGGTAAAAAGGAACCAAGGGAAAGGTAAAAGTGTAAAACTGTGCTGCTACTTTAGGAAAGACCTTTAGGGAAGCTAATGAAGGAACTGTATCTTGGGTAATTTCAGAAATGTTTACAGCTGTAAAATGAGTGAGCAAACAGGTTCACTTTTCTATAAGGATATCTAAAAATACAAGCCTTTTAAACTCTAACTTGGGTTCATAAAAATACATACTGGCTCATATATCAACATGAGTGCCAAACTGCTTCAGACAGAGAGTTAATCTCCAAAACCATCTGCCATGACCCACAAGAAACAGGAAAAACACAGATTTCTTCCCTCAAAAAAGAATTCATGGGGGCTTTCCAGCTCTCCTTAATAATTTGGCTTGGGGAAAGAATACACACTGTAGAGATTTGCCTTACTTTTCATATAAATCAATGGCTTTCAATAAACATTAAGGAAAACCTCTCCTCAATTTATATTCAAAATATCAAGGGATTATTGAAACCCCTAATTTGCTGTTAAAGTCTGTGGCAAGTGTTATACCTTGAGTGAAATGCAATCTAATTCCTGTGTGGTTATATTTAAAAAGGGTCGGTGGGGCGGGGGGTGGGGGTGGTGGCGGGGAGAAGCAACGTTATTAAAGCCAATGCTCCAGGCAGCCCTGGAGCAGACTGGATCCAGTTTGAAAAGAACTGGCAACCCCAAAACTTTTTGATAAGATAAAAATTCATTGATGTTGGCTCACACGAGGCCCACTTGAACCCTGCACTTGTCCTCCGAGTTTCCTTGGCATATCTGCTCCTTTCCTCTATGTGCTTTAGCATAACTTTATTTTTCTCTTTTATCTTTCGATAACTGCACCCAGGGACCGGAGGGGATTGATTTTTTGTTTTGACTTATTGTTTGAAGATCTGTAACTCAAAGCAGCTCTCACGCCTCTGATGTCTAAGCTGGAGCGGCATAAAAGGTAAACCCGGGCCTGGGTAGCAAGCTGAGCAGCAGCAATACCATTTTATAATCAGCCATCTAGGTTTTCATCTTCTTCTGCCTTCCCTCCCACCCCCTTTAGCTGGGCTAGCTGGCCAAGTGTGAGGTTACTCCTACGCCTTTGTTAGGTGACAAGAGCAAGTTAAAATAAAAATAAATGCCTCGACATCTTTGCGTGCCAGAGCTCTGAGACTAAATATACTTCTACTTACAGCAAAAAGTTATTTCCTACCTAGAAGAAAGGCCTTGCTTTTATTCACAATGAAAGGAAACTTCAACGCATTTCAGAAGGCTGCTTTAGAAAAATAACCTGTGAAAACAAGGGACGACAGAACAACTGACAAAATCATTTTCCCAAAGGGCTTAAGTTAAGATGAAAAAACGTAAGGCTTTTTTGAGGCAGATCAGCAAATTCAAAAAACAAAAATGTTACTCTTGAACCGGAAGATGTTTAAAGACAGACTCACATATGTTAGGTCAGAAACTTAGTTGTGTTTTCTTAGAGTTCGGTGTCAGCGGTATAAATTCCAAATTAGCAAATGTAATAACCCCAAGCTCTCTTTCTCTCTTCCAGTCTAATCCTCAAATTATTAGGATTATTTCTGCCTTAATTAAGCTAACTTCACATTCACACGCTAGTATACATACACATAAATACCCACAAGAGCATCTAAGGGTCTGTTCCCTGAAGTTGTTCAGCTTGATGAAATATGGTTACATATGCAAACATTACCGCCCAATTGTAACCTCATTTTCTGCTCTGCTGGACAGCGTGACCAGCATTTGTCATCGTGCCTCCCCCGCCCGCCACGTCATTCGTATGTCTGTAATTGTCATCGAGATGCGGCATGTCAGCAGGACTCCAGTGTCCTCTGCACCCTGTCTCCACAGTCACTCAGGTAACAAACCCGTAATCTCGTCCTGTTTTCATGATGGTTGAATTACACATAATTGTTTCTGCACAGTGATTGATTTCTGCCTGAATAGAGACCTCTGCCTTTTTTCAATGCAAGCGAGTGGCAGCCAAGTCTCTCCATCTAGGAGGAGGCAGCAGCCTTTGAAGAGATCAAAGCCAAGGCCGCAAGCAGTTGTGCGCGCCCTGGGAATATGGAAAGCCTTTATGCTCTCAACCCCATTTCCAGCATCATGTTGGACTGCAGCTGCATTACATTCTGCCAGCATTCTTAATGCTTTTAGTATTGACTCTGACATCACCAATAGCTGTTTTAAAGTAACAAAAGCCGAAAGATGACTTATTTTCACAACTCTGTAATTGGAACATGCAAAGATGGGGGTGGGGAATCAAGAATGAAGGGGAGGGGAGTACATTTGCTTTTAATTTAAAGCAGCACAAAAGAAAGCCCAGCCAAAGAAAAAAAATTATATAAGTTTTCACAAATGAAAAACATGTTTTTCATATGGAAAAACCAGCAGGGGCATTTTTATAACTCAGACCACACAAAATGAACCGATGGCTAAATACACGCTTTTTCAAGCCTGAAGGGTAAAATGAAAACGATGGGGTAAGTGACTCCAATTGGGAAAGGGACTTTAACATGCACTGGGTCTGAAGACACCTGATGCAAGGTGAACCCTGCAGCTCAAGAACTGCCCCCTCCCCACTCCTTTTTCTATTCAAGGAGACCTGAAATTTGCATCTGTAATACATCACAGGTTCACTCGGGAAATTGTAAATGCATAATTCCTTACTAATAAGAGAAGAAAAACAGGAAAGTCAGAGGAGCTTTTCAGTTCTGGCTCCAGATACACAGACACACAGTCTGCCATGATTACACCTTGGCATCTGAATCAAAACCGGAAGCCACCAAACAGCAGAAAAATTCTTAAGGATACGATAACCAAAACATATCAACATCAGTATCCTACTCTTTCTTAAAATCGCAAATAACAGTGAAGGTATTTCTGACTTTTTAAAAATTAAGGCATTTTGGACACTTTTATTAAGCACACCGTGTAAATAATCCATTACTGCCTTTAAAATCAACACAGAAAACAAGCAGGTCAACCATAAATCATTATACTGTATCTCCAGGGTTACGTATAGTGCTATCTATGTCCAGTAATCCCCACTCCCTAGCTACCGGAAAACCCTCTCATATTCCAATTCCAATACTTAAATTTCTGCTTTTGAAAATATCTGCCCCAATTAATATATGTAGCTTTATAAAGAAGCTCCAAATGTAATATAGGACAAGACTTTAGGGCAGAAAAAGTGGAAAAGCAGAACTTTTTAAGAACTTACAGAATTGAATGCATCTCATTTATTAAAGCCCCCTTTTCAAAAAGATTTAATATCGTTTATGTAGCTATTAATCAATGAACCATAAGTCTTTTACTTTTTCAAGTCTACGAAGTTCTAAAACTTACTGACATCGAAGAAATGCATCCTTTCCCTCTGCACAAAATCTTAGTTTTGAAACACCAAGTAACTGGTGAACAAAAGCTGCCTTTGTGTTTCGGACAGGATTTTGAATCAACAGGCCTGGTTGTAAGGTCCCCAACTGTAAATTTTCTCTGAAAAATTTGTCCGAAACTCTGCTGAACTGGAAAGTTCTACCTCAGTTTACTGGGCTAACAGTTTTGATGCTTGTTTTATTTGGGGTTTATTTTTTGGTTTTGTTTTGGAAAAAGGAGTGCAAACTGCATGAATTTAGACTTGCAACAACAAAATTCAGCAAGGAAATATGAATAAGAACATTTCAAAGTCTAGATCTTCTTCTCTTGGAAAAATGCTGTCTTTCCTGAATTTTACCATTTTCAGAAATAAGTTCCCATTATTTTCTCTGTGTTGCATTCCTAAGAAGCTTATCACATTTTCTGTACCCCAAGGCCCCAATCTAATTTCAGATTATCAGGCAAAACCCATTTCTTTATGATTCTATCATTAGCGCTCTCCAGCAAAGTAACAAGCAAAATGGCCACTGGGAGCATCCCCTGCTTCTCATTCACACCTGAGGGACAGTCACTACAGGCTAACCGAACCCAGGCCCCCGCTCACAACCAAGCGTCCCACTCTTCCTAGACTCTTTCTCTTGAGTCCAATACTCTTCAAGGCTCTCTTCAGAGAAACCTGAATTTAGAATTTTAGTCACCTGGACAGGATGTGAAGTGGTACAGCACCCTTTGCTCAGCCACCAGCCTTGAGAGCAACACCATGGCGGCTAAGCAGAGACACGCTGAAAGCACAGGGAATCTCAGGTGCCGCGGGCTCACCAACTCCTAAGACTGCCCCTCGGCAAAAATTGCCATAATTGAGAATTGAGGTGACAACACTGTAATAATACACAGGAGACTCGTTATATAGCATAATCTATACGCTGGCCTATTTATTTTTCCCTTCCGGAAGGACTATAATCTCTTGGAGGACCTGGAGGGCTTGCATGCTGCTGACTGAAAAGAAAATACAACTGCCTCCGAGGTGAAGGGTGGGCGAGGCAAGGCGGGTGAAGCACAGGGTGAAGCACAGGACGAACAGGCACAGCCCACGCCTGGGGTTGCTCCAGGTGAGGCATTTTCATCACTTCATACAAGCGTCTCTCCTTAAAAGCTTTAAAGAATCAGACTCCATGCTTCTCCTTTGGTAAACCATTCTAATGTTTATTAATCCCTCCCTCTGAAGTAATTCTTCCAACCTCAATTCTTTCAGCAATTTAAGCCCGTTTTCTTTGGATATTCCTTCAGCGAAAACAAAGCTGGTCACAAACTCATTTCTGAAGAAACAGTCTTACACTTAGGGATGATTTCAAACTGCTCTTCTGCCTTGTCCAAGTCAGATGACCAGCTTCTTATCAGGCAGGTCCCTCTGGGGACATCGACAGCCACAAGAATATGTCAAGATTTGGATGGTGTCCAATTTCCAATGTGCTCGTGAAAGACTGAGAACTGTCTCAGATAGCAGAGGGCTTTCTTTTCAAGCGGTTTCATCACTTGCACACACTGTACAGTTCTGGTTGAAAATAGCAAACACCCCAGCGCAGACATCTAATCTAGGGGGAAAAAGGCAGCAGAATTCTCGCACAGCTGCTGGAGGGCAGGGGCCACAAGAAGGGCACACAGGAGATACCGCAAGGTCGGCATGAAGCGCAACCTCCGGTGATGTAACTTAGCTGGGCCATAGCAGGGTCACACGTGGCCTCAGCCAACAGCCCAGCGTGCAGCAAACCCAGGTGACTCTGAGCCATCTGCAAGTAACCTACACGCAAAGAACCTACTTAACCGGACAAAAAGAGGAGTATTTTCACGGGTTTTGCAGAATCTGCTGGTCTCATAAAAAAACCCTCACAGGAAACACATAGCAGCCAGCTTGTCAGAAGTATCTTATTGGATCAAATAGCAATACAGCTTCCCTTTACTTTCTCCATCAATCTAGAGCAGTGGGCTATAATGTAGTATAGGAAGAGTACATAGCATCATCCGTTGGGGTGCAGGAAGAAAACATTACAATGTCCATACTTATTTTTATGTTAAATCACTTAAGCTTTGCAAAATAT
The DNA here is from genome assembly GCF_005190385.1 of Monodon monoceros. NCBI lineage: Eukaryota > Metazoa > Chordata > Mammalia > Artiodactyla > Monodontidae > Monodon > Monodon monoceros. The sequence goes on from NW_021703777.1 coordinate 105,873,560, forward strand.
TTTTAATACACAGATTGTCACTGGGCAAACGCCCCCATTTACTCTGTATGTCAGATGGGCAAGAAGGCAAGTGGACTGGAGACAATGCTAACAATGAAAGCACAAGTAAAATCAAGAAAATGGCAAAGCTAACAGTTATCCTACTTCTAATAACAACTCTTTAAGAGCCTGTCTTAGAGCTAAAATCTAGGATGAGATCTGACAAGAAGCTAACTGAAATAATTAGAAATTATTTATTTTATTTGAAATAAGAATTTGCAGCTTCCATCTATGACCATAAACAGTGCCCTAAGTGTATACTCTAATCTGAGTTATTAGATAAATGTGTAATTCAGCTATACAATTCATAAATAATTACACAGTGGTCAAATGTTTTAACTGGTAGGGATCTGCAATCAAAAATATTCTCATCACTGAGTTATATATCTGAAATATCAACTGACTTTAACTTTCCTCCCTCCCAAAAAAGACTAGATCAACTCATTTTCTCACTGTACTAATGCCCATACCTACATCAGAGAGGGTATCCAACCTCTGGAAGGTGAGACTCAGCCATGAAGAGGCAGAGGAAGAAATGAAGGAAGTAGTGATAACATGCTACAACATGAATGAACCTCAAAGATACTATGCTAAGTCAAAGAAGCAAGTCACAAAGGACCACCTATTATGATTCCATTCTTACAAGATGTCCCAAACAGGGAAATCTATTGAGACAAAAAAAAAAAAAAAATAGATTAGTGGTTGCTTAAACCTGGGGTGGTGTGGTGAGGGAACAGGGAGATGGCGGGGTGACAGTTGACGGGTACAGGGTTACTTTCTGAGGTGATGAAAATGTTCCAAAACTGACTGTGGCGATGATTCCTCACATCTGTGAACACGTTAAAAACCATTAAACTATACCCTTTGAATGAGTGAACCGTATGCAACGTGAATTACATCTCAATAAAGCTATTTAAAAATAAGTAATCACTGAATAAATGCTAAATAAATGAATAAATTCCTCCTCCCCAATTAAAAAAAAAGGCAAAGTTTCGAGAAAACCCTCCCAGACATGATCTCCCTGAGTCAAACTACTGTGGGACTTAATCCTTGTCCACAGGGCTACCCTGTGACTTTAAAACGACCAAATGGTTGCTTGTGGCAATGCAGCATCTGGATGACAACTGTGGGCAAGGAATTCTAGGAACATACTGGGGTGTGCGAAAAGGAGGAAAAGCAGAAATAGTTATGGGTTGGTTCCCTGAAGCAGACCTTTATTGGTCAGCAAGCCCACTGCATGGAACTATTCAAATTAGATGTCCAGATCTCACTTGCATGGGTTAGTCTGCAATTGGGGCGCCCCCAGAGGTTACTAATGGGCAACAAGATGCCCTCCCAGAGCCAGGCAGAAGCAGTACTGGGTTCATTTTCTTTGCTTCTCAAACCATCAGACCTTGCTCTGCTCTAAGAGCAGAAACACTCCTTTACCAAAGCACCGAGGTCAATTCTGATGCTTTCAGTGCCGATAAAACAGCTCAACAGAAATGCACATCTCATGCAGCTCAGCAGTCTGGCGCCCAAAAGCCCAGTGACTGTGCTTCTCAGTCCCCGCAACCACTTGTTCCCACTGTGAGACAAGAATACCAAGGCTCGAGGGTTAGGAACCCCTTCAGAGACAAACAGCCGGTCAACGACTTGCCTAACTTCTTGTCAGTATTTTTTCCCCACCACGAAATTAGCAACAACAGAACTTAAAGAAAAAATTAAAAGCCTTTTAAAATTTATTTTTCCAATCCTAAGGAAAGAAAATTAATTTTTCTGCAGGTAGCCAACCATTTTCAAACTTCACATTGCATACACATCATTGAATTCATTCATTAACTATTTAGACAACCAACAAACATAAAATAAACACTTCAGATGTCCCTGAATTACAAACCGTTTTCTCAATTGTAGGCTAAATGTCAAATTTCTCTTGCTCTTTCCATCTTGGGAGGAAATATTTCCTTTTGAAAAATTTCGTCTCTGACTAATTTCCCCAATTAGATACATGAGAACCCCTCAAAAATCTAGTTAATTTGATCTTACATTGTTTAAATTTGGCTTTAGCTTAGAATTATTCAATAAATGGTATAGAAGGCATGAAAGCAAAGATCCTCAGGCCTGTGATTCACAGATCTATCTTGATACCTATTCCAAGCAGGTAGTCATTCCCTGCCATGGATTTTGACTAAATATTTCCCATATGCGGTAACTAAGTAACATCGTTTTCAAAGCAGTCGTTTCCTGCTGTATTTCCAACTATCAGGAAAATTTTCAAACTGTGAGTAAAGAAACAGAAACAGAGAGGTAAAAGTAATTTTCCCCTTGGACAGCTACCAAGTGGCTGATCCTGCATTTGGGCTTAGCCATTCAAGATCCAGGGCATGTGTTCTTAGCCCTACATGACATAAGCCAAAGGAAACTTGTCTACCTTCCTGAGCTTCTGTTTGCCTAATTCTAATTGTGGTCAAGTCTGACAATAACTCCTAATGTGGTTAAAGAGTACACAGAGCAAATGTCTCACAAGTTAAGGTTTCTGGTGGTGGTGCTAATGAAAGTGACACAGTACCAACAACTAAGCAGAGGAGGGTCTGACACCTAGCCTTCATTCTTACCATCAATCAACTTGGTGGCGATGTTGATAAACTCGCCCCTTTAAAATGCTTTATGATGGGTGTGTTAACTTACTTTAAAAATAAATAAACAGGGCTTCCCCGGTGGCGCAGTGGTTGAGAGTCCGCCTGCCGATGCAGGGGACACGGGTTCGTGCCCCGGTCCGGGAGGATCCCACATGCCATGGAGCGGCTGGGCCCGTGAGCCATGGCCGCTGACCCTATGCGTCTGGAGCCTGTGCTCCGCAACAGGAGAGGCCACGGCAGTGAGAAGCCCGCGTACCGCAAAATAAATAAATAAATAAATAAATAAAACAAAATGCTCTATAAATTATTGAGTTCTTTTCTTAAATAGTCTTAGGTTACTTACTATGCGTAACTTTTAATTTTAAAAAGTGTTTATTTATTAAAACAACTCTCCTGGCCCAACCCAAACAGAACTAGCTACACAAGCATTTTAAAATAACTAAACCAAATACTCTCTATCATACATCAAATGGTCCATACTGAACTGAAAGCAGGTAAAGACAGGTTGGCACATATGAAAACTACAACCCTCAGGAACTGTTCAGTAGGCTGCACCACTGCAGGAAGACCTGCCCACTCCTGTTCCCTGGGTCCTGCTCCCTCTGCGTTCAGCCGTGGGTGTCTGCACAAGTGTCTCTCCCTTCCTAAACCGTAAGCTCCTTGAGGGTGGTGACCCTGTCTTCACTGTCATGTATTTTAACAATGGGGCTCAGCACAATGACTTTCAAAATAAGTACCTTCAATGAATGTTTATGAGATGAATGATGAATCACACCTGAAATAAACATTCTTTGGTGTTTGCCTTCGTTCTACCAGGAAACCTGTTTTAACCCTAAACTTGAGGGTTAATTCAGAAACTGCTACAACAACAGGTATCTTCTTCTGATAGTGAAACGAAATAAAATGTTTTTTCCTGGTTACTGTACCATCCCACAAGAGTCAAAAGAGTATCTTCTCTTCTGAAATAAATTATAAAAAATGAGCCAAGCTAATGCTGGAAAGCATTTTCTTGGATCAAAATGGTTAATATGCTTTATCTATAAAAACCTCTTATAAATCAAGAAAGGTATGATCAAGTGATTCACATAAACATGTAAAAACACATATTTAATCTGAAATCTGCATAGACTTATTTCTATAAACTGTTTAATTCTACATAACCTAAAAAAATAGATTATAAATAAATACGTATTTTTAACAGGGTTTCATTTAGCATTGTTTCAAACAAGTAAAAACAAAAAAATAACACCCATAATTGAGGATAAAATCAATAAACTGAAATATTCTTATAACTGGATGGTATCCAGCCGTGACAATTGATGATACAGACCTTTACTTATTCACATGGAAAGATGAGCAACAATACCTTTTTAATGAAGTTATAATAAAATAATAACCTTATGAACCACCTTATAAAAGTACTTGTATTATAGGTACAGTGGAGAAAGAACATCTTAAAAAAATATGTAAATGAAACCATTATATCTGAGTGACAGAAATACAGGCAGTTTTATTTTTTTCTATTCTTTAATGAGTTTTCCCCTGACTTTTTAAAAACAATATTGCTTTAAAACAACAACAAAAATCTCCTTTTGAGAGAAAGAAGATTGTTTCTAATAATTATTTTCTTAACAAAAAAAGTTTCTTCATTTTTTTAAGGAAACCCACTGTTGCAACTTCTCAGGAATGATCACAATTCCAGTTAATCCTAAACTAATTTCTTTTACTTAACCTAACATCATGATACCACAAAAATCACCACAAACAGCTCCTAGAAACGAAGCACAAACCACATTTTAATTGCTTACTGTGCAAAGAACGCCCTTCGGCAGCAGATTTTTGCCTGTAAATACTCAGTTCTTATGGAAGAAGGAGGCAACGTCATTCACCAAAGTGATTCCAAGATTTACAAAACCTTTGGCCACACAGCTGTTTGATTAAGCTATTTAGTCCTTAAGACTTGAGGACACTGGGACCGTAGAAGTGAGCAATAGGAATTCCTATACAAGTCAGACATTTATCACCTAAGAAACAAACATTTCCTGGGAATTTTCAAGAACACATTGAGCAATCACATGGTTATGTGTGCTGAATGAACCAGAAGACAAATTTCAAGTATTCTTAGAGCTTGCTAATCAAGCCGCCACTAAAGCTGAGCCGTTTACATTGTTTAATAACAACATAAACACAAGCATAACAGACACTTTTAATCCTCAAAGTGATTTATCGACATTGACTAAGGATTATTCTTTAGGGGGGGAACTAGCTTATAAAACGGGTCCCAGTTCCTAAATCAAGGCTATCTGACTTTGAATCCAAGTTCTACCACTTACTAAGCTTTGGAACTATAGCAATCAATATAACCTCTCTGTGCCTCAGTTTCTTGAAAGGAAAGACGGGAAGACTAGGTAGTGTTCACTTCATAGTGTTACACTGAGTATTTAAAAAGAAAAATGCAGGTAAAGTGAACTCATTAAATATTACATGCTAGTATATTAATACTATTCCTCTCCTCACCCATAGGCAATATGCAGTTCTGTTTTTCATAACCACACAGAGGCTTCTAATCAAGGCCCAGGAAGCTCCAGAGGTAAGTGATTTTGTGAGGCACAAAAAATTAAATAAATTAGATAAATTATGGACCAAAATGATGTCCATAATGTAAAATGTTTGGTTGCAGATACTGGTTAATTTTTAGTTTTCTTAACATAAAAGAGAAAACACAGGATAGTCCTTAAGCCAAACTCATATATGTCTGTCCTAAAACTTGCTCCTCTTTCTAAATTCATTATTTCCACTAATACTGCCCCCTCATCATCAGG
>NW_021703777.1:105879051-106123425 GCF_005190385.1 Monodon monoceros
CTTTCTAAATTCATTATTTCCACTAATACTGCCCCCTCATCATCAGGCTAGTACTTCCACCACCTTTTTTGCATCTCCCCCGATTTCCCCTCACTTCCCTGCATCTAACTTGTTGCCTTTGAACTGTGCTCTCTATTAGCACCATAGCTATTACTGCCAAACATAATGTTAAAGACATTTATAATTCCATATACTATTTTATTTTATGCTTGCAAATACCATATAGATTAAGAATCATTTACATCTTCCTGATGAGAAATTCACTGATTCAACAATCATCTAGCATCTTCTGAGTACCAGTGGCAGTGATGGCAATGAAAACTGAAGTTGCAGAAAGCACCCTGCAGTGAGAGTCAAGGCCTGGTCCAAGCATGGTACCACTACTTACTAGCTGTATATCCTGGCAAATTAACTACTTTATCTGACCAAGCATTTCTTGGTCTGGTCTTACAGTGGTCCTTAACCACTTCCATGGCCTCTATGCCTCAGTTGCTCAACCCTCCTTATGCCTCAGTCTTCTCATCTGTAAAATGGGGATACTGGGGATATCACTGGGTTACTGTGAGGATTAAATGAGCTAACATACATAAAGTGCTCAGAACAGGTCCTGGCACTTACTAAATACTCAAAACTAATAGCTAATTCTATCCCATGGATTATACTTAATGCTCAGATAATTTCTAAGCTCAATTTCAGGTCTGTGATTCTGTATTAGCTTATATTTTATTAAAGTATCTCCATTTAAATATAGATTGATATCTGGTGTTACTGCCCTATATTAATGAATTTTAAAATTTTCTGCTCTATTTATTCCACAAATATCCGTGGAGTAACCTGCTCTATGCCAGGCAGTATAACAGGTTGTGAGCAACAGAGATGAGTAAGACAAGCTCCTTATCCTAAAGGAACTAACAGTGAGACAGAAAGACACGGAGACAACCAATGATAAGATGTGGTAACAGTTATGAAGAAGGTCCTGTGGGAACCCACAGGAGAGAGCACTTAGTCTTAACTGGTGGTACAATCAGAACTTCATGAGGTACCATTTAGCCTGGATCTTTCAGGATGAACAAGACTGTGCTGGCAGGGGAGAGGAAGCAGGGCATTTCAGGGAGACCAAGCTGCAATAACCTGAAGACAGGGATTTGGGAAAGCGTTTAGGATGCAGGTCTGGAAATGTCACTGAATCGTAAGCTGCAGGGTCTGGTGGTAAGGAGGCAAGGCTTGCAAGGTGGATGATTCCAGATTGCATAAAGCTTTGAAAATAATGCCAAAGGATGTGGGTTTCATTCTGTAGTCAGTGGAGGAGGGAAACCCCCTGAGGTCTGACTAGAAGTGAACAGAGTGCCAGTGGTCTCCATGAGGCATAGCACTGAACTGGGCTGAGTGGAGAGAAAGTAGGCTTTGGGGCCAAAGTGCCTGATTGGTTTCTAGGTGTGCGACTCACTTGGGATATCTAAGCCCAAGTGAATTAAATTATTGAATGTCTACTTGATCAGTGTTTTTTCAAACCTTACTGTAGGTAAGAATCACTAAAGTACCTGGTTAAAAGTGTACGTGGTACGTGTTATGTCCTGCTTGTCACTTCTGGTTCAGGACATTTGCAGAAGGGCCTACATATTTGCCTTTTGAATAAGAATACCAGTAAATTCGGATGCAGTTGGTCCACCTTCCACAGACACTACTACTAATGCAGAGTGCCAGGTACTTTCGTAAGTAGACGAGGTGGCAGTCTATGTTGCAGGTGAAGAAATCAAGGTCCAGAAAGGAGGTAGCTGGCTGCAGCCAGTCACTAGCAGACCCCGACATCTAGATCTTCAGACCCCAAACGCAGTGCTCTGCTGTAGCTCCCGTCGTGTACGCACGCGTCTCACCACTGTCCCGGCTCACGGTCTGATCAGGGATTATGACTAAGGAGATAAACACACTCTCCTGCGCCCCTCCTCCCTAGCCTGGCCAATAAAGTAGGAACTTCTGCTCTCTTGGCAGTGGCGGCAGCCTTTGTCTCTCCCACCCCCTCACTCACTTTCCACAAAGGAAAGCGACTCATCTCTGGTGATCTGGAGAAAGAACTGGGCAAGGACGGACTGACCCTTTGTTCTCCCTCTTGGGGCCAGCTTGCCCGAGCGTGGGTTTGTTCTCGTCTCCAGTTCTATAGGAGGTAAGCTCCCTGCCCCTGTTAGGGAGGCCTGTGACTTAGTGGTGTGTTCCATCTGGGGAAGTCAAAGGAAGTCCAAATTCGTGTCACGGTTCAAGCCACGTTCTCCAATCCAGCCTTATTAATAATGAAGTTGACATTCTGCTCCCCATCTGTCCAGCTTCTTGTCTATCGCTGTACTGACTCTTGACTAGGAGAAGGCATGACACCAACCATAACCAAATATGAATGTAGTCAAGTGATACTTCTAAATACTGACTTCAAACAAATGTTTTTTTAAGGTTAAATTGCAATGTTGGGTTAACCCCAAATTAAAAAGGTGCATTCATTGCCTTTGACTCTACAATTCCACTTCTAGCAACTCATTCCAAAGAAACAGAATTTGTGCAAAGATGTAGTTAGAAAATATGCATTGCATCACAATGTTGCTTAAGATAGAGGAAAAAAAAGTGACACCACCTAAATGTCTTACCAACAAAACTGATTAAATAAATTAGGCAATAAATTAGGCATTAAAAATGATGTTACAGAAGATATCCACTGTATACTGGTGGGAAAAAAGCAAGTACAAAATGGTATATTATGTTTCCATTACCATGAATGTATAACATATACTTACGTGTGTTTATGTGTATTTCTAAGTGTGCATAGGAAGAGGTCTAAAATGCTGCATGGTGAGTTTTAAGAGTGATCATCTCTGACGGCAGGATCCTAAGAATTTAATATTTGCTATTCCTTTTGCTCATCTGAGTTTTCTAGTGTATTGCTTTTTAAATGAAAGTATTTTCTTTTTATTTTCATAAAAAATAGCTAAGCATTACTGAAAAGAAGTTGCCAACAAAATCTTCAAAATAATAACTTTTTGCTTTACATTTAATCAACATTATGATTCATTTAATAAGTGTTTTATGTTCTGAAAGGCAAATATGGTTATTTTTTATGAAAATAAACAAGTCTTCAGACCTTAAGAAGGGAAGGGCAGTGACTCTATCACTCACTAAATTGAAGCAGGTTCCTGCTGCCCCTGAGGATGGGCCCTTCTTTTCAGCATGGAGATTACTACACCCAACCACAGTTTCCATTCGCGTAAATTGCCTAGCACAGCACCTGGTGCATGATAGTAGTTAAAAAAGAAAAAAAAAAAAAAGTTAATCGTTTTCCCTTTCCAAAGAATTTCTTGAGTTTTAATTTTAAACTTTTAACATATACCAAAAAAAAAAAAAAAAAGAGTAAAAACCAATTCAAGCAATGTCTGGGAGACTTGATTCTTTTCCTAACCCCGCCAGATACTTAACTGGTTAGCCCATTTGTAGTAAACGGTAAACATTTTTTACTTTGGTACTCCTGGTTTTGTTTCAGACTTTAAAAAATCTTAAGTGTTGGGGTCTAAGACAATGTTTAACACACTTGAGATAAGACCACAATACCTTTTTCCTTTGGTCCAAGTCATATGAACTACTGTGCCAAGATGATACGTGTTCATAATTATTACAAGGTATAATACATGATGTTTAAAACTGAAGAAGTCTACCAAGAAAGCTAACTCCACACTGAAATATATTTAACATTCACTGAGTTTTACTTAAAGAAAAAGAAAAGTCTTGAAAGGATGAAAGCTGTAATTTTCCAACGAGACTAGAAAAACACTGATTTCTCTCTGCTGCCTGGCCAACATATCCCCCCTTGGACCTGATTTTTTTTAGATGCCACGAAAGCTCAAAAGACTTAAGTCAGAAGAAAATTTGAAGGGGGAAAAGAATAACTCTCCTGTCGTCCTCTACATTCACGAGGCTCTTAAATCTCCTCTCTATATAATGTTTGCAGTGGAGAAAAGAAACCCAGCTGCTAAATGATTAAGGAAAAAAAGTTTTCCTAAATAAAAATCAATTATTACCCCCATCCAAGGAGTTAAGAGTTATCTGTCAATTTCATATCAAATGTTAGAAGGATATGAGATTTTTAAACAAATCTTAAATTTAGAAATCCATTCCCTCACACATCTCATTCCCTTAGTAGAAGAAAATCAGGTGCTCTCCTAACAACTGCGAGAGAAAAAAGAGCCCAAGAGAAGAAAGCTGTCTCTGTAAAGAATATAATGACAATTCCCAAAACTTTTATTTTATGCTAATATTTTCTAAAAGTTAATGTAAGGCCTTGACCCAGTGTCCAATTTCCAGGCCTGTATGGTGCCATGGTAAGAACCAAAAATGTCTCCCCTTTCTCAGGAGCTTCTTGGATACAGTCAAACACCTCTTGTGGCAGAATTCCTACCAGGTGGGCATGAGGGCTTACACCATCTGAGACTTGTGCTTTGCTCCCATAGCTAAAAAACCGAATGCTTTCACAGGCTTTGTGCCATCTGAACTGTACATCCACCATATAAGGTAGGCAACCAGATATTAATATGCCTCACAATAAACAAGGAAACAAACTCTGATAGAGGTCAGATACCTTCCCAAGGCTTTGGGGGGGAGTGATGGACGTGGGTCTAGACCCCAGACCTTTTGATATCTTGCCTAGGACTTCCCTCTCCTCCACAGGCTCAGCCTTCACAGGAGGATCCCTACCTCTGCCTGATACAGACTCAAAAGTTTTGCTCTCCACATTGCTGAAGAATATAATCAATTTACAACACACACTGGCCTAGAAGAGTCAGCGCTGATGCTACCATACGTATTTAAAAAGAACATGCAGAATTTTTTAATATCTCAAAATACCTCAAGTGTTACTGAAAAAAGAAATGTCCTTTCTATCTGGGAAAGAATAAAAATGAATTGAGAAGCATTAACCGTGCAATACAGAAACATAATTGAAGATGGTTTTCTTCTTTATTACTTTATTTCCATCTCAAGCACCCTTCTGAAAAAAGCGTTTCTATCACCTGTTCTTCTTCAATCAGGTTTCTAGGACATAAGTAAGAGATAAGTACTTCTTATGATCAGTCCTCAAATGAGGACCAAATCCCATTCTTTTTCACTCTAGCAGTGAGCTCTCCAGCTGACTGTTTTCAGCTGTTACTCAGAAACAACATTCTGAAGGACTCTGACTTCCTCATTAAAGACAATGGTCTAATGCTCTTTTTTTTTTTCCCCACTGAAGCAACAAATCAGAGAAAACGTAAAATAAAATTCTAAGGATTTATTTAGCAGACACTTTCAGATTTTGCTTTTCATATAGCGTTTGGTTGAATAAAGACAGATCCTTTGGAAATATCCCCAGAAATACATGAAAAATTTCTACAACATTATTTATTCAGCAAATCTACTGAAGTGTCTATCCCGTGCTAGGCTACTCATGACATATAACTGTCTCATAATTCATCAGTCGTCCCTGATCAACCGATCAGCTATCATTCACAGTTAATAGGCTTTATTGCAAAAGTTTTCAGGATTTTAAAAAAAAAGGATTTATAAAAATATTTTTCTGTGTCAGCTTTTAACAGTTTTGGTAACTGTTTCATTCAGAAGCTGACAATAATAAGAGAAAATTAAAACTACACTAGAGCCATTCCTCTTTTTATGTTATCGTACCTTCCCTTTGTCCACCCCTCATTCAACCTTTCTCTATATTGAGTAAAGTAGTAACAGGCTTCCTTTTTAAAGCGAACATAACAGCAACAGTAAATTACCATGACTAAGATCAAAACTTGATTCTGCAGAACTGTCACCAAGTTCCATACAGTATTATACATGGGCATAGCTAGAAACAATGGTCAATAATCAAAAGGTTTTTTTAGAGTCTACTTGCCTCCGGTTAGCTGCAAAAATACAATACATTTCTAGACCCTCTGTGATGCAACATCTCTGCCAGTCATATTTCTCCTACAGACGCAGGAAAGAGGACAGGTAACCTAAACTCTTGTTCGCGCTGTAATGCCCTTGCAGTTTTCCCTGTACGGATTGAAGGCAAGCAAGTAACATTCTTCAGTGAGCTTTATACTGATCTACATATAGCAAATGGATAATTTCAGCAGGCTTAGAGATTTGGCTAGAATGGGTATTGTGTATAAATGTACTGCTTTACAGAGGCTTCACAGTCCTCTGAACAGCCTCTGATAATAGTCTGCAAATAGTCCCAGCTAGATTGGCTAGATTATCAGAAGCTGGGAGTTAGCAATCCCTGTTCCCTATCCATCCTCTGCTCAACTCCTGACTCTCCTTTTTGGTGCATTCAATCTCCCCCCTTACTCATCTTTGTTGTTGGTCTCCAGGGCATTTTAGGGCTTTGTGCCTCCAAATCTTATAGACTGATAATTTATATGCTTAAAGTGACTTCAAAGCTTACAGCAGAGTCTACAGTTCCTACAGGAACTTCACGAGGTCACAATTAATATTTAAAAAGTGATCACCAATCTAAAATATATTTTTAAAATTATTTAAATAAACTCCAATGGCTGCCTTTTCCAAATGAGTAAGGACCTGCTGGGACAGTACAAAGCAGTACTAAGTCCCTTGATTGCTACAGTATTAGCTTTCTACAGACTGGCTCAGTTTGGCATAATGACTGAAGTAATAACTTTAAAGATACAAAGTTTAAATGAATACCCTCTTTTTAAAAAACTTCAGTCCCATGACAGTGGCACCTATATAATGCTGAGCTCTATCTTTGCCTGGGAATAAAACATATGTGCCTTTCTGCCGGCCCATGGACAGTGCTGACACACTTTCTCTTTTAACTTCAAGTTTATCTTGAAATCACAGGGAAACCAGTTTTATAAAATTCCGATTTTGTCTATAATACGTAAACAAGGAACGAGGGGAGTCAGAGAGGAATGGAATGATCTAATTGCTTCAAAAAATGTCAGTCACATAAACCACAAACAGTTCTGCCTAAAGAACTAACAGGATTAGTTAAAAACAAAACAAGACTCAAAAAGTTGCAAAAATTTCTCAGTTGATACTATGGAAGAATACTTGTGAGGTAACAAGTTCGAGTCCAGATAGACCCATTTATGAGGCCCTTACTCTGTCTTGTTGGAATTACACGAGTCAGTCTGCAAGACAGAAATGGATCAAAATAGTTGGGTTGATGAGAGCCAAGTCCAGGACCTGTAAGGGGGCAGGGGAAGGGGGTATTTCAAAGAGCAAGATTTTCTGCAGGTTGGCTTAATGGTCTTGTTTTAGTGAAACTGGGTTGTTCTCATATCTTTATGAATGAACAAGAAATTTCTAGGGTCATTTCAGAAAAATCTATCGACTAAGGATCACACTTGTGCAGTACCAGTCATGCAAGGGCAATATTAGCTCCTGAAGGGTCACATGTAGCATGGGCTCCCAGGACACTTGAATTAGCATGCAGTTCGGTCATAAGATTTCTAAATTATCTGAAGGGGAAATGGCAATCACTCCCAGTTATTCTGACTGTGGTCCTTTCCCAACTTTGTAGCAGTACAATTAAGATGAATCAAACAAGGATTTCCCCGGCAGTCCAGTGGTCAACACTCTGCACTCCCAATTCAAGGGGTGCAGGTTCGATCCCTGGTTGGGGAAGTAAGATTCCACATGCCATGTGGTGTGGCAAAAAATAAATAAATAAAAGATGAATCAGACAGAAGAGTTTGGGGCCCTGAGGAACTTTCCCACACATTCTCCTGACATCACATTCAAATCTGAGATAGAATATACTTTCTAAAACTTAACTTCTCCTGAACTTGAGGTAAAAGGAAAATTTAATATACTTAGCTTCAAAAAGTACACAACTTAGATTAGAAAATTTTAAATAATTTATTAGTAAGTCAAATGAAGTAGCTCCTTGCAGTAAAGTGAAAAAACACTTAAAATTTTTGCTCAAAACATAAACTATAGTCTCCCTGTACCCTTGAATTAAGAAGCCATAGTCTCCCTATTGATTATTGTTTCTGTGATTATTTTCACAGCCAAGCAGCAGTGTGATGGACAGCTGGATAAGTGTAAGCTTGCTGATTAGACATGTCCACCTACTTCCTTAATTCCAGATGTGAACAATGGCAAAAATCTAATTTTAACTGTAAGCAAATACAAACATGGGCGGGGGAGGTTAAGACAAAGTTATAATAGGTAAATTCTGTTCATCAAAAATCAAAATGTTGATTCCCTTCAGGTAAAAACCATACAATAGAACTGAGTTGCTCAAAATAACAACAACAACAAAAAACCCCGAAACATTTTAATAGCAATGTCAACTAAAAATAAAAAAGATGAAATTCAAACAGAAACATCTTCCTTTCCCACCTAAAAATCCATCCTCAGATCACAAAGAAACAAACGATGCAGTCTGCAGTACGATCCTGACCAGGTGTTACTGCGGTTGGTGTGACCCGAGCTGCAACGTTTGCTGGCTGGCACTTCCTGAGCTAAGTCTGCTGCTTTTCCCTTGAGCAGCTAAAGAGAAATGAGATGTTTCTCTTCAGAGAGAGGTGCTAAACATTTGGGTTGCATGAGGGACAAATGGAAGTTTGACACCTAAGATGAATAACCACAGTGCATGAGGCCAATGGGAACTTTCACTATGTATAGAGCCAGCCGAGCTCACTGTCACACAGTATTCAAGCACACAAGTGCCAGGACCCAGCGCAGGAGGCAAAGAACTATTTTTTCCTTTTAATACATTACCATTGGCCTCCAAGGATTTTCATAAATAAGACTCAGAGAAAGTCTTCGGAGTACGCTTTTAATAAACTCTCCAGGGCCCTTGCTCTGAAATATTTAAAAGGCTCCTGCATCCTCTCACACTCGATGAAGGCGACCACCTCAAGCCAAGGTTTACTGTGCTTTAAGAACTCATGACACCAAAAGTGTCATTATTACAGGTGCTTTCTTGCTAGGCCCAATTTATCTGAACCAAGAAGTCTTATTTAAAATTCTATGAAACACCCTCACAAGATTTCTGGTATAGACACACCTCTAAGAATTTCTGTTCTAGAAGGGTGTAATTAGCCAATTAAAATTTCCCTTCAGATGGAAAAAAAGAAAAAAAGCTTGATTGGCAAAGGTGGTTCTCCTGTGTAGGTAATACTATATTTAGGTCATGGGTAAAAGCTGTGCGAGCATACATATGTCAGTGTTTGCCTAAAAAAGAGCAGACACATAATAGAATTGTTAAAATGAGCCACCAGCAGAAACATTTCTGTGCGTGCCAGTTGGATCATCCGCAGTTACATGTGAACAGAAGATTCTGTGTGGGGAAGGGCTGGTCAGGGCCCTCCCTCACCCCCAGATGTTTTTCTAATCCTAACACCTGAGGGCAGCAGATACAGTAAACAAGCAGTTGTTTGTAATGCAAATCCAAGTAACAGGGCTGACATGGGACTGCTCCCAGGCAAAGCCCAAACCCAAATGGTCACCCTGCTCCTGACTCCTGACACCCTAGATGCAAACCTATCACTGTGGATGTCAGTTGCACAAACACTCAGTCCTGCTAAGGACAGAGTTAAAGAGAAAGAGGCAGAAGTGTGGTTAGGGGTAAAGAGGAGGGGCTGCCTTCCGGTTAAAGTGTTTTGGGTCTCAGACACACTAAAAACAGCTGTTAATTATTAAAAACCAAAGATTTCAACTCACTTCGGTCAGACCCTAAAAGAAAACAATTGAACATTGTCTCGTGGTTAAACCTGAAAAGCTTCTCAAATTGTGCAAACTGCAGAATATCCCAAGAAAGGTGCCTAAAATAAATGTGTTCTAAAATGTAACAGAATAAAGCAAGGCAGCAGATAGGAGGGTAAGGTAACTGTTTCCTGACCACACCCCTTTCCTCCACTCTACACCCACCAACATTTATTCTGGCCACAAATCTTTCCCAAACAATGAATGACTGTTCAATTCACTGACCTCAGAATTTTAATACATACACTAACAATAAATACTTTCCATTCTAACAATTTAAAATGATTAGTATACTGAGGGGGTAAAAATGCTGGTTTAAAGAGGAAGAGAAGCTTAATTTTCAGTATTCTTAGGAATAATTTATAAATATCAATAGACTTTAATTATACTGACTTTTTAAAAATTATTGCTTTGAAAGGAGAAGTGGCTAAAGAATAAATTCCACAAATACTTATTAAGCATTAACTGTGTGCACACCCTAAAAGTATAAGATTATTTTGGTAGCTATTTTCTATTGTTACCAAGTCAGAGACTATAATTTGATTTGTTGTTCTAAAAAGCCTTCAGCAGAAGTCTTCAATTATTCCCTATCTAAAACATAGTCTCCTCCCCCTCCCCTCCAAAACATCCAACAAAAGAAAAACAGCCCAACTTTAAAATATCTGAATGTACACATATTTAATTCAACAATATAAAGTCTCCTACAAATTTTAAGACTCAGAAGCATTTATTTGGGTGGTCTCTAAATGTTAAAATAAAGTCTCCTACAAATTTTAAGACTCAGAAGCATTTATTTGGGTGGTCTCTAAATGTTAAAAACCATATTTGCTTTTATTAGTTCATTCACTTTTTAGATAAGAGATTTATATGTACCACACACACATTTCTATCATTAAGTATTAGAAAAGCCTTTTAAAATGTGAAATCGCTCTTTCCTGTAACAACCATCACAAGATTTCCAAGATGTCCATTTTAGCTGCTATATGCAAATTAGAAAAATCTCATTCCCTACTTAAAAGGTCAAATATCTTTTTGGAACTTGTGGGAAAAAATTATAACTTCTAAATCACAGTGCCCGCATAAAGTGGTTGTATTTCATAGATCTATCGCTTCAATAGTTGAGGGCCACAGATAATCAACATAACCATAAATACTCTTGTTTGTTGATGACTGGTTAGGAGGTATTCCTCTCTCCTACTCTGTAGTATCTCATGGCTCCCAGATTCTGTCCACTGAGGTATCAATGATAGTACTTGCCCCCAGATGTCTGTGACTGATTTTTTTTTTTTCACTTGGTGAAAGCAGTGGGCTAATAAGGCAAAGACTACAGCTTCCATTTTATAATCCTAGATTGACTCGCGGGAGGGCCAGTTAGACTGAAACCCTCATCCTCAACACCCAAATATACATGTTTTTCACTGGGGTTTGGGTGGTTGAGGGAGAGTGAGGCCAGAAAGAAGGTATATATATTGACGGAGCAATAAAAACCCATCACTACCTACGAAGAGACAAATCTCAGGGAGAACTCCATCACCAGCACATTTCACATTCATGTACTACAGAGGTAACCCTTTAGCTGTTTTCTTACTATATAAATGAGGTCTCCATGTTATGCATAATGTGTAAAGCAGCTATAATGCCACTGGATTTTTAAAACTTGAAAGTTAACTGAACCCCGAGATAAAAAAGAACAATTTTCATTAGAATTATCTTCAAGTGATACTTTCTTAACAATTGACAATAACGCAAAAAATAGCTCATTCCTCCCCACCCCCAAACTGATTTTAAAGAGACATTAGCTAACACAATAAAATGAGACACTGTTTTAAAAGCTGAAGTAACATTTCCAATATTCAGCTCCAAATAAGCCAAAGGAGTTCTGGTTCTACATAGCTTATGGGCAATGAAAGACATACAGCACTTAGTTAATTGAAAGATTAAATCAATTTCTCTCATCAGAGTAGAAAGCAAAATACTCATAAAATCATGAATTTGCTGATTTAAATTCAATGATTCCATGATAGCTCATGATCTGTTTTTTATTATCTTAACCAATACCCCAAAAGCTAAAATTCCAAGTGCAAAACATCAAAAGTAGCAATATTGTATGTAAGGCAGCCATTCCTCATAGCAGGTCTTATTTAGCAACGACTGGTCATACATAATGAAAGCATTTCCAGTGTCTAAAAAAACAAACATTTTGCCAAAATACAAAGTAATTTACACTTCTGAAATAATCTGCAACATCAGCATGTTACTCACTGTTCTCGGGATGGGCGGAGAAAGAGATCCATTTGACATGTATGGGTCATTATTCATGTTTGGCATCATTATGTACCCGGAATAACTCGAGTAAGAGGGTCCCTTGTTGTAGAGTCCTCCATCTGGATGCTTTCCTGAGAGAATGCAAAGAACAATCAAATGTGCTTTGACTTCCTTCTTATATCGCTGTATTTTTCATTGAAAAGTTAATAGTACTACTACAAATCACACTTTACATAAGAGATTTGTTTACGAAGTATTGTAACTGGATTATTATGCTCTATTTTAGATTGACAGTATTTATTCCCTTAAATGGCTTAGCAGTGAACCAGATGTTTTAAAAACATGTGGTTCAATTTATTGCCACTACTGACTGGTTTTTTACTGGTGTTTTTACAAAAATAAGTGTTATCCATCTAACTTAATTTGTTCTAATACTAACAAACTGGACTAAGAAATACAGACACATGAAAGAAGACACAAAGCTGTAATATAAATATACTAGGCCATTCAGCTATACCCACACGTATATATTTATACACTTGAAGTTATGCTCCATCTTATTGGCAAACTCAAAAATTCTACCTGTGCTTCTAGATTTCTGGAAAATTTCTAGATTTTACTGAGGGAGCAAGTTGTATCTAGCATATGGGCAACTACCGAAATTTATGAAGGATTAACTACAGAAGACTTAATTTTATGTGCTACACTTACATCACTCTGGTAAAGAAATGTGTGTTTGTTCACTGTATACATTTCTTCTCTTTAATCTGTGTAACTACTTTGTAGCTCAGAAGGAAGCCTGATATTATAGTTCTCTTCTCTTCTTCCCCTAGCTGACATATTGTATATGCGAACACCTCATTCTGGTCAGGCCAATTGTAAGTAATTAAAGGAGAACAGAAATGTAGACTGTTCAACAAGGGAACCCTAAAGATTACAGATTCTTTTAAAGTCACACGGAGTTCTCCTTAAATCTTAAAAAATATGTAGAATTTTTACAGTTTTGAGCAAGAATCGGAAATGGGGAGAAAGTCTATCACATTCCATATGCATAGTTCTTAATTTTAAGAATAACGTTTTATATTTTTACAAGTTGATTCTTCTTTACTGAGCCATATTTAGTCTGCGCATACAGTGCCTGCCTTCTCACTATAACACTATAACAAGAAACAGCAATTTCACAAATGAAAGCCCATTTGAAACTATTCTTGTTGGAAAATAAATTGGTGTAGACTGTCACTCTTTATAACAATGCAGGAAAAAATAGTAAAGATCTACAATTAGAACTTTAGGTAAAATGAGAAAACTAATTATAGACATTTCTCTTCCACAAAGAATCTGGAAGCCAACAGAAATTCAAAAGCCCCTAAATCATTCAGACAGTTTTTAAATTATGTAACTATACATTAGTGATAAGCAATAAGTTTCCCGGGTTTTCTTTCCCATTTTGTTACAATACAGGCACAGTCTTATCACATATGATTCAAGTTTCTTGGATGCAAACAAAAACAGCAAAACATACCTACATTCACAAATTGCACATGTTAAATGTTAAGGTTGGGAGAGATAGAATTAACATCTTACCGTCATCAGGGTGTTCTCTGGCCTTGTCGTGGTAGGAGTCCTGAGAGGTTTGTGCTTGTCTGGCCACCTAACAAGACGAATCCCCACCCCCAAAAGAAAGATCACTTTAGAGTTTGTGACAATGATGATATGTGTGTATCCACTGGTAACTCAAAAGAGGAGAATCAGGTGCAACTCCATCTACTTGTTTATTAATCTAAGAGGATAGGCTAAGGCTGAGTACTGGGAAATCTTTCTCTTTTCAACATGTGTTTTTGAAAATTATCTACCCAGGACTACCAGCTATAAATGATAATAACAACAGAAACAAACTTGCGAACAATCCATATGCTGTTCTGACCACTGTTTACTAAAACACAACAAGGCTACTTGGATACCTAATACGACAAGAATTTGAGTTAACGGCGGCGTTAATCATTTTGATGGCTTCTTCAACCACTGTTTACTTCAATCAGAGCTGATTGACAGCAGGCTGAAATATTTTGCAACTGAAAATGACATTTAACTAAAAACAAGCCCATCACTCACAAATGGAGATCTTAGGCAACTGTCCCAAACCAATCCCAGCAGGAGCTCTTCTCCTCATAAGCTACCATGGCTGGCTCAGTGCAAGCTTACAAGAGAAAAGTAAACTGTTCTGTGGTTAAAGGGAGGAAAACTTGAAAATTGGGCTATAGACTTCTAAAAGGTAGCCCAGCCAATGTCAGTTTTGGTAACCATCATCCACCCAGACTCAACCACCTGCAAATCAGCGGTATTACCCCTTCACTGTCTTCCTTGGGTCTGCCCCATGCCCACTTACCACTGGTAAAGATTAACAGAGCCCTAATAGGAGTTCTGGACTTCAAATGCAGCACCCTTCTCCCCAAGGCAGAAACGTTTAGAAAATGTGAAGTGCGTAGCAACTTTCCTTATAGAAAAAGAAAGGACGAGGAAAAGGAGTAGGAATTTTAAAAGGCTGCTCTACAAATATGAGTTTGGCCTCTAATGTTTTGGATGTCATTTGGTTCCTGGGACATCTGTCCTCCCACTGGCCTCCTTCCCCCCATACACACATAGTCACAAATCTTTTAAGTGGAGCTGGGTGTGCCCTGGCCACCCCTAGGTTCCCCCCTAATTGGCATATTGGGATGAAAGACTCAGGGTATGGAGAACACCCCTATGCTCCCCTTAGAACGCAGGCCCCCGGGCTTCCAAAATGCGTACTCACCCCTGCCATTGGGATAAAGAAGGCAACTCTGAGGTGTTCTTAAACTTACTGTTTAAAACCCAAAATGTCCCCGCCCCCAAAACCACACGCTTTCTTTTTGGGGGCAGAAGGATGCCATTTAAGGAAAAAGAATATACCCTCCAAATTTCTTTGGAGGGAAAAAGCGTTGGTGAAATCATCTGAGTGTCAGGACTTTTCTACCGGATTTCCTCCAAAGCGTTTCCCAGTTGTTGAACAAGGGTGGCCAGTAGAGTGTCGGGTATCAGGGTCCATCCGCCCCCCTCCCCCTCCCCCCACTTCTGAAGCTCTCCGCGAGGCCTGAAATAGCCCTTCCGCGAGGTCCTGCTCACTGGCTTTCTCTCGCCAGCACCCACGTGTCTCTATTTACTCTACTCGGGTTACCATCGCTATCGCCCGCAGCCGGCCAGGAGATGTGATAAAGCGCTTTCCACCCTCCCCTGAGTGAGTGCACTGGTTTCCGCTGCATCTCTCCGACTCGCCCTTCTGCAAAGATTGAAAGGCCTGATTCGGGCCCAAACCAACCCCAAATATAAGCGTACTTTTTTTCTTTACGTGGCGATGATTGGAGCAAGCTAGTGTTGCGGGCGGTACTGCGAGGCCCCCCCCCCCCCCGCCCTGGGGTGGCTCGGCTCGCCCACGGCTGCTGGCAGCCGGCCCCAGAGGCCCAAAGGACCCGCGCCCGCACCGCCCCCGCCGCCCGGGCGCGCGCCCCCTCGGCCGGCCGGCTGCGCAGCGGTTGGGACCGCCCCGCCTGTCCCCGGCCCACGCCCGCCTCCCCTTCCTCGGGCCTGTGCCTCTTCTCGCCCTTAACTAAGCCTTTGGTGGTTTAACGCACTTTTGCAGAGACATCTACCGAGAAAGATATCGGGTGCACTCTGTCTTCCGTCCTACGGAAGAACTTCTCAGTAGTGTTGTTCAGACATCCTCGCTTTAATCGCACTCCCTAAACCCCACTAAAAAGTCCGAAGGCCAAACATGATGGGTTAAGGGCAGGTTCTCCTGGCCGCAAACCAACGGTTTAAGTCACCAAACCCCAAAACTGATCCACTTGGAATGTTTCCCAGCACACCACACACACACACACACACACACACACACACACACACACAAAGAAAGAACACTAACCAGGAGCCCAGCCACCCGCCCCCATCCCCCCACCCTGCAGACCTAATCGGGACCCTTCAGCCAGGGCTCTCCAGCGCCTTCCCTCCCTTCTTCCCTCTCTGCTCTTCCCTGGGACCCGCCACGCCTCTCAAAGCTCGGGGCAGCAGCCCGCTCACCTCGTGTCCGTTGCTCGCCGGGATGATTTCGGATTCGTTAACCAAGGAAGACTTGATGTCGGCTAAGTCACCTTCCTCTTCAGGGTGACTGATTTCGGCGAAAATCTTCTCCTTCTGGGGATCGCCCTCGTCTTTGAAGGGGATCATCTCGTCCGTGGCGCAGAGTTCCGGGTCCCCCCCACCGCCGCCGCCTGCCCCGGAGAGTTGGGGCATCCCGACCACCCTGTAATCTCCGCTCCGCTGGGGGAGCACCCCAGGCGACAGCAGAAAAGAGAAGGGGTCAACGAAAAGGGGAGGAGGAGAAGGAGGATTGAAAGGATGCGTGAGGAAGGAGAGCAGGCGGAAGCCGGGCTGGAGAGCGCCTGGCTGGCGGCCGGCAGCCGGAGCTGCTGCAGCGGCGCCCGCGCCCCGGTGGCCGCCCGTGCCTTCCCACTCCGCAAAGACCTACGCCCGCGCCCGTCCCCGACGCCGAAAGACACAGGGATGCGAGGGCCGCAGCAGCTGGCGCCTCTGGGGGCGTCTGTGCTGCGCGCTAGGCTAGGCTGCCCGGGCGGCCGCCCCACG
Organism: Monodon monoceros; assembly: GCF_005190385.1. Classification (NCBI taxonomy): domain Eukaryota; kingdom Metazoa; phylum Chordata; class Mammalia; order Artiodactyla; family Monodontidae; genus Monodon; species Monodon monoceros. The sequence goes on from NW_021703777.1 coordinate 105,895,711, forward strand.
CCCCCAGCGTCTCCGGGGTCTGCGCGCGGAGGACGCCAGTTCCGGAGGAGTTTTGACTCTCCAAAGGCCAGTGGAGAGTCCGTCGGCGCGTCTCTACGCAAATCTCTCCACCTTTGCTTTCCCAGATGCCGATCTGGGAGTCTGTTTTCCAAGAAAAGAAGGGAGCTAGGCAAAACGGCTCCGTTTGTCCCAGTAGAGGCGGTGCAAAGAGAATCAGAAGATAACGAAATGTCCACTTCCTGGAGGATAAAAAAAAAAAAAGAGCCACCCGGATTGGAGATGTCCGTTTTAAAGCTTCTTATTTCCTTCCCTTTCGCTTCGGTTTTCTTTCTCCAGGAGCATTTAATCTGCCAGAGGAAAAGGTGGGGGCGGAGGAGGAGGGAAAGAGAAAGAGAAGAAGTTTCCCAAGAATAAAGTTTGTGTCGGCGAGTGCAGGGAGTCGGCAGTGGAGGGCACGGCTGGGTCTCGAGGAGTCACAGCAGGGGCCTCGGACCCAAAAGATTCTGCCGGGAGCTGGAGCCGACACACACACACGCACACGCACACGCACGCACACACACACACACACACAAAACCCGATCCCTCTTTGTTCCCGTCTCGAGTTTCCTCAGTCTGGCTCGCTCGCTCTTTTGCTCGCCGCTCTCCACGCCTCCGCCGCACCGCTTGTCAAAGCAAAGAGCTTCACCCCTCGGGTTCGCCAGGCCCGGGGGAGGGGGACGCCCCGAGCTTGGCCGCGTGCGGGGCTGCGGGAGCGTCCCAGCTCCTCAGCCGGAGAGCGCGCAGCCTGGTTCCTCCTACACGCCCTGCCCCGCAGGTGAGCGGCAGCGCCTCCCCGCCGCTTCTCCTCCTCCCGCGCCTCGGCGGCGCTGAAAAGCTACCCTCTTGCGTCGCTTCTCCTCCCCTTCCCTCCCCCGCCTCCAGCTCTCCTTGGCTGCCCGCTGGGGGGTGCGGGGGGGGGGGACGACGAGAAGGAGGAGGTGATTGAGGACTTTTTTTTTTTTTTCCCAGAGCCTGTAGGACGAGTCCTAGGTTTTGGGGTGTGTGTTTGTGTGTGTATGTGTGTGTGTGTGTGTGCGCGCGCGCGCGCGCCTAGAGGAAAGATTCAGGCAACTTGGCGAGCGCAGGAAGGACCCGGCGCTTCTTGTAACCCACGGGAGAGACGCTTTGCCCGCGTGAAATTGACAAGAAACTCTGCCCCAACGGTTTAACTTCATCATCTAAGTGTCTCTTCCTTGTTCCCTTCCCACCCACCCCCCTCCTTCCTCTGCCAGTCTCTCCCCCACCTCCTTTCCGCCTCCCTCTGTCCCTCCCTTGCTCTACCAGTGGGAAGAAGATGAAAGAGAAGCCGCCGCAGCTGTGATCGACACCACATTGATAGATGCTCTGACAGAGGGGATGAGGCGGGAATCGGGGACACAGAGAAGGAAAAGGGGAAAACATAACACATTGCTCAACTAATAAGACAGAAAGGAAGCAAGATGAACAAGAAAGAGTTGTGGCTTTCCTAAATACATTGTAAAAGGACAAGGGAACACATGCTGGCAAAAATAAAACCTCCAGGCTTACCGAGAAATATAGGAGGAGGAAGGAAAAACTGAAGACTGGATCTTAATTATCGTTTTTTAAGCAAGATCTTTTTCATTACATCCTTACCATGGGATGCTCACAGAGAGCTATGCTACAGGTCGCTCGTGGATTTTCGAAGATACATGCCACGATGTGTGGGAACCTCATAAAGAATGAAAAAACAACCCAAGTAGGGGGAAGAAAAGGCAAAAGGACCCAGGAGAGTGAAGCCAGTAGCAGGAGGGAGGACGGTGCAGTCTCTGGCACCTCGGACTGCGGCCTCAAAGAGACCCTTGAAGATGCAAATCCAAATCCAACCTCAAAAATTCCCCAGCCTCCACCGTCTCTTTGATGCATTTTGTACAAGGACAGGACTTTTAAGGAGATGCTTTGTGAAAGTTACAGTATAAACGAAGCTGAAGTTTGAAAACACATTACATTTTATTCCTTGGCTCTCAAACCCCCTCAGTTAAAAATCCAGGCAAAATTATTATACCCAATACAGTAGCCATCTGTAAAACCTCAGAACAGTAAACAAGAGGCAGGAAGAAACGTGTCTTCATCTCCCTCAAACTGAAAATAGGGAAAACGTTACAGAATCAGACTTTAGCCGTACTATACAGGAATAGTCATGCAAAGATCCCTCTTCTTTTCCTAAGGGGGAATTTGCATGCTGCTAGACATTGTATAAGTAAGCCCTTAACAGTGCTCTAAATGAACACTCAAAACTTCACTTACTGATAATTACTTGATAGAGATGGGAATTCACTAGGAAGCAATTTTTAAAACTATCATTTAAAGGGTTCAATTGGTCACATAGAGCATGGCCAGTAGTCACACGATAAATTCTATCTGGGGGGTTGGGGTAAAAGTAAAGGGCTAGTGATGGGAGCCAGGAAGAGTAAAACATTAAATCCACTGTAAATAGCTGACAGTTCTATGCCTTAGAGGAAAAACAACAACAACAACAACAAAAAGAATAATCTGCTACAATGTGTAAGGCAATACTAAAAACATGGGGAAAAACCCAATTTTATTTTTTGGGTCGGTAGCATTATGCAACTTCCCTTGAAGTTATGCACCAGTGTGAGTGTAATGTCTCAGAGATGTGAACACGTAGCTATGTCAGACATTTATACCCTCTGTTCTAAAAGAAATATGGGAAAACAAAGTAAAAAGCCCTCCCACAAATGCTCCAATTTGACCGATAGAAAAAGAACTGGAAAATGCAGTTTCACCAAAGCAGCCAGAGTAGACGTTCCTTTTCATCAAACTGTCGGGGGGCGGGGGGCACACAGAATGGCCAGAGGGTATTTTCTGGAAGCCAAAGAGAGATTAAATGACGACTCCTACATCCCCCACCCTCCGTTAAAGTGTTGCAACTAATTCGAATCCCATTTACTCCTTCATGTTAATTATCTGGACTCCCTGAGTCATTTGGAACTCAGCTCCCGGTGTCCTGGAGATTAGGAGCTCGAGAAGATGGGAATTTTGGGAACAATAACTAGTGGGAACTGTTTACTAGAAGGGCCGAGGGTAGGTGGCTGCGTTCTCTATTTTGCGGCAAACCTCTCTTCTGGAAACGTTGTTTCTAACGAAATCACCCAGCGCCTTACTGTATGTGCGTGCTGTTTTCCCTCCCCGTGGCGTGCGGGGTGTTGGCTGATTGTCCTTAGCATTGCTGCAAATCTTCTGAAGAGGTGCACTTAAAAGGAGCTTGACTAGAAGACATTCACTCAAGTTTTTGTTTTTTTTTTTAAAGCTTTGTCTGGGAGGGAGATTGACATTTCCACGTGAAGTCTGCCTCTCCCGGGGGGTAAAAAGCTGGGAGACGCAGGAGGGGCGAAGTAACCCTGGGAAGATGTTCCTCGCTCCCTACAGGTTCGGTGAAGTTCCTGGCAAAGGCATTTCTATCACGGAGAGGTCTCTTCTAATTCGCGCGAGGGCTGCTATTAACATATGCAACCGCCTCTTCGGGCGCAAGGTCCGGGATGTGATGGGTGCGGAGCGGGAGAGACACCGCCGCCCGCCGCCCCCTTCCCTCGGATGTAGAGGCAGGTTGTTCGTGTGAACTCGGGCGAACGACTGGAGGTTAGCTGTTGCAGGTTCACTCCTTCAGGATGTGGGTTTCAGGGGGCGTTTTGATGTGATTTAATTCCGACCGTGAAACAATTGCTAGGGGCTGGCTGGCTTGCTGTTGGTTTTCCCTCTTTTGGTGGCTTTGGTTGGTTGGGGTTTAGTTTGGGAGCGAACTGTGACTTGTTTTCCATCAACACTTCCTTCTGCGCCGGGCGTCGTCCCCCGCGTTGCGCGTGGACGGGCGAGGCGCCCACTCTGCGCCGGAACAGAGGAGAGGGGGCTGCAAAGACGGTTCTCGAAACCTGCAGAGTAAACGCGGTCCAACCCCCGCGGGTGCGGACTGGGGAACTAGGAGGTTGACCCACACCAATACCGGAGACCCCTCCTCCCCGCCGGGGGTGGGGGGCGGATTTTGCTGTCGAGTCGAGTCAGCTACAGACACTCAAGTGAGTCCTTAATTACAGGGAGGAGAGAAAAGCGCGGTGCCCTTCAGAGCCCTCTCCGCCTCCTCAGCCCTAACCCCCCGCCCGGGCTCTGGGTCTCCCCCTTTGTGTGGCCTGGACTCTCTCCCAGCTACAACTTTGGTGGGATCCCAGAGGAAGGAGGTGGCGGGGCCTACGGAAGAGAATGCTGGAAGAGAGAGAAGCGTGAAGGACTGGAAAAACGAATAACGTGATTCCAGGGATGGAACTCCGGCACCCCCGATCTCCCACCCCAGTGTCACCAGGGGACTAAAGCTGTGGGCATCTTCAGTTTAACGGACTTCTCGGAAAGGGGAGGGGGGATGGCGAGGGAAACGGCAGTTTGTGTCCCAGGGGTTCTTCCGCCTCTTCTTTCTTCCTCCTAAGACAAACAAACTCAACCACCCACCCGCCGGGGTAACCGAGAACTCAGGGGACCGTGAAAATGTCGTTCCCAAATCTGGCCGCCTGCGGACGCCGGGCTTCCGTGGGGCCGGCGCCCCTTGGCGCCCGCAGCTCCGCGCAGCCTCGCGGGGTCCGCCCACGGAGCCCTCCGGTGGCATCTCCCGTGCTCGGGCGGGCCGGGCGCGGGGTCCGCGTCTCGCTGGGGTGGGTGTGGGAGCCCTCCTACAGTCTGTGGGCTCGGCCGGCCGACCCTCTGCCAAGCTGGAGGCGAGGGCTCACGTCACGGGGGCGCCCAGAGGGAGAGGAGGCAAGCTGGGGTGTTCAAGGACTGGAACGAGCGGACGCGGAGTGGGCTTAGAGGAGGGGCACGGGCCAGAGAGAGCCCCGCCACGCGCCCGCACCGCTCGGCTCCGCGACGGGAGCCCCCATCAACCCCCCTCGGGGACTCGGGCTCCCGCACAGAGAAGCCGGCGTTACGTCTGGGGATCCCCAGAGTGGAATGGAATGGAATGGGTGTGGGAGCTGGAATACATTTGCGGGCAGCAGGACGGCTCGCCTAGTGGGCTGGACGTGAAATGCTTTTTCCTCCTTTCTGAAAACTTTCCTCAGGCGTCTCAACTTGGCGTGCGGACCAGCCTCGGGCTGCCGGCTGGTAGCGCGAAAGCCGCGGCCAGCCCTTCGGCCCTTTTCCTCCGCCGCTGGTCCTCCTTCACCCGCCCTCAGACCGGGGACGCGCGCGCAGCGCCCGCGCAAAAAGGCCGATTGCGCGCGCGAGCCGCACCTTATATCCGCGGTGGGCGGCGCCTGCGCAGGGCCCGGCGCGGCGGCGCAGCCTTTGAAGTCTTGGCGGCTGCCGCTTTCATCCTTTCTTTTTTCCCTTGCAGGCCCCTTTGTGTGACTAAATTTGGCAAGAATATGGATCCGAGCCAGTCTTTCCACGTGTGCTCCCAGCTCCCAGCTGAGAAGGCCAAGGGTTCTCTTCCGGGTAAGGAGACAGGGAGAAAGATCAAAGAGTTTGGGGAGCTGGATCTGAAATGTGAATTGAAAATAAAAATCAAGCCTGGACACATTCCAGTTTCTAAAGCAAAACCAACCCTCAACAGAGGCCGTCTCGCTAGGACTCTCGTTCTGCCTCGGCTTTCTGTACTCTTTCTTTCCCGCAACCATTCTTGAGCACATGGAGTAGAATAAAGAGGACATAGGGAAACAGTTTCTCCGGATTTTGTTTTGCAGTAATTTTATTACGGAAAATATCTTGTTCGTAATTACCGTTATGTGAATCCGAATTTCTTCAGCCATAAATATTGTTTTATTTCAGTATGTTTCACACTTTATTCTGCGGCCGCATTTGGGAAGAGAACGTGGACACACACGTGTGCACACGTTCGTTGTGCAGAGTGCTGCTTTTTCTACACACCGTACGGTGTGCCACGTAGTTTTCCTTACCAAAGCACTCACTAATCACTGCTGGTCTCTATGATTTGAAATGCTGTTATTGACCGACTTTGGAAAGCTTTTCTGACTCGCTGAGTAGCCAGAAGTGGCCTGTCTTCATGGCAAAAACACAAAAACACCCTCTAAGGCCTCTTCTTGAATAGACTTTTTCAGCAATGTTCTGTTGTTTCACAAGTAACCGATATAAAGAGACAGCTTTGCAATAGCGTAATGCAAAGGGTCGGAAATCCTGCGTTGAAGGTGGGCGCCATCACTTCCTCTCATGCTGTGGTGACCTCAGGCAAACCATTAAACCTTGTCCAGAACTCAGTTTCCTTTCTGCAATATAGGTGTACTAAGAGCCTACTTAACAAGGCTGTTGTAATAATTCAGTGAGATCATGCATGTAAAAATATGTACAAATGTGGGTATGAAGCAAAGACGATTCTTAAGGAGACCTGTAAGTTTTGAAAAAAAAACTTCTAAAGCACTAGGAATCTTTACCACAGGAGCAAATGGCAATGGTTTCACGCTCAGACATGCACTGTTGAGTTACAAAGGCACCGAAATCACCTTGGCGTTTGTTATCCCCAGAGCGAGTGTGATGGCAGAAAGAACATTCCAGGAAGAGAGGGAATGTGCCTTAACTCTTCCTCATGTGTACGATGGACTCTTAATGCATTGATAAATTGCTGAGGAAAAATGGCACTGTGTGTGGGATATTTTTGTGAAGCATTTGGCACAGCTCCCGGTAACTCTGCTAATAGCCTGGGGTAACACGGTGGCCTGTGAAAGGAGCAACATGTATATGGGGAAAATACTCAAAAACAACAACAGAAATACAGACCCAAGGAGAGTGACTGGAAAGGTGTATCAGAGGTGTTCCTTGGGACACCAGAACTTACGTTTCAGAACAGAATGTGATTACATATCTTAGATGGAGGCATCTCAAGTTTACAGGGCAATAAAGATTATGGCTCGGGCTGGCTGTGAAGTGACAGGAGAGCCATATGTGTAGCACTTTGGGCGTTTAGCTGAGTGTGCTTCATGCATGACCCTTTCTAACCTAAGGTAACCCCGTGGACGGAGTCATTTCCTGGGCTCCACCTCCCAGTATAAACTTTTCACTGTGACCTGCGTAGAGTGATGAAAGCAGGAGTAAGGGGTGGTGTCCAGTGTTCCAGTCCTCTGTTACTGTGGCCCAAGGCTGCCCAGGTACAGGATCCTCCCGAGATGTTCCAGCTCTTTCCACCGTCTCTGCTAAGAGCAACAAGCAGATTTCGCAAACAGTGTTGAAGGGACTTTCTAGCAATGTGGAGGCGGGGTGGGGGGCACTTAGGAGAGGGAAACCTTCCAGTTTTAACATAGCTTTTCCCCAAAGTCCCAGATGAGATGTGAATGCTGAACAAGTTCACTGGTCAACTTCAGTCCTTCCTTTCACTCTTCTTTATAGATGCAGCCATTTTGATTATTCTTGGCTGAAAAAGGGACATGGGCCAAGGCGCCAAGGGTTCTGTCTTATTTTGGGGGGACAGTAGGGAGGCCCTGAAAATACTCAGGGAAAACCTGAGGCCCTCTGGAAGTAAATAAATTCTCTGAAGGGGGTGCGTGGCTAAAGGATTTTCTTACTTTTGTAAATTTGTTTCCTCAGTGAATATGGTAATAGGGGTGTTTCTTGAATCATGGTAAATGTACCTCTTAAGATGGATGGCCTGTGTAGTCTTCTCAGGCTCCCTGGGCTGTAGGAGCAGGGCTCTGGGCTCTTGTCAGCACTGGGCCAGCACCTAATCCCTGGTTTGAGGCTAGAAGCCAAAGCCACAGCCTTCTTGCCTGAAGGCAAGAGCGGTACCAACAGAGCCATATGGAGATTAATGCAGAACAAGGTCATTAGTCTCATTGTTTATCCAGTTACTGGCAGCATAGATTTGTGTAAATTTCAGCTACAGTGGTTGCAGCCTGCCTTTGATGTGTGTAATCTGTACATTTTAGTGCTCCAGGAAAGTGCCTGACTGACAGGAACTACATCCAATGCCCAGAAGACACATCTACACAGGCACAGTGAAGCATGGAGCTGAACAATTTTCCAGTGAGTTCCATCAAAGTAAATACACCAACCTGGAGGGTCAGGATTGAGCCTCCTTTTTATCAAGACATGACTTTTGGGGTTCCTTGTGATTGATTTTTATTTGTTTTCATTTGAAACTGGGTACCTACTTTACACCTTCATTTACCTCTCAGAGGAGGAAGGACTTGACCTACATAACATTTGACCTTGCGGATGCTTTCTTTATTTGAAGTACTTCTGTCCAGAGAAACAGACTGATGGTGCAGAGTTATCCAGACTAATTTATACATTTATCCAAGACACAGCTTCCAGTTCTTTCCTTAACTCTCTCTTGAGTGTGCAGCTATGCTTAAATTAAACTCAGAATTAGCAATTATGAGAGTAGCTCAGAAGGTAGACAGAGCCAGCACAGATAGTTTAGGCTACAAAATTGTCATCTGGCTCAACGAAATACTTTTCTTTGGCAAAAACAAAGCTAATTTGCTTGATCTGAATCTTACTTCAAGGTCCTGCCATCCCATTCGGCCAATTACAGATCTCAAGTTCACTTCCCTTAGGTTCAATTGGCAGAAAGCAAAGGACAGAGATAAGTTACTGTCCTATGAAGTTTGACGGTGATTTTTGACTGCCAATTCAGATAACTCTACAGACTCAAAATATATTTTGAGGCTTAAATTATCCAGATATTTGACCTTTGCTGTTCAGATTCTCTGGATAATTTTTAGATTATTTTACTTTGGATCGCAGGAACAGCAAATCTCCAGTGGCTGAGTCAGACAGGCCTCGTAAGATCTCTCTTGCGCTACTGCCTCCTGACTGGCCTCTGGCTTCCACTCTTGCTGGGTTCCACACATGCCCCACAGCAGCCCACACGTCACAGACCAGCCAAAGCCATCCTCAAACATTTCCTAGTCGCGGTGGCTTCCAAGTCGCTACGTGAGCTGGCTCTTGACTTCTGCTACTCCTCGTTCACTGTTCTCTACCACCGCTGGCTCTCCTGCTCTTCCTCCAGGGTATAGAGTGCACACACACACACCCCTTGGTCATTTACTTGTCGCTTCTGCCCAGAAGCTCCTGGCCAGGTCGATGCTCGCAGGACTCACTTTTTCACTTCATGTTTCTACTCAGACGACAACTCCTTCTCAGACCTTGTTATCTAAAAAACAGCCCACTCCCACATCACCCCAGTTCTGGGCACTCCATCTCTTACAGGCTTCATCTTTCCACACTCTCACTGCCTGACATATTTTTTATACTTATTACCTTTCTCTCCCACTAGAACATAAGTTCCATGAGAGTAGGGACTTTGTTTTGCTGTATCCCCGCTGCCTACAACAGCCCTTGGTGCCCAGAAAATATACTAGGTGTGTGTTGAGTAAGGAATTAATATAGACTTTGAACCCTCAGTTTCCTCATCTGTAATACTTCCCTTGTGGGAAGTATATTTGGTATAAAGTTACCTGGTATATAGTATAAGCACTGAGTAGGTAGTAAGTATAATTGTGTAGATCTGCACTGCCAATACAAGTATAATGCGACTTAAGTTTAAATGAAATTAGGAAGCTAGAAACACGAAAAATGAATTTTAATAGTATATTTTATTTAACCCACATATCCAAAATATTACCATCTCAACATGTAATCATTATCAAAACTTATTAATAAAAGATCTTTATTTCATATTAAGTTTTTCAAATTTGGCGTGTGGCCCACTGACAGCGCTCTCAGGTTGGGCTATAGCCCTATCTGGAGGACTCAACAGCACATCTGCAGTAACACGACGGCAGCTGCAGTCCATCAACCCTTTAATGATACGTTTTGTCCAGATCGTCTTTGTATCCCCCCCAACCCCCCATACCTTGCACAGTTGCCTGAAAACGGTGATCAAAAATGTATCAAAGAATATTATGATAATATGTTGTTATATACTCTTTTCATGGCAAATATAGGCTTTCACCTTCATGGGAGGGTGAAATAAGTGTGTGCACTAACTTGAGATGGCGGTCAGCATCTTAAGTGTACTGTAAACAGTTCTTTGCACGTAAGAGGGGCTCAATGAAAAGTGGTTCAAGTGTGTTGCTGGATTGTTTCTTTGAGTATTTTTCTACATTCTAAATAATAGATTTACTATTGAACCTTGGGAAATATGTAAGTTGAAGATTTCCTGTATTATGTTTTCAAGAATGACTTTCTCCTCCCCTGCAAAACTGCTAAGCTCAATGTTCTCTAGGATCAAAGTTTCATCAGGAAATAAATAATGTGGAGAGCTCCCACTCCCACCCAGACTTCATTTTCAGTTTTACTTCCTCAATTGCTTCTTGGCCACACATGGGCCAGATAGTAAATCTCCCTCTGTCCTGTGCCCAGAGTTTTCAACCAAGATACCTTCATAAGGCATTAGCCTTAGGCTTAGGCAAATGCTTTATAGTTGCAAAAATCACTCCACCCGCTCTGCCCATTTAAGCCCTGATGCAATAAAGAGAGCAGGATAATTTCCTGGAAGAAATGGGTAAAGAAGCTTCTGGTGAGGTATCTACCTCCAAGGCCTTGATATACCTTTATAGTAGAAAGGCATTACTTGGATATAAGTACATGAAGATGTCATCCTTTACGGTGACTTTGAAAATGACCTATAGCGTCTTTCATCAAAAGTACAGAGAATTAAGGATCAAGCTTATGCCACCGCTAAAGTGGAGGGTGTTTAAAGGAAAACAGTTATGTTAACAATGATTCCCAAAATTATTTTGCCAGCAAGAAGATCATGAAAGATATATTCAAAAGACTCTTAATGAGAAGTTTATAGGAAAGTAGGTTATATAACTTTGAAAGGTTTAGTTGTTTGAACTAGGGGATTTATTTAATAAATTCTATTATAGCTGTACCAGGGAGAACTATGCAGCTATGAAAATGATGTCAAACAATTTTTATTCACTTGCAGATATATTAGTGATAAATTGCTAAGTGGAAAAAGCAGATTATAAAGGAATATGTACAATTGTGCCTCATTTTAAAAAATCCCTCTGTACGTATCATTTATTAGCATGCAAGCTCTGTGAGGGCTGGGCACTGTCTTGCTTACCACAGTATACCTGGTGCCTGGGACAAGCCCTGCCACAAAGTGGGCACTCAGTATCTATTGAATATACCCAGAAGCGTAGACATAAAATACTGACAGTATTTTTCCTTGAATAGCAGAGACATGGGTGATTTTTATCTTCTTCTTCGTGCCTTTAAAAACATTTATATGCAGTGAATCAATATTAGTAAAAGGGGAAGATGAAAAATGTTAAAATGTAATATGTTGAACAAAGATTTTAAAAATAAAAGAGCTGATCCTAGGGAATTCGGCAATAATAACAAAAAAGAAAGAAAAAGAAAAGAAAGTAAATCACCAAGGAAAAGAAGATGATGAGGCAGAAGTGGTAGTGTTGGAGCCACTGCATCATAGCAGACGCAGTTTCAGGGCCAACTGGTAGGTATGTGGAAGTTAATACAAAGGGGCTCTGATCGTTTATAGCAATCAGAAAGGGTGGGCTTTAAAATTTTTAAGATAAAATTTAAACAGTGAAATGCACAGGTCTTAAGTGTACAATTCAATGAGTTTTAATAAATATATACATTTGTGAAATCATCACTCCAATCAAGATACAGAACATTTCAATCATCCCAGAAATCCCCAGAAATATGGGATGAACTTATTTTGAAGCAACTTTTTAAGCTACGTTTTTCGTGACATGTCGTGTGTTCTTGCTGCCTTGCACATTTTCCTTAAACTCTGTGATTCAATTCCTCCATTTGAAAAACTTGTCAGGTTGAAATATGCCTTTCCAGGACTTCCCTGGTGGTCCAGTGTTTAAGAATCCGCCTTCCAATGCAGGGGACACGGGTTTGATCCTTGGTTGGGGAACTAAGGTCCCATGTGCCGCGGGGTACGTGCCACAACTACAGAACCCATGTGCTCTGGAGCCCGTGCGCCACAACAAAAAGCCCGTGTGCCACAACTAAGACCCAAATGCAGCCCCCCCAAAATTAAATAAATAAATATTTAAATAAATAAATATGCCTTCCAGAAAATGTGCTAATAATATACTTTATAGGAAGGGAAGAAATGGAACTCATAGTATTTGGTTGACTATTGAAATGCTGAATTGAAACACTGACCAAGTGAATTCACTGAAATATTTGTATTGCTTATGTGCGGAACCTACACTGTTTTCCAGTGTAATGGATGCAATGATGTTTGTGGTCCCAACAGACACAACAGTCAGAAGAAGTCTCGGGTGCTCTAGACATGTTTGGGGGAGAAGACCGTGGGGGTAAGATGAGAAGGAAGTGATGGGGTGATTTCCAGAGGCAGCTGCATCCCGGAGACTTGCGAATGTGAGGACCTTTGGTGGGTGTAGAGACACAGCAGAGCAATATAGCAGATTAAGCATGCCCCCAGCACATGCCTGCTGAGCTTAGCATTCCTCTGGCCTCTGATCTAGTCCACTGGATACATGCAGTTGAGCACAGCAAACAGGAGGGTCTCTTGGCTCTGGCACAAAATTGTACTCATTGGTGGGGGGGGGAAGCACATTTCCTGGATTTCTCTTACGGGAAGTGTTAAAATATAGAGATGGGATGTAGACTGATGTTTTTTCCCCTTATTGTAAAATAGTTGACATTCTTGTCTTCTCTGTCTCTGTCTTTCTTTCTCTAACATGAAGATAAACCTGGACTTCCAGGAAGGGGAAAATTCCATCAACTTAAATATGGGTTCAAACACCCATGCCGGAACAATCCAATCAGTAAACAGGTCAGAAATGTCCTAAAAGAGGGCTGTGGAATGAACTGCAGTAGGGTTCAGGTCAGACGATTTCCTAGCTAAGTGTCAGAACTTCTTGGGTTACTATCCTGGTAGTCCAAAGAGACACGGTATGCTGTGAAGGAAATAAAAACAATAATGTGAAAACGACATTCAGGACTTGCTCCAGGTATGGACTGCAGGACATTCCCGAGCTGCTGTCTTGCTCGTGCATGCCTTTCATCTGTCCCCCTTTCTTCATGGGCCCTACAGCATGTGGGGTGTGAAATCGCTTGACAAGCTGTTTCCACTGGTGAGCTATGAGAATTTCATAGTTTGACCCCTGAACATGAAGGGAATTAAGAACTGATAGGAAGGGTGATTTGGTACCCAAGGTGGTCAGTTGGTCACCAGAAAGAGTCACTTAGGTAAGAAAACACCTTTGCATAGTGACTAGGTAGGTAAGAGATTATAAGTGAGCTGAAAATTAAGATAATAAAAAAGATTCATTTCTATGAGAAGGCCAGTTGGACAGAGAGAAACAGTAAAAATTATAATCTGAGAAAAATAAGCGAGAGGAAGTTTACTTAATAACTAAATACTTTCTTTTGTCTCTCCCCTTCATTTGTAAACCAAAGTGGGTATTTTTTTGTTTGTTTATTTTCCATGCAAGAGTTAATGCCCTATAATGAATTATATTCATTATTCCAACAATAGCAACAGCAAAAATGATCTTTAAATGAAAATCATCATTATGTCTATTTTTTGATTGCTAAATATGTTAAAAGGTTGAAAATCAAATGGACGTTGTATATTAGTTACTGTATTTCACTTACTATGGTCTATTTTTTAAAAAATCTATTCTGTTTCACATAATGCTTGAAGTAAATTACATTTTCTGCCTCTCACATTTGAATACAGGACTGTTATCTTAAGGTTTCCAGCACTGTGGAAGAAACAATTTATGGAAGTAACTCCATTTCAGCTATACTGTCTCTTTCTGCTCCTTTTTTTTTTTTAACTTTTTATTTTATAATGGAATATAGCCGATTAATGTTGTGATCGTTTCAGGTGTACAGCAAAGCAACTCAGCCATACATATACGTGTATCCATTCTCCCCCAGACTCCCCTCTCATCCAGGCTGCCACATAACACTGAACAGAGTTCCCTGTGCTCTACAGTAGGTCCTTGTTGGTTATCCTTTTTAACTATAGCAGTGTGTGCATGTCCATCCCAAACTTCCTAACTATCCCTTCCCTTTACCCTTCCACCCGTGGTAACCAAAAGGTCATTCTCTAAGTCTGTGAGTCCATTTCTGTTTTGTAAATACATTCCTCTGTATCATTTCTTTTTAGGTTCCGCACATAAGTGATATCGTACGATATTTCTCTTTGTCTGTCCGACTTACTTCACTCAGTATGACAATCTCTAGGTCCATCCATGTTGCTGCAAATGGCATTCTGCTCCTTTTTTATTGAAGAAAAAAAAAGAAAAAGAAATAAAGAAAACAACAATAATTACATTTATAGCCTAGGACTATGATCCTTTGAGTAAAACTGCTCTCACTTCTAGTTAACCAGGGGATGAGTGAGGTCCTATTTTCTTCAAGTCTCTTCTAGTCTTAGTAAGATGAAAGAAGAATTTACAATCAAATAGAAATGATACTGCAGACATTATGACTAATTTATATAGTTAAAAACTCAGGATTGTATTCAGATCCACATGTCACAGATTTAATTTAAAAGGAAAGAGCAATTTCTCCTTTTATTTTGGTAATTTACATTGTGCCTGAGTCAGTAATTGTGCTCCCAGCCTCTGGTGCTGTGAACACTGATGAATGTGACTTTGTGTTCATCCCTTCTGTCGATACTAGATTTAAATGGAACTAACTCCATCATCAGGTTGGAGATAATTCAGAAGTATTGCTTGCTTTCCTTTTTCTTCTTACTGTCTTCTTTTTCCTATCTTCTAGATTATTGGTGCCTCACCAGATGGGAACAGAAGGAGATACATATTTACTGACTTATGTAAATTATATACAACAGGTCACTTACTACAGAGACTACATATGCAGAATACCTGCCAGATATACCACACATATTAGAGTATGTAGCCAATATTTTGTTCATGTAAAAAGTAAAGCAGAAAGTTAAACCAATTATTAAATATCTTAGGCAAAACACCCTGCTGTAGAAGAAAAAGCTGTTTTTTTAACCTGAACTAGTCAGTTTAAATTAAATTGAGCAGAGCTAATATTCAATTATACTTAATTTTGTTGGGGGAAAAGAATCAGACATTTCTTTTGGTTCCAAACAGTGCTAAAATCACCGACACAAAGAGGGTGGCAAATGTAAGTACATTCCTCTTCACGCCTTCTCTCTCGAACACACTGCAGACATGCTTTTGGCCCCAGCTCTCCACCAAAACTGCGAAATCTGATGGTTGGGTCTCAATCTCCTTGTTTGATCCACCATCAGCGTTTGACACAGTTGATTACTCTGTGTTCAAACACTTCACTTGCCTCTAGGGTGCCATGAGCTTCTGGTTCTTTCCTGGTCTCCTGGGCCACCCCTCAGTCTCCTCTGCTTGCTCCCCCGTATTCTCCCTGACCTCTAGTTGGTGGAGTGTGCCCCTGTGGCTCAGCCTCTCAGCCCCTCCTCTTCTATGTAATTTATTCCCTTGTTGACCTCATCAGTCTCAGGCCTTTAAATACACTGTAGATGCCAGCAACTCCCAGAGTCACATCCCTGGCCTAGACCTAACCCCTGACGTACAGGCTTGCTCCGACTGCCTGCAGACTCTCCATTTGGATGTCTGATAGGTGTCTGAAACTTCACATGTTCAAAATCCAACTTCTGATCTTTCCCCAAATCTAGTCTTCTCTCTCTCAGGAAATGATAGCTCTGTTTTTTTGCTGCTCATGCCAAAAGTCTTACAGCCATTCTTCACCGTGATATTTCTCTTATGTTCCCATATCTAATCTACCTACAAAGCCTTTACTTATAAAATATAGCCAGAACCAACGACTCCTCACCAACCTGGTTCATGTTGCCATCATCTTTCATCTGGATTTTGACAACAGCCTCCCAACTGGTCTCCCTGTCTCTGCCTGTTGTCTGCAAAGCTGCCAGGGGGATCCTTTTAAACCTGAGTCAGTTCAGGTCTTCCCTTGCACAGAACTCTCCAGTAGTTTACAGTTTCACAAGTCCTATAAGACCCTACGTGATCCCCACTCACCCCTGCCTTCTCTGGTCTCATCTCCTACTGCTCTTCCCCTTGCTTACTCTGCACCCGCCTTACCAGCTTCCTTGCTGTTTCTCCAATCTCAGGCAGGATCTTGCTCCAGGATCTCTGCATTGGCTATTTCTTCTCTTCGTAGTTATCTTTCCCAGATCTTCACATGGCTTACTCCCTCACCTCCTTTGGGTCTTTCTGAATGTTTCTTGTCGGTCAGGTCTTCTCTGATCACCCTATTTAAAATTATAATGCCTCCCCAGCCAGTGGTACTCCCTATCCTCTTTTCCTGCTTTGTTTGTAACACTTACTGCCAGCTGACATCCTGTACATATTATTCATTTATTTATTGACTATCTTCCCCACTAGGGTGTAGTTTCCTGGAGGGAAGGGATTTTTGTGTTTCCTTCATTGCTCTATCTCCAGGTACCTAGAGTAGTTCCTGATATACAGAAAGAGTCCAACAAATATTTGTTGATGAAAGAATATCTATAAAAATACGTACATACCATTTGGTAGCACTTGGAACCTGTATACTTTATCCCTTGTTACTGTTGTGAGCTATGGATGGGTGGAGCTTGATATTTATAAATAAATCATATTTTAAATGAATCAGAGAAACTACTACTTGAAGGAATTTGATGTCTTTTTTATGGGCTAAAAATCCTTTTTAAAATGACCAACCATACTCTCATTTGTCTATGTTGTCAATGTAGGTTTTCATCCTAATGACTTGCTTCCATAGAGGAGAAACTTTTTGACCACTATGTTGGGCAGGCAGATACGATGAGGCTATTTCTAACTGATAGGGAGGAAAATAAATTTAAATTTTAAAATATTTTAAAAAGTCTGTTTTTTTCAGTAACCTGGTATGGATGAGATTTGACCAGGCCCCTCAGGACAGTTGTTGGGTTAGGCTCTATACCTCCTGAACTGCTTCAGGCCTTACCAGGTATCTGAAGATTTCCAGGGGTGGAGGAATCTTAGCTTGGTGGTATGGGAGATGATTTTGAGTGATTAACAGGCTCACCGTAAATTCCTTTGACTCAAGTAATGAGAAAGCTATTTCCTTTTCTGTTCCCTTTTGACCTCGGTTTAGTATCTAGCAGCATCTATTGGAGCCCTGTCCATATCTCCACCTCTATCAAGTCAGTGTACTACTGCCAGGCTTCCAGCTGCAGCACTTGTATTCTTTGCCTGAGGTCTTCTCTTGCCTCTGGGGCCTGCTTTGCTGCCCATAAGACAGCCCGGGAATGCTGGGGAATTAATGTCCCCATGATCAGTCTTTAACAGCGGTTGGTGTATAAATACCCCAGCTCTCTCACCCTTTGTGAGGGCTAGTTCTGCACTGGCTTCCAGAGTTTGCCCAGGGGGATTAAGCTCCAGTTGCCCAGAGTGATCGCTGGCTTGATGACACATCATTTATTGGCTTCCTTCCCTTTTCTGCCTCACTTCCCAACTCCCTTATTTGTGTTTCCATGTTTCCTTCCCCTTTTAAGTAAACTATTTGCAATTGAATTCTTGTCAAAGAGTTTGCTTCTGGAGAAATCCAGACTAAGTACCAGTAAGGCTTTAACTACTTCTAGTGCTGTTGATCTTCCTTATTGCCAGAGAGCTAGTTCAGGCCTCAGGCTGGAAATCTCGGGTCATTGAGAACATCTTGCTAGAATTACTAACAGTTGTTTTGTTTTCGGTATATTTATTTTTCAGTTACCTTCTGTGTACTATGATAATTATTTTATGTTTACTATTGTGATATAACTGGATCCACTTAAGTTTAAAAAATGAGTTGGTTTAAATACAGTGTTTATTAAATAACAAGACTAGTTCGTGGTAAAGGGATTTGACAAATATCATGGACTTAAATGGCTGAAGTTTGGGCATGTTGAATAAGTTTGCTTTGTTGATATAATTTTTAAATGTTTCCTTTTGGAATATTGTACCTTCTTCTTACTCCCTTACCCCTAATCTCTTTTCTAGGAACAGAAGGAAATAGCTATCACCCATAATCTTAACGCCCAGAAACAATTACTGTTGACATTGTGTTATATTTCCTTCCTGTTCTCTTCTAATAATATATAATAAATGATGTGCTGAACCCATTCCAGTGAAGCTCCCTGACTATTATGTGTAAAGCTCGTTTTCACTTGAGTCACATTACTTGTTCCCTCACAGCATTTGACACTGCTGATCCTTCTGGAAGTCCCCTGCCTCACTGACTATGACGCTGCTCTCCTCTCTCCGCTCCTAGGTCTGCTCCTTCTCATCTCCTCCTACCGGCCCCCATCTCTGCTCATTTCTTAAATGTGGGGTCTTCCTCTGCTTCTCCCTGAGCGATCTCACCATCGCATGAAATCTCCTGCATATCTGTCTACTTCTTTAAGCCGTATTTCTATCCTTGGCTCCAGACCTACGACCTCCTTTCCCGGATGTCCCATGGCCACATCAAACTCATCATGTTCAAAATTATAGTTGTAATTTTCCTCCACAGACCTGTGTTTCTTCTGTGTATCCAGTCTCATCAATTTGAGCAGAAGTCAGAACGTCATCCTTGACTCCTTGCCGCTGATGAGGAGCCAAGTGCCCTCCTCTCCACCCCATGGCGCCGCCTCCATGCAGGCCCCTGTGGTCTCTGAAAGACCTCAGTCACCCCACCCACTACCTTATACCAAGAGTGATTTTTTTTTTTTATACAAAATCTGATCATGACACTTTCTTTCCTAAAACACTCTTCCATGAAGAATCCAGGAGAAATACTGAACCGTTATCTCTAGGAAATGGGCCAGGATCGTTTATTTTATTGCTTTTATATGACTTGATTTTTCTTTAACAATGAGCTTTTTATTGTTCCAATTAAAATGAATAAAGAGAAAGATTTTCAGAGGAAAACACATTCAGTGAGCACCCCCGGTTACTTACAAGCAAGGGGCTGAAAATTCACTATACTCTACCACTGATTCTCCCTCAGGCTTCCTGTTTCCCACACTACAGTCTTATGCCATATGTCTCAGGCTTATCCTATAGGCTATAGGTATTCTGAACTTCCAGGGCTTTACTCAAGCTGTTCCCTCCGTCTGCAATGCCATTACAGTCTTTGCCGCTTGTCCTGTATTTAAACATCCTTCATGGCTCAGGTTGTGTCACCTCTTCTAAGAAGGACTTCCCCACTCCAAAAGGCATGACCGTGCTTCCTTTGTGGCCCATCCTGGGGCTTTAACCCCGTGGAAAGATCCACTCTGGGGCCCACATGACATTTACACGTTTGCCCCTCCTCTTATGTCCATAAGCCTCTTGAGAACATGGACTGTGCCTCTCAGCAAGCCCTTAAAAAAACAACATAACGAGGCCTGTCATTTACTGAACCTCTCCCTCCCTGCTGTATACGCTGTGTGTCACATATGTCATTTCTAATCCTGAAAATAGTCTGCAAAGCAGAGTCGCTTCATCTCGCAGAATGAAAACTGAAGCTCAGAGCTAGGCTAAGCGTCGCCCAGACGGGTTTGCGGCAGAGCTGGGAATTGGAACTTGTGCCCTCTGCCGCCTCTAAAGAAGGGCGTTGAAGGCAGGGGCCGAGCCTTGCAGTTGTCGCACTGGTAGCAGCTATAGCATAATGACGGTTCAGTAGTCCATCACCAAGTATGTGTCTCCGAATAATTTGGTGGGATAGTAGTCCATCTCACTAAAAAGTATTTTTACTTTTTAGGTCTGTGACTTAACCTCAATCCTCTCTCTGTGGACTCTCTGAAAGAGATGCCCAAGGGCACTTCAAGGACCACAAAGCAGTCTGCAGGGGTGGGCAGCATGTATCTACCCTTGGGTAATCTGCCCTGGCTGGATCGTTGGTAGTCATTTTAAAGTTGTTTGCCAAGTTCATTATGCAAGAGCATGTCCCCAGGGACAACAGCTTTGTCACTGAACAAGGCACAGACACAGACAAAGGCTCTTAGGGTAGGGACTTCACCTCGGGGAAACAGAGCTCTTAAGGGGACCAGCAGAAAGGTGTCGGTGCCGTGGGACTCCTTCTGCAGGTCTGGACGGAAAACAGTGGGCTGCCGGGCACTCCGAGCGTGGGAGATGTGTGCCTGCGTGCGTGTGGCTGGGCGGTCTTGAGGGCCACCACAACTTGTGGAGGCCAGTGAGGCTCTGGGCAAGTCAGAGCTGGCAAGGGTGGGGATGGTTTGTGCCCCCCTAGGCTGGCTCCAGGCTGAGGGGTGGCGGAGCCTCTTCTCGGAGGTTCTCACAGCTTCCCATAAATGTTCAGCCCGAATGCGGCTGGCGGAGGAGCAGGACTGTGGCAGGGAGAATGGAACCCCTAGCTCCCTCTTGCTGGGGGATGCGGGTCGGGCACGTAGTAGTTTTGTGAGCCCGAGCAAAGGAGAAACATCAGTACACTCAAGTCAGTGTGAAAAACGCGTGTGACTCCTGCGACTGCAGAGGTAGAGGAGACCTAGTTCCTCCCTGGAGTTTACATTCTAGGAGTGGGAGGCACACGTGCAAACACAGAAAAACCGCACACTGGTGAGTGCCACTGGCAGGTCTGCTAGCATACGGTACATTCAAAGGGTGAGTGAATCAACATTCACAATGTTTTATGCAAACGTGGAGTGCTAATCATATTATTATGTTTACATCTAGCACACTAGCACTTAAAGATAAGTGGAAACCAAACTTGGTCCGGTTGCTTTTGGGAAGTTGAAGGTTTCCTGCTGAACAAACAGCATTACTTTTTGCTATTCAGGATTTGGGCCACACAGTACTTTGATCTAAAATTTTAGTCGATAAAGAATGAATATTTATTGTTTTTATGAGCATTGTTTCGTATGAAACAAATTTGGGGGAGTGAAAAGGAATAAATATTTGGGACAGCAAACATCTAAATGCCAGTAGTTAATTTACTTTCTTACCTTGATTTACAATGGTAACATTTGGGTGGAGAGCTGAAAAGAAGGAACACTCTTTGTTCTTGTTTTATCTAGAATTTCTAACATCTAAAGGAATGTTTTTATTGCGAGTACATAAAATAATGAAAAAAACCCCAAGGATTTAAATGCAATTAGAGAAGCTTAACCTCAGGGTGTTAAATGAGCAAAGGATATTCTAGCAGATTTCTTTTGAATCTTCTTCTATTTTTTTCCTTCTTAAATACCTTCCAACTTCAAAGTTGTTGTTACAAAGAATAGGGGGGGAAAGGAGTGTTAAAAAAGGGGAAACAAGGGAGACTTCCCTGGTGGCGCAGTGGTTAACAATCCGCCTGCCAGTGCAGGGGACACGGGTTCGATCCCTGGTCTAGGAAGAACCCACATGCCACGGAGCAACTAAGCCCATGCACCGCAACTACTGAGCCTGCTCTCTAGAGCCCATGAGCCACAACTACTGAAGCCTGTGTACCACAACTACTGAAGCCCGTGAGCCTAGGACCCGTGCTCCATAACAAGAGAAGCCACGGCAATGAGCAGCCTGTGTACCGCAGGGAAGAGGAGCCCCCGCTTGCTGCAACTAGAGAAAGCCTGCATGCAGCAACAAAGACCCAACGCAGCCAAAAATAAAAACAAAAAGGGCGGGGAAACAGGGACCTCCCTCGTGGCTCAGTAGTTAAGAATCAGCCTGCCAATGCAGAGGACACCGGTTCAATCCCTGGTCCGGGAAGATCCCACATGCCTCGGAGCAACTAAGCCCAGTCGCCACAACTACTGAGCTGCGTGCTGCAACTACTGAAGCCTGTGCGCCTAGAGCCCATGCTCCACAACAAAGAGAAGCCACCACAATGAGAAGCCTGCGCACTGCAACTAGAGAAAGCCCGTGTGCAGCAAAGAAGACCCAACGTAGACAAAAAAAAAAAAAAAAAGACCGGGGTGGGGCGACAATGTAAAGCACCTGGAGCTCCAGAGGAGTAGACTCAGGACCTCACAAAGTGAGGAGAACGGACTTATCCCTGGGAGGTTTGGGGCAGAGGAGACAGTAGTTATCTCATAGACCAGAGAGCTTTATTTGGATGAGTCAGGCGGTTCATCCAGTCAGCATGACTAAACAGCCACCAGCTTCAGAGTCTTAGGAACCTGAAATCCTAAAATCATATTTAGAGCTGATGTGATGTTTAACAAGGGTCATCTAGAGGGAAAGCATCTGATAGGCTCAGAAGGTACAGACACTGGCTTTTAATGTTTCAACATACCATTTTCCTTGATCAGATGTTGTTTTCAGGAAAGAAAATAGTCTTGTCTCTGAGACTTTGTCACACACAAAAAACTGTTCGGAAATTTTAAAATACTCAAATGTTTCATAATCTCTACAAGTGTTCAAAGGGCAGAAAAATAAATCCCCATAGCTTGTGTTTTTCGAGGCTTATTGTTTTATTTCAAATTTGGTTTTCCTTATGTTTTGTTTGTTTTATATCATGATCACAAGCAGCATGGTGTAGCTATGGCAATGCTTATAGAATTTGTGTGTCAGGCTCTGGGCCACAGTGGCTGGGTGGTGTCCCACACTGGGGAGCAAGGAGGAAGATGACATCAAAGAACCTGAAGACTGAGCACATTTACTTTTCTGATTCTAATGACTTTGTTTGGAAAAGAGTAAACACAATTACCTTAACAACTGAGCTGGGAGGCTTTGAGGGTTTAACACTGCATTGTTTTCCTAGGGAGAGGGTGAGGACTGCTGAGGATCATGGAGAGGGGCCTGAAGAACCAGGTGGTTTTGTTTGTTTTCATTTTCTTCTCAGAAATGCGTTTGCGTAGTTACAGAGCGTTTGATGGAGTTTCTTATAAAATTAACTTTGTTTATTTTCCTTATTTAAAATGGAACTAATGTTCATTATAAAATAATTTGAGAGGCCAAAAGAGTAACCCTTCAAAGTTCTGTCACCAAATCTCTTTCTACATTTGTCCCCCTAGCCACCTGTTCCCCTACACAGATTTTATATCCATTTATAAATATACGACACCCGCCCCCCAAATAATAGCATGTTATTCATTGTTTCATTGTTTGCTTCTTTTCACTAAGTATATTCTGGAGGTCTTTTACTCTCAGTCCCTATAGAATTGCTTCATTCTTTTTATCTGCAGCATGGCATTCCATTATATGGATGTTCCCTGGTTTACTTAACCTGTCCTCTATTGATAGATATTTAGGTAGTTTCTAATCTTTTGCTACCACCAACCTTGTGGCAATTAATATTCTTATAGTTGTTGTGAGAGTATGCCTGGAGGGTAAATAACTAGAATTGGAATTGCTAAGTCACAAGGTACGAGCATTGGTGGTTTTGTTTGAAATTGTATTGCCTTGCTTTACATAAAGATCATTTATACTCCCACCAGTCATATGTGAGAGAGTGCCTGTTTCCTCACATCCTTTGTAACACGGTGTGATATCAAACTTCCGGATCTTTGCCAATCTGGAAGGCGAAAATAGTGCCTTAATGTAGTTTAATGTGTACCCCTCTTACAAGTGAGGATGAACATCTTTGCCTAAGTTTAAAGAGCTCTTTGTATTTCCTATTTTGTGAACTGTATGTTCACATCCTTTTGCCCATTTTTCTATTGGATTGTTATTCTTTTTCTTATTGATTTGTTATAGTTCTTTATATATTAATAATGTTAGTCTTCTTTTCTGGAATATGAATCACATTTTTATCATTTTGCTGTTTGTATTTTATTTTGTTTATCCCCCTCCCCTCACTATGCAGAAAATTTTTATTTTCATGTAGTCAGATATCCAGGTCTTTATCTTTTATGACTTAAGGGTTTTATATTATACTTGAAGAGACTTATCCCAAAACAGGTTATTTTTAAAAATCCTTCCATGTTTTTGTTAATGAATTCATATTTGATGTATCTCAAATTCATTTTGGAGGAAGGCATAAGGTATAAAAACAGCCTTACTGATATCCTACATTTTGCCACCTGCTTGCCTCAAAACCATTTTTAAAATAATGTATGTTTTCTTTTATATTTTGAAAAATTACCATTATATATATTAAATTACCTCAGCAATTTAGTTCTATTTCTGGACGTTCTGTTTTATGTCACTGATCAGTTTTCTAGTCAAAGTCAGTACCACTTTGCTTTTAAAACTGTAGTTTCATTATGTACTTTAAAATCTTGTAGAGTTGGTTCTCTTCTATTACTACTTTTTCCCCAAATTTTCATGGCTATTACTGTTTGCTTATGGATGTTGAAATCAGCTTGTCTAGTTCCCCCACAAAAATAGTTAGCCTTTTTGTTGGAAACATGTTAAGTTTACAGATTGACATAGGGAGAATTGAATTTTAGGATATTAAGTCTTTATCTCAGAACATGGTATTTTTTGCTATTTTTTCCAAGTCTTTTTTTTTAAACATCTTTATTGGAGTATAATTACTTTACAATGGTGTGTTACTTTCTGCTTTATAACAAAGTGAATCAGCTATACGTATATATACATATATATATATATATATATATACACATATATCCCCATATCCCCTCCCTCTTGCGTCTCCCTCCCTCCCTCCCACCCTCCCTATCCCACCCCTCCAGGCGGTCACAAAGCACCAAGCTGATCTCCCTGTGCTATGCGGCTACTTCCCACTAGCTATCGGTTTTACATTTGGTAGTGTATATATGTCCATGCCACTCTCTCACTTTGGCCCAGCTTCCCCTTCCCCCTCCCCGTGTCCTCAAGTCCATTCTCTAGTAGGACTGCATCTTTATTCCCGTCCTGCCCCTAGGTTCTTCATGACCATTTTTTTTTTTTTAGATTCCCTATATATGTGTTAGCATACGGAGTCTGTCATACAGAGTGAAGTAAGTCAGAAAGAGTAAAACAAATACCAAGTCTTCTTTTATGTCTAGTAGCAGATTCATTTACTACTCACTCCAGTAAAGAGAATTCCTCCTAATGAAATACTAGCAGGAGTATAAGCTCCCCAAAGAGTTACTCAAAGCAAGATTTTGACTTACTTAACTGATACATATTTCTAATCTTTGAGAATCATCTTTCTCTTTATTTAAATATACACAATCGATGATTTTGCATCTGTGTGACTATATTAGTAACATAAAAAAAATTAAAAACATTTGCAAAATTATCCTGTGTGGTTTTCTCCTTTGGATATAGCAAGAGGCCAGCAAGATAATTTCCTGGCCTCCAGCATTACATTCTCTCTCTCTCTCTCTTATTTTTGTATTTAATTTTTACTTAACTTTTTAAACCAAATCTTATATTTTGGAATAACTTTTTATTTACAGGAAAGTTTCAGAATTAGTACAGTGTCCTCGTATTCCCTTTACCCAGTTTGCCCTAATGTTAATATTTTAAATAACTATGGCGCACTTGTCAAAATAGAAAGTAACATTGGTATGTTACTTTAAACTCTAGGCTTTACTCGGGTCTCACTAGTTTTTCCATTCATGTCATTTTCGGTTCCAGGATCCAATCAGCAAACCACAGTGCACTTGGTAGTACTGCTCTTTGGCTAACCCACTAACCATGTAGGCTCCTTGTATGGCTAGAGGAGAACCCTTGTGACCGCAGAATCAGATCACGTGATCGCGTGATACAGCCTTTCTGCCCTACATGTGCCTTTCTTTATTTGCACTGCTCCATTAACCTAACCTAAACGTGTGTGTATGTATGTGCGCGTGTTTAATATTAAGGCAAACCAACATTTCTTTGTGCCTTTGGAATGTCTCTCCTTCAAATGCTATTGATAAGGTTGTCATACGTATTTTGATGAAACCCCTGTTTGTTAAATCAGTAAACGGGTTCTTTTTCTTACTGTCCACATTTGCCTAATCTACAGAGATGGGCTTTTTTTCCCAGTGGTTAAAAGCATGGGGTCTTACAAATCTGGGTTCAGACCTAGTTCAGATACTTAGCATCTGGGTGAGCTTGAGCAACTTACTTAATGTCTCTGAGCTTCGATTCTATAGAATGGAATGATCACAGAAACTTCCAGAGATAACACATGCCTAGCCTGTAGTACAATAGAATTTCTAATAAAAGATAGTTTGTATACACTGGCCGTCTCCCATTCTCCCTGGTCTCAAATAAGCTTTACATCCAGCACATCCCTCAAGACCACAGCTTGGTATTAGCAACATAATTTTTATGCTGTGAACGAAAACGTCTAGGAAGAAGTTTCAGTAATAAGGGTTCTGTCAAGTACAGATACCACACAATCTCCTAGCCTCTCCTCTCTCCACGCATTGCTACTTTATTCGGCACTCAATTCGGTTTTCCTGGGTGCGCTAGTGGGAAGGATGGAATTGGCTCAGGTACGCCTGGAGGGCGGAGGCCTGTGGAGCAGGAAGGATCTCTTCCCTTCTCTCAGAGGGCTGCAGCGTTTGAGGGTCTGCCCAGGTGGGCGTTGCCAAGAGGCCGGGTGGCCCCAGCTGGGGCAGAGCTCACAGGCCTAGTTCTGGGTGAATCTCTGGCTCACTGTTCCATGTCTGAGGGGGCCCTTAGAGAGCTTCCGCTAAGGGTAACTTTGGGTCCTGCTGGACGCCACTTCCAGACTCTGCTGCCAAAGGGAAATTTTCTGGTTCACCTGGGATCATTCCAAAAGGACCAGACAACAGGGGCAAGCTCCTTGGTCTGCTCTACAGACCATCCTGAGCTAGAGGGAGAGATTCTAGCTCAGGGTGTTTCTGAGAGATTTATTGTAATGAACATTTTTCAGTCAATGCCATTATCTCTGCAAAACTTGACATATTTTTCAATATGGAAAGAAGTATTCTTGGCTTTACACGTGAAGGCCTTCCATCTCAGCTCACATATTTCTTTACCTGGAGGTGATGTTAATGATTCCTTCTTCTTTTTTTTAATCTTATTTTTTCTATTGTAGTTATAAAATCCTGATATAAATATATATAGGTAGAATTATTATTATTGATATTATTTCAGGTTTTCAATGGAAAATTCTTTAGGAGGAAAATAGAACCTTAAGTCATTTAGTTGCTCTCTTCTCTTAAAAGAGCAACTACATAACTTAGTTGCTCTTAATATGTCCTTCATATGTTTGGAAATATTTCATAGATAAACACAGCCTCCCTCAAGCCTATTTAGCAGCGCAATAATTCCCAACCCCGGTAATAAATAATCCATGTAAATAAATACCTGCAGCATTCTTGCACATACACATACTGTTCTGTTTTGGGGTCAGGGACCTGAGAATGAAACAGGTTAATTTTTAGTATACTATGTCTTTGGGTAATAGACTCACAAATTTTTCTTTGCTGCGGTACATTTAGTGTAAGATACTGCTTTACATTTTGACTGCTTCTCTACAAAGCTGGTGCATGGATCTTTACCTCTTTGAATATGAATGTAAATTATCATTACAGTATTATGGAAAAGAAAGAAGTCTAATACCTACATTTCTCTCACTGCTTTCTTTTTCCTTTTTCTGGGAGAACCAGTTTGGCTATTAAGGGAACCTCTCAACACAGAGCAGAGCAAGAGAAAGCAAGCTTTCAGAGAGAATAGCTGTTTACCATCAAAGCAAACTGGGTTCCGCACAGACATGGTATATTATACACAAAGACGAAGGTAAATGCCCCATGGTTTTTATGAGTAATTTGCTGTGCTTATATAAATGCACCAGAGCCTCTAGAATTCTTACTGATCATATTACTTGCTGTTTTATTGTTTAAAAAAAGGCACCAAATAACCAAATGTAATTAAAAAATCTATCGTCTGGATTCCATACCCCCACCCCCATAGCCTGGTGCTGCTGTGTGTCAACATCTATATATCAGAGGGGAGTGATTTTTCCACGTGATGAATGCCAATTTGGTGATGCCACATAATGAAAATTTACTAACCTTTTACTTATCAAAGTGTCTTTCTCTGCTCAGTTTTAAAAAGCAGGAATTTCACTTGGACTTATATATTTCTTGGGTTAATTTATATTTTATAAATATGTGAAATTATTAATTCACTCTCTCTGTAGCGTGTGTGGACCCTGAAGCTTATGGCAGTGCTGTTATCTGTTGTAGGGATGCAAACATGCTCTTTGATGTGTTATTCTTGGGGCCTGGGAAGGATAAAGATGGAATACGCATTGGGCCCAGCTCTCCAGATGGGCTGAAAACGCAGCAAAGAGTTAACGTGCATTTCCTCAGAGCAGGCTCATAACTTTCTCCTCCGCACCCTGTTGTAGATAACAGGGTGCTTCAGGGAGGAGCAGCCTCAGCCATCCCTGCTCTGCACCCCTCTAGGACGGGTGCCGGACGTCTCCAGTCTGCAGACGCCACTTCCTGCACGTGCTTGCTTCAGTAAGCTGCCTCCACTTTTGCTGTGTGGAATGAGTCACACTACCTAGGAAAAGTGCCCCATGTGAACAATAAAAATAACAATCATGTACGGTGCCAGCATGTGTCCCAGCCTGTTCTAAGTGCTTTATTTCTATTAACTCGTTTAATCCTCACAACAACCCTCTAAATAGGCTTCTTAGTATCCTTGGTTACAGATGAGGAAACTGAGGCACAGAGGGGCTACCTGTGTACCTCTCTTATTCTCTGGCCCCAGCCCTGTGTTGTTTTAGTGAATGCAGACTCAGGCTTGGCATGGAGATTCAGTTTTGGTTTTCCCCCTTGGGACTTTATTCTTTAATTTAGTAATTCTTCCTTTCAGTCAGTGTGTTGAGAGGTACTATGAGACAGGCGCTCACTGTGTTAGGTTTTGAGGATACAGCCAAGACCAAGTCGGGCCTGGTGGTGACCCCACAAAGCTTACAACCCGCTGGGAAAGCCAGACATTAAACATATAATTACAGCAGACTGCAGTGATGGTTGGGGAAAAACTGGATGCTGTGGGAGAGCAACGCAGGGGGAATCTAATCTGGTCTAGGGGGGGTCAGAGTCATTGCCCAGGTGGAGTAAGAACTAGTCAAGGGAAGAGAAAAGAGAAAATTGCTCGAGGCAGAGGGAACTCCAAGGTAGAGCCAGGCAGGAGGTCTGTGGGATAAACAGAACGTGCTGCTTGAAGAACTGACAAACTAAGGTCAAGCCTGGAGTGTGGATTGGAGGGCTGGGGTGGGAAGGGAGACACTGGAGAGGCAGGCTGGGGGAGAAGATGGAGAGCTTGGTAAGTTACTGAGGATTTGTCCCTTAAACTCAAAGAGAAGCCTTTAAAAGGATAATCGGGGAAGTCATGTGATCTGATGTACACTTTCAGAAAGATCTGTCCCCTGCTCTATGGAGAGCGTCCTGAATTGGGGCAAAACTGGGGCAGGGAAGACCAGTTAGATGGCTGCTGCAGTAATCTCCCAACCCTTGGGGATACCGACAAGTCCTCTCCTCAGTCAGCAGACGCTTGGCAGGGTAAGAAACCTTCAAAGGGCCTGCGTTCCACTGAAGGCCAGGGAATGTGAATGTGCTTGGTTTACGTAGCTGGGTCAGATTGATGTAGGGTTCCAGCAGCCCGTGTGCACAAACTGAGGAGAGCTGGGGAGGAAGAGTGCCCAGAGACACGGCCTTTGGATGTTTGATCACTGTTGGTTCATTCAATCAATAAACATATTGGCACTCAGTTTTTTGTCTAATTAATTGACAGCTAACATTTCAAGCGTGTTCACCAGTCACTATTCTAGGCCTTGAAGTGGATTATCTCGTTTATTATTCATCACGGCCCTCTGAAGCGAGTGCCTTATTTCTTCCCCAGTTTCTAGTTCGGGAAGCTAGGCAAAGAGCTTAAATTACTTGCCTATGCCACATAACTAGTGAGAGGAGAGGAGCCAGGATTCCATTATATGAATGAATGAATGGATGAATGAGCAGAACCTACGGCCTCCGCTCATTTGCCTCTAATAACGTGTGAGAATGCTACCTGATTGTCAACTTCCCACCAACAGTGGGTGATCCTCACTGTCTTTATGTAGATTAAGCAACTGTGTGGGGCTCACTCAGTCTACCATCTGCAGCTTTGACGCTAGAATAGAGAAAGGAAAATGCAGCCATTGACCTTTCTATGTTGTGGGCAGCAAGTTGCACGTGGTCAGGCAATTAAACCAAGTGTCTGATAAGAAGACAGTTTCTGTAGGGAAAATGAATCGGTAAAAAAAGGCCATACTCATTTTTTTAAAACTTTTTTTTGGGCACACCACACGGCATGCAAGACCTTGTTTCCCCAGCCAGGGATCAAACCCGTTCCCCCTGCAGTGGAAGCGTGCAGTCTTGACCACTGGACCATCAGGGAAGTCCAGGCCATACTCATTTTTAAGGAGTTTATAGTTAAGTTGAAACACTTATGCACCCATTGCATAAGTGTCAGAAGCACTTATTGCTTTTGACAATATACTTAAAAGCAACCAGGATCATATTAGAAGACTTTTGTTTGTCTTATAAACTTTTCCCCTTCCTCCATTAAAGAAATATTAAAAAATATATTCTACAAATGTAGGGTACAAAGAGGAATATAATCCAGGCTGGATTCATTATTATATCTTTATTATTATTTTCTTTTTTGTTTTTGTTTTAAAAGAAATTAACATTAAAACATAAATGTTTGTGGCTTCTAGGTACTGTGCCATTGTGCCTCATGGGTAAGTTGGTCCCGTTTCCAAATAAATGACATAGAAAAAATCAGAAGATTGTTTTGATCTGAACTATGGCTCTGCAGCTGTCCCCAACCTTTTTGGCGCCAGGGACCAGTTTCGTGGAAGAGAGTTTTTCCACAGACGGGGAGGGGGGAGTGGCAGACCTGCTGTGCATCCCGATTCCTAACAGGCCTCAGACCGGTACTGGTCTGCGGCCCAGAGGTTGGAGACCCTGCTCTCAGGGATTCAAAGTTAGCCAAAAAGATACTAAGTGGTCAGTTCCCAGGACAAGGCAAAGAATGAGCAGCTGAATAAAGTCTAGAATGAAATGCGAAGGGAGACAGGTGCATGGTGAGAGAGACTAGATATTCCCTTTAACCTGATGCCAGATGTGGAGTTTGGGAAGTGATTGCTAAAAGGCACTGTGCAGAGTGGGAGAGACCAACATGGGCCAAGGTGTGTAGGGAAGGGTCCAGGGGAAAGGTGGGATCCTGGCCAGGACCCCGAGAGCCAGAGAGTGGTTTAGGAGAGTCTGGGATCATTGCAGTTGTATAGAGCAAGACTGCGCAAGGCAATCCGGAAAGGCGGATTAGATCAGGACGTGGCAATACCATGAATTGAATTGTTCCCCATTCATGGACAATTTTGCAAAAACAAAAAAAGGTTAAGTGCTGAAAGCCAGTTCAAGTCTCTGCTTGCATGGTATCTACTATGTGAAACACACAGCTGAGCCCAGAATCAAAGGGGTGGGGCAGGTCACTGCAAAGTTACGTGGCAGAGGCCCCCCAATGTAGGGAGGAGTAAAGAACTAGGGTCAGTGAGATCGATCCACCGTAGAGAGTAACATGATACAATCCTCATGTTAAAAGGACTATGCCAGTAGCTACATGGAGAAGAGACTTGGGGAACAAGAGTGGAGTGAGAGAGGACAGGCTATGGGAACGACAGTGTAGGACCGGTGGAGATGGCGAGGAAGGTTGAGTTCTGAATACATTTTGAAGGGAGAGCTGACAGGACTTGCTGATGGCTTAGATGTATGATATGAGGGGTAGAAAGGAATAAAAGATGACTTCTAGGTTTTGGGCCTGAGCAAGTGGCTATCACTTCCTTTGAGGCCCCACTAATCCAAGAAGTGATTGGTGGCATGGTGATCACATGAGTGTGTTCCCTTTGTGATATTTCACGGAGCTGCACATGACGTGCATTTGTTTGTGTGGCTTTCTGTATGCGAGCTGGCTCTCATTTTATAGACTAGGAAATAATTGGTAGAAAAATGCTCAGTAAACACTGAGAGTCAACCTCACTATTTCCTCTGATTCCTCTGTGACTCTCCAAGTACCTGTTGAACTTACTCTGTCTCCCTTGTTTGTGCTTCAGTTCAGAGCTCTTGCCTGGACAATTGCAATAGCACTAACTTATCCCACTGCCTCTGGTCCCCTGTCCATTCTTGTACGGTAGCAGAAAAATCTTTATAAAATACAAATACGATCATGGTTCTTTCCTGCCAAAAATTACTTCCACATAAAGTAAAGGTCAAACACCACTGTTTATGATGGAAACCCCACACAGGTGTGGCTACTTCTACCTAATCTTGCACTGCTCTATCCTTCCCATGCAGCATTACAGCCATCACAGCTGTTTGCAGTTTCCATAACACCCTGTACTTGTGCATGGCCCTTCCTCTACCTGGAGTGCCCCTTTCCCCCTGTGATCCTGGGTAAGACTCCACTCAGTTAACTGCCCCTCTTTCCCAGTGTTCCAGGCAAAGCCTCCTCCACTCCTTTGTGCCAGCACTTGGGCTTTACACTTCCTTCCATGTATTATCAGAAACAGTATACTGCCTTGTAATTATTTTTAAAGCAAAGTTTATTTTCCTTTTCCTAGCAAAGAGACCTAAATAAAGGGAGAGAACTAGCCATTTGAATATGACTTATACAAAAAGGTAATAGAAAGAAGGAAAAAAAACCCCAACTCTCACCATTTAAAAATCTTTCCTTTTATTCTTTGCTTTCAATCTTTTTTTCAAGGCTTATTTTAAAAACATAGCTGGAAACATACAACATAAATTCTGTCTTGCTTCTTCATGTAATATTATAGTGACTTTCTCTTGATATTTAAAAATG
Organism: Monodon monoceros; assembly: GCF_005190385.1. NCBI lineage: Eukaryota > Metazoa > Chordata > Mammalia > Artiodactyla > Monodontidae > Monodon > Monodon monoceros. Next base: position 105,928,383 of record NW_021703777.1, read on the forward strand.
TTTCATGTATTTTTATGGAAACCTATTTCCATGTTATTTCTTAGCACCTTACCTTCCTCATCTGTGAGTCTCGTCTTACATGTATTTCTCATCCATAAATTTATTAGATTTAGTGTTTTCCAGTGATTTATATAAGATTTTTCTTTATCAAAAATGTAAACCATTGGGCTTCCCTGGTGGTGCAGTGGTTAAGAATCCGCCTGCCAATGCAGGGGACACAGGTTTGAGCCCTGGTCCCGGAAGATCCCACATGCCGCGGAGCAACTAAGCCCGTGCGCCACAACTACTGAGCCTGCGCGCTATAGAGCCCACGAGCCACAACTACTGAGCCCTCGTGCCACAACTGCTGAAGCCCGCGCGCCTAGAGCCCGTGCTCTGCAACAAGACGAGCCACCTCAATGAGAAGCCTGTGAACCACAATGAAGAGCATCCCCCGCTCACCACAACTAGAGAAAGCCTGAGCGCAGCAATGAAGACCCAATGTAGCCAAAAATAAATAAATTAAAATATATATATATATATAAACCATTTTCAGTTAAAAAATATCATTTAAGACTGAATTAGCCTGCAAGTAACAGAAAAGCAGGTGTATTTGTTTTCTGCCCCCAGCTTTATTGAGGTATAACTGACAAATAGAATTGTATATATCTAAAGTGTGCGACATGATGATTTGATACGTGGTACATTGTGAAATCATTACCACAATCAACTTCACACATCCATCATCTCACATAGTTACCTTCTTTTTGATGAGACTGCTTAGGATCTACTCTGTTAGCAAATTTCAAGTATACATAGGTGTATTAGTTTTCCATTGTTGCTATACTAAATTACCACAAACTTAGTGGCTTGAACAACACAAGTGTGTTCTCTTATAGTTCTGGAGGTCAGAGGTCCAAAATGGGCCTCATTGGGCTAAAATCAAGGTGTTGGCTGGGCTGTGTCCCTTCTGGAGGCTTTAGGGGAGAGGATTTGTTCCTTGCCTTGTCCAGTTTCTAGAGCCTGCCTGCTTTCCTTGGCTGACGACCCCTTCCTCCGACTTCAAAGCCAGCGATGGCAGATTGAGTCCTTCTCACGAGCATAACTCCCGTCTCTGCTTCCGTCATCACATCGTCTTCTCTGTCTCTGATCTCTCCTCTGCTTCCCTCTTCCACTTTTAAAGACACTTGTGATGACATTGGGCCCACCTGGGTAATCCAGAATACTCTCTCTGTTTTAAGGTTAGCAGAATAGCAAACTCAGTTCCATCTGTACCCTGAATTCCTCTTTGCCATGTAACGTAACATAGCCACAGGTTCAAAGGATTAGGATGTAGACATCTCTGGGGGGCCCATTGTTACATGCCACACCAAGCATAGAAACAAGTGAGGTGTTTCATTGTCTTCTGCAAAAATAAGTCTAAGGGTATCAGTCCAGGACTGGTAGGACAACTAGTCATACCATCAGACATTCAGGCTCTTTCCATCTTCCTGCTATATCATCCTTGGTGTATGGACCTTTGACACTGTACTTATTGCCTCATGGTTGCCAGATGGCTGCTGAACCTCCAGGCATTTCTTCTATGCTCCAGGAAGGAAAAAGGCGGCAGTGTGAAGGGCAAAGGAGCAAAAGCTAGAAGGGAATGTGTCTTAGGCCAGATTCACCAGAAGCAGACCCTGGCCTGTTCACGTGTCAGTGATTTACTAAGGAAGTAGTTCTAGGAGATATCAGTAAATGGATGGAGTAAGAGAAGAGTATAGAGCCAAGCAAGGGAGGGCTTCAGCCTGAACTCAAGGGGAGCACAGCATGAATTATACAAGTTTGTGTCGTCTCCATCTCCAAGAAAGTAGCAGACTCCTGCCCCAGTCAACGGGAAAGGGATGGGGACGTGAACACCCAGGCCTTCTGACATCTAGGCGAAGAGGCTCTTGCAGCCCAGAGGTAGCTGTCTGAAGAAAGTAACAGGTGCCAGATGTTAGGGTCAGCACAGAGACGAGCGCAGGGCTCCCGGAGCAGATAAAGGGTTTCTGAGGGGTCTGGGCAGAGCACCAAGCGCTAGCTGCAATTTGTCTCTCTTGTGAAGCCTCTCTGGATGCCCTGGTTGGCAACACATCTGCAACACATCCCTCCTGTCCAAGCTTGTCGCATAGCCACCCCTCTCTGCAAAGATGTCTAAATCAGGATTTTCAGTTGCATATGTTGCTACTTCAATAGAACTGGAGTTCTGTTAGTAAGTGAAAAGGAGAGAATGGATATTGGGTAGGCAACCATCAGAGTCTGCCAAAATGTATTTCTTCTTTTGTTAACTTTAACTTTTAGTCATTTTTCTTAAACAGAAGATTTAAAGTTTTACATTGTAAATATTTTCTTTTGTAATTTCTACCACTATTGAAAAATGAAAATGCCCTTATTAAACAGATCTGATAAATATCAACTTATATTTTATCTGTATTTTCTAGTTTATAAAATATTTAGCTCTTTGATCTGTATCTTATTTTGAAGAATAATTTCAAGTATTGCTTCAGATGATTATCCGTACAAACACACTTTTTTTTGTGGGCTGTGTGTTCCACTCCACTGGTCTGTTCACTCCTTCAGTACCACACTGCAGTCTCCTCACTCTGACACTCTCCAGAGTTTTTGTTCCGGTGTTTAAAATTTTGTTCGAGTGCTTTTCATGCAATGTGGCTCCTGAATTCAAGTCGACAACTTGCTATGTTGGGCGTATTGAGAGAAGGTATGTCCATTTTCAAGCTGACATAGTTGATCCTCATTATTCATGGATTCTATACCTGTGAATTCACCTATAGGTTAAAATTTATGTGTACCCACAAAAATCAATATTTGTGGTGCTTCCATACCCTTTCACAGACATGGGCAGAGTGGTGAACCTTTGAATTGCCCAGGACACGAGTTTCTCAGCTGAGATGGAACAACTGACACTCTGCATTCTTATTTCTGCTCTCATACTGAGGACAAGGGTCTTTTTTTGTGCTCAAGTTACTGCCATGTTTTTTGCATTTTTGTGCTTTGTGTTGGTGATGTTGATGTTTAAAATGGCCCCCAAGCACAGTGCTGAAGTGCTGGCTGGTATTATTATGTGCAAGAAGGCTATAGTGTGCCTTATGGAGAAAATATGTGCATTAGATAAGCCTTGTTCAGGCATGAGTTGAAGTGCTATTGGCTGTGAGTTCAACGATATATATTAAATAAGAAACACACAGAAAACAAGGTTCTGTGTTGATCGGTTGACAAAAATACGATCGGAGGCTCACAATAATCTAACCCTATATTTCTCTTAGTAGCAATGGTTTGGCATTTGTTAATTCAGTGTTTGTAGTGATTTTACAGAACATAACTACCGCAAATAACAAGAATCAAGTGTACTTTCCTAAGGGATATTTGACGATTATTTGGGCTACTTGTGATTTTTAACCTCGAGTGTACCCACGTCACCTCTTGCTCCTAAAAGATGGGACTCCTTGTATCTTATCTGGGCATGACACAGGAAGTGTTTGGATGCCTGTGACATCCCCTCATGATGCCTTCCTCTTGAGGTTGTTTAGACCCCATTATCTAGAAGCCTGGTGAAGGATTTTCATTATTTACTTTAATATATAGTGTATCTTCAGTTTCATCATTAAAACAACAACAACAGTGGTTTTGTATTGAGAAGCACTGAATACAGATTTTAGGGAGGAAAACAAAATTGTACCCTAATTAGTGATGTTATACATTCCTCAGTGACTTATAAAAGCTTTTTCTTAATGATAAAAATAGTTGCCATTGGGCTTCCCTGGTGACGCAGTGGTTGAGAGTCTGCCTGCCGATGCAGGGGATACAGGTTCGTGCCCCGGTCTGGGAAGATCCCACATGCCGCGGAGCGGCTGGGCCCGTGAGACATGGCCGCTGAGCCTGCGCGTCCGGAGCCTGTGCTCCGCAACGGGAGAGGCCACAACAGTGAGAGGCCCGCGTACTGCCAAAAAAAAAAAAAAAAAAAGTTGCCATTAAGTTTTACTGTCTTCCAAACACTTCAGTAAGCACTTTGTATGCTCTGTTTTATTACATCCTCACACCAATCCTGCACAGTAGGTCTTATTATCTTCATTTCACAAATAAGCATCTGTAGATCAGGGAACTGCATTTGAATCCAAGTCTATTTGACCTAAAGTCCAGGTCTTTCCAGGTCTTTCTACTAAAGCATTCACAGTAGACACTAGTTGTTTATATTTACTGTCCTTCCTTGTGGGTAATTCATAAAACATATTAGGAGAATATGAATGAAGTTTACTCAACTGAATGTGTCACATTAACACCTTCTTAACTCAAGGGAAGACAAACAAATGTAAAAAGCATGATACATATTCACATATCCATAAATTCAACCCATGCTTTGTTACTTTAACCAAGAAAGAGAAACGTGTAAGGAGTAAAAAAGGAAGGCACACACCAGACCCCCTATTTTTGTAATATATTAATTAATAATAAATACAAACAGATATTAGTGTGATATCTACATTTCATTAGCTTGAAAAAAGCACACAATTCCAGAAATGGCGCCTTTAGCTCCAGAATGCACTGACAATGAAACAGCAGTTGCTACATACAACAAATGAAACAGATCTTTCTGCAGGTGCTTTCAGGGTAATGGTAATTAAATAAATTTTGGGTTACTCCTGTCCTATGTCCTGCACTAAGTTGATTAACCTGTTTAATGAGTATATGAGAATGACCAAAGCTGACCTCACATCAAAGAGCCCCATTGTTACTGTGTGCTGACCTGAATTTTAACCGTGAACTAGGTTCTTTAATTGCTCCACAGATGTGCTGGAAAATAGAGTAGGTATTTTAAGCGGCAGTGAGTTTCTTCTCCCAGATGTGTTCCATTACTCAACATACAGTATTAGATGCTGGTTTGCATATCCAGGCTCTGAACACTCCCCCTCTTTGCAAAGATTCGAAGTTTAACAGTTAAACTTCATCTGGCAGTGGTGATCAGTTTTATTTCTATGGTAAAACTTAACTATGATTATTAAACATCACAAAGGAATTTAGAAAATAAAGTCTGTAAGTAAGTCAATAGTGAATAAAATTAGAATCCAGTCTTCAGGAATCCCTTAAGGCCTCCAAGAGAATCCTTAGAAGCAGATGTGGCTTCCTTAGAGTACTGTTACCAAGAGCTAACTGTTACTTCAAGCTCTATGTGCCAGACTATAGAAAAAAGGAAGCTGGCTCTTAAGTGATAACATTGATTTTTTAAAACCCTGAAACTCAGTAACATTTGTTGTAGTCTTCTTTCCAATTCCTCTGCAACATGTTTTTGTAAGCAAGGTGAAGAGGGTGTTGTCACTATCCATTTGCAGTAGGACGACGACATCCCGATCTCATTTTTCACTGTGGCACTTTTTTTTTTAAAACACTGACGTTCATATACTTCTGTTGCTTAAGCCTTAAAAATGAAGCTGTCTTATAGTGGGAAGCAGCCTCATAGCACAGGGAGATCAGCTCCGTGCTTTGTGACTACCTAGAGAGGTGGCATAGGGAGGGTGGGAGGGAGGGAGACGCAAGAGGGAAGAGATATGGGGATATATGTATGCGTATGGCTGATTCACTTCGTTATACAGCAGAAACTAACACAACATTGTAAAGCAATTATACTCCAATAAAGATGCTAAAAATATATGAGCTGTCTTCATATCTTTTTGCAACAAGCTTTTTTTTCTTGGTAGGCAGGCAGACATATATAAATAAGGGTAAGTAAAGCAACTACTGCTCCCTTTGCTGTACTCTTTCCTATGCCCATTCCTGGAGTGGAAAATGGACCCACTGAATGCAGGACGGGGCTCAAATGACTTCTGTCATCCAATCTGCATCTTATCATCTGTGACAGCATCCCCAGATGTACATATGAAATAGCACCCGGTCCAGGCTGGGTGGGAGGGGTGGAAGCAGTAGGAAAGTCGGTGGGATTGAGGGAATGTATGGGACCAGCGGGGTGCAACAGGGTGCAAATGCCTCTAATTTCTGCCGGAGCCGGGCTGATCCCAGCAGTCTTGGATTCTTGAAGCTGCTCTCTTTCACTGCTTCTTTTGTCTTGCCACCCGTCTTCCTCATTTAGTTTCTTGTCCAAACACTAACTTGTACTACAACCTTGAGATAGTCATTTAACTTCAACTTGCGCCTCAGTTTCTTCATCTGTAAAATGAAGGTGTAGTACATTATCTCCAAAGTTTGTTCCAGTAAATGAGTTGTCTGCTATTTTGTGGTCATCTTGTCAGGGTACTTGACTAGGAAGATGACTAAACTATTTCCTAAAGTCTCTTTTCTTTTTCTGAGGTATCTTTGGATTTTATTTCATGTTCCCCCACGAGTATTTTTTTTTAAATCCACAGTCTATTGGTTATAGATAGTTTTATAAAGAGACAAAATAGCTGGACTCCAGATAGTCTCAAGACGATGTCAGGATTGCCCCCAACCTCCCAGTTTTCTGAAGAGAAGTATCTACATTTGTACCTGGTGGTACAGGATCACAGCCAGAAAGGGGCCATGTAAGGAAAGTCAGGAAAAGTGGGGACAGCAAGGGTGTTTGTGTGGTTGGCTAGATCCCATTAGTGGTGATTCTGTCTCTGAATAGAAAGCATTAGATTGTTTTATTGTTTGGGGAAGATTGCTAGCACATCAAGGGTGTTTGTGTCTTTGGCTAGGTCCCCTTAGTGGTGATTCTGTCTCTGAATAGAAAGCATTAGATTGTTTTATTGTTTGGGGAAGATTGCTAGCACATCAGCTGGACCTCTCCTTCACTCAGTAAGTCAGCAGGAGACCAAGGAATTTTTGTTCCTCAGTGTGTCTGGCTGCCACTAATCCCACGTCTAAGTGGGTAGTATTATGTTTCTTCGCCCTGTCGACCGGTGTACCCTGCAGTGAAACCTGTAGATGCTGGCGACAGCAGAGACGCTCAGAAACACACTTTTGGAAAGGCAGTGTCTGAAGCACCTTCCTTAGGGCTGCTCAGGTGGGAAACTGTCCTGGGAAAGGTGGTGGCATGGGGCGGGCAGGGAGTGGGAGTGATGGAAGGAGAGTCAAGCCTGAAGGGGCAGAGAGGGAGGAGAGTCCACTGAGGCTAGTAAGATACAGGTCCCTCTTTGGAAGCAACTTTCCCAGAAATTAGCTGCCTTGTAGTTCTTTTTCTCCGTTATCAGAAATCTCTTTTGCTTGCTTTCTGCATTTTTTTTTTCAGGCACCTATGTCAGAGCCCTTCTGATTCATATTTTGGTTCCTATGTAACTAGAGGTGGGGGGAGGGTGTCAGGATTATGCTAAGATGCTGGGATGCTGGTGCACATGTTCCCTCATGTCCTGTGCAGAGAGAAGACCCACTTTGCCCAGGGACCACTGCCCTCCCCCAGCAATCCTCCCCGAGAGTTCACTAACCCAAGGAACTTAGAGTAAAGGGGTGGAGGTGAAGTTTCTGATCTTAACCCAGAAAGCAGGTTCAGGAAAACCTGGGCCTGAACTGTTAGGAGGGAGAGAGTGTGACTCAGGTCAGCAGGAGTATGCATAGATGTACCATTAGACTCACAAAACACTAGTTCTAGAATCAAACTCAGATTTGCCACAGCTGCAGTTATTCTTATTAGACTGTAATAATCGTAGGTGAAAGGGACAAATAAATATTTTACCTGAACTGTGGTTGATTATTTTCCCCCATTTGGAGAAGGTGGTTCAGGTGTGGCTGATTTGTGAGGCCTCTCAGGCAGCAGGCTTTGGAGTCAGTTCCTGACCTCAAAGGGTTCATTTAAGCTTTGCTCCCACTCACGCTTACTATCTGTGTGAATTCAGTTAAGTTCCTTCCTTGGTCTCTCTGAGCCTCAAGTCCCTCACCTGGAACCTGCACATGATAACGTTGGCTCTAGGGAATGCCCTCTTTGAAGATGCAACACGAGCATCTTTGTGAATATACATCATAAAGGACCACATACGTTTCGTCCTTTTGTGGCAGCCATAGCAAATGTGTAACAACTCTGTTATGTACTGTTTTTGTTTTGTATTAGCCTCACCCTAAGTTCCACTTATTGTCCCTGGTTTTGTTTTCTTATTTGTTTTCATTTCCAGTTTATAAATCTGCTGAATATAAGAACTATTCTGGGGACAAGATAGGGCATGCATAAGTAACTGAATAAATTTAAATTGTAATTTTGCTAGTGGAGTGATAAAAGAATCAGAAAGATATGCTAACGCCAACCTTCCAGGACCAGGCCTGCTAGTTTATTCCAGCCTCAATCACTGACTTATGTCAGGTACCATCTGGGGTCCCTTTCTTTCTGCAGCTTTCTAGGGGAGGTGATACTTGATCAGTGTTTACCTGATGGACAGAGTCAGTTATGTTGCTTCCCTTATGTAGCCCAGGAACGGACAGATCTGGGCTTCAGATCAGGTACAGTCTAGGGCCACCAGCTTGGTGGGCTGTTTTCCTGATGCCACCACAGGCTTTCTTGTGGAGACATCTCCCAATTCACATACCTAGAAATGGTAGGAAAAATCCATTCATTCCATAAATAGTTAATGAGCCCCTAGCACTCACCAGGCACTGTGGCGGGCACTCTGGGTGCTGCAGGGATGGATAAGAAGTGGACCCTGCCGTCAGAGGGTGCATGGGCCAGTGGAGAAACCACTATGTAGGAAACCCAGTTGCTCGATGGAGTAGAGAGGTATGGTAGGATGTTGAGTGTGCAGACCCTGGAGCTGGCCTGCCCTGTCATCTGCCAGCCTGGCGACCCCAGGCACCCATCTCTCAAGCCTCAGTGCTCTTATCTATAAAGTGGGAATAAGAATGGCACTTACTAATAGGGTTGTGGTGAGGATTACTTAACACACGTATAACATGCAGAATAGCGCCTGGCACCACAGAAAGCTCTCGACAAAGACGACGGTGATGACGATGTTGTTGGGGGTGGGGGGATAGTCAGTGCTCCAGTGTGGGAACCAGAGGAAGGCTTGCCAGTTTCATCCGGGAGACTGGGAAGGGCACTGGAGAATTGGTCATGCTTGGTAAAGGAGAGGGAGCTGCCTTCAGGTGGAGGGCTCAGCATTGTGGGCATGGGTAGGGCGGAGGGAAGGTTGTCTGAGAGCTTTTTAGTCAGGCAGGGAACGACCTTCAACTCCTGAATTCTGAGCTTGGTGCCAGAGTGGAAACAAACATGGCCTGTTTCCATCTCAAGAACATTTTGTTAGTAACCAGGGGAGAAAATTGGCCAGGCTGGAAAAATATGGTTTGTGAACAAATGGTTTTGTCAAATAGACATGCCCAGTGCCTACAGTGGCGGGGAGGTTAAGAACAAGCACTTACCTTGTTAATTCCAGGTGGGGAAAAACTTGTTAAGAAAATGAAGGGTGTAAATAACTCTGAAGGAATTATACAGGTTGATAGTGTGCTCTGAATTTGGTGAATTATTTTTTGGCCCTTCACTTTCCTTGAAAAAAAGTCACAAGCTGACTCACAAGCCACAATCAAATGATATCTGTTTGGGCACAAACCCTGATAAAATCCCTGGGATTTTAAAATCCTTCTCATTACCAGAAAACTATTCCTTTAAAAAACGAGGGACAAGGGGCTTCCCTGGTGGCGCAGTGGCTGAGAATCTGCCTGTCAATGCAGGGGACACGGGTTCGAGCCCTGGTCCCGGAAGATCCCACATGCCGCGGAGCGGCTAGGCCCGTGAGCCACAACTACGGAGCCTGCGTGACTGGAGCCTGTGCTCCGCAACAAGAGAGGCCGCGACAGTGAGAGGCCCGCGCACTGCGATGAAGAGTGGCCCCCGCTCGCCGCAACTAGAGAAAGCCCGCGCACAGAAATGAAGACCCAACACAGCCAAAAATAAATAAATTAATAAAAAAACAAAAACAAAAACAACGAGGGACAAGAATTACTGTGAGTCTCCAAAATGCCAGAAATTTTAAAAATAAAACCAATGACAGGGAGTGAGAAAAAGCCCCACTTACCTTTAGCTTGTACATAAATAAGTTCAGTTATATATAATTCAGTGTATTCTGTCCGAAAACACTGAATTCCCAAACAGAATAATCAGTTTAAAATTAATGTGGTTTATTAACAATTAAAAGTGATAACACAAGCTGAAGAAGATTGGAGGTGAAGTGTGGAGTTTCCTTTGATAGGTAGAGTAATTACAAAGTGTGCTTTTGAAGTTCAAGAAGACAGCCTTAGGACACAACATTTTTAAAGTAAAAATTGGCTTGCACTCTGTTCAAGTGATTTATTTTGCACTGAGATGGGTGTGAGACATGATGTGATTTAAAATTTCATCCCTTGATGGAACTGCTTGAGGGTGACATGATTTTTTTCTTTTTTTCTTTTCTCAGCCTGCTTAGCCTATGAAGTTTCCTATCTAAAAGTTAATCTTCTGAAATTCCTTAGGAATTTAAGGAAACCTAACCTTTTGGTGTGTAAACAAAAGGGGCTAAGTGTATTGCTTTCCCTCTGCCACTCAGGAGCCTAGGAGTGTCAAAGTAGCGGCTAGCAGGATCTAGTGCTGACCATGGCAAAGCAAATCCAGCCATTCTTGTTTTGTTGCCTATTAAGTAATTACCTTAGGAAAACTTCACCTTTACCTTTAAAAATGCTTTTTCTCTCTTCAAGGCTTGAAAGGTCTGGGGGTGAACAGAGGAGGGGAGATAGAATACATTGAAGAGGGAAGTTAAAAGGAACTGGTATTTAGTTCAAATAGGCTAGAACATCAAGGGAGAGCTCATTGAGGGAAAGAAGGTGAATAATAGTTTAAAAAACTGGTTGACGGCAAAGATATTTCACATGTTTCACTGAGCGCTTCTGCTCTATTTCCAACAGGGAAAAGAAATACACTTAACAGACTTTAAAATTTCTTCAGTAGTCTATTTACGAAGAGAAAAAATACTTGAAAAAAATGTGTCTGTCATGGTATGCTAGCAAATGCTTACAAACTGGCTGTTTGGAGGAGGGGAGGGCAGGCCCTGATTTGTAGTGTTTGTCAATTTCCTTGGCGTAAACACTCCCACTCTGGTGGATTCTACAGTGTGGTGTCACAGAACGTGAAGCTGGAAAGAGATGTGCAGTAACACACTGTTAGTTTTTCCACCACACGTTACAATAAACATAAATAAACCCCAAAACATAGGTAATTGTAAAACGTAGTAAAAAAAAAAAAGAAAAAAGCGGAGTGGTTTTTTTTTTTGGTTTTGAGTACTTCTTATCTTTTTTAAAAATGTGATTTAATTGTAAGTCTATATAAATTAATTTTTAATAATGACTGTGTTTAGCATCCAGCTCACAGCTTCCCTGACAATTGAAGTTGGCTCTCAAGAACCAGTTCAGGCTGGTTCCAGCACACCGCTAAGTACATGTATGACATTCATGGAAAGGGGTTTGGAGGGTTACACCCCAAATTACTGACTGCGGTACTCACGTGTTGCTGGGGGGAGTCGTGGTGTGTGGACGGCACCTTCACAGTTTACTCCGCATACCTCTCTTTTGTATACGCTGCTAGTGTAGTAAGAGTAAATAGAAAATGGTTTTCATAAAATATCTGTTGTCTTTGTATCAGTGCCTTTCCCCCTTCTTTCAGCTGAGCCGAAGTCCCTGAGGTAGTACAGCTAAATGGAGAGAGTATGAACCAGACACTAAAAATTTGGTTGTTAATTCTGGTTTGGCCCCTGGCAGTCTCGGTAACCGAGTACAAGGTATTTAACCTCTCTGAACCTTGGGATCGTTGTTAAATGAAGATATTTGGATTTTATCTCCAAGAGTCTATACAGTCCTAACCTTGACATTTCTGATTATTTCTGATGTCATTCATTATGTGCACTCTTTGCAGGAGATCCAGAGCACTCCCACAGAGACTTCTGTGAAGTTCTAACACAGCACATTTATTTTAGTTTTTTAAACATCTTTATTGGAGTATAATTGCTTTACAATGGTGTGTTAGTTCCTGCTGTATAACAAAGTGAATCAGCTATATGTATACATATATCCCCATATCCCCTCCCTCTTGCGTCTCCCCCCCACCCTCCCTATCCCACCCCTCTAGGTGGTCACAAAGCAGCGAGCTGATCTCCCTGTGCTATGCGGCTGCTTCCCACTAGCTATCTATTTCACATTTGGTAGTATATATAAGTCCATGCCACTCTCTTACTTCGTCCCAGCTTACCCTTCCCCCTCCCCGTGTCCTCAAGTCCATTCTCTATGTCTGCGTGTTTATGTCCTGCCCTTAGGTTCTTCAGAACCATTTTTTTTGTTTTTTTAGATTCCATATATATGTGTTAGCATACAGTATTTGTTTTTCCCTTGCTGACTTACTTCACTCTGTATGACAGACTCTATGTCCATCCACCTCACTACAAATAACTCAATTTCGTTTCTTTTTATGGCTGAGTAATATTCCATTGTATATGTGTGCCTCATCTTCTTTATCCATTCATCTGTCCATGGACACTTAGGTTGCTTCCATGACCTGGCTATTGTAAATAGAGCTGCAGTGAACATCGTGGTACATGACTCTTTTTGAATTATGGTTTTCTCAGGGTATATGCCCAGTAGTGGGATTGCTGGGTCATATGGTAGTTCTATTTTTAGTTTTTTAAGGAACCTGCATACTATTCTCCATAGTAGCTCTATCAATTTACATGCCCACCAACAGTGCAAGAGGGTTCCCTTTTCTCCACACCCTCTCCAGCATCTATTGTTTGTAGATTTTTTGATGATGGCCATTCTGACCAGTGTGAGGTGATACCTCATTGTAGTTTTGATTTGCATTTCTCTAACGATTAGTGATGTTCAGCATCCCTTCATGTGTTTGTTGGCAATCTGTATATCTTCTTTGGAGAAATGTCTACTTAGGTCTTCTGCCCATTTTTGGATTGGGTTGTTTGTTTTTTTGATATTGAACTGCATGAGCTGCTTGTATATTTTGGAGATTAATCCTTTGTCAGTTGCTTCGTTTGCAAATATTTTCTCCCATTCTGAGGGTTGTCTTTTTGTCTTGTTTATGGTTTCCTTTGCTGTGCAAAAGCTTTTAAGTTTCATTAGGTCCCATTTGTTTATTTGTGTTTTTATTTCCATTTCTCTAGGAGGTGGGTCAGAAAGGATCTTGCTGCGATTTATGTCATAGAGTGTTCTGCCTATGTTTTCCTCTAAGAGTTTTATAGTGTCTGGCCTTACATTTAGGTCTTTAATCCATTTTGAGTTTATTTTTGTGTATGGTGTTAGGGAGTGTTCTAATTTCATTCTTCTACATGGGGCTGTCCAGTTTTTCCAGCACCACTTATTGAAGAGACTGTCTTTTCTCCATTGTATACTCTTGCCTCCTTCATCAAAGATAAGGTGACCATATGTGCGTGGGTTTATCTCTGGGCTTTCTATCCTGTTCCATTGATCTATATTTCTGTTTTACATCACATTTATTAACTTATTTTATTTCCTGACTTTTCAAAAGACTGTGTACTTGAAACTCACTGTCACTGTTAGTAATCATAAAAGTTGGTTGGGTTGAGAAAATTGAGGTTTGGAAACTAGCGGAAGGAAGGTCCAGGAGATGGTCTCTGGTTAGCTCTGTTCCTAGCAGAGACCTTGTTGATTGACTGATTGTTGATGGTGTGTGCCACTAGAGGCCTGGACACTGGGCTCTGGAGGAGCCCTCCCCATGCTGCCTGCTTCCTATTCTTCTGGCATGTATTGGCTTGAGTGGCTGCCCCGAACCTCGTTGTATGTTGAGCTGCCTCTAGTCTCTGACCTGGGATGTTAGGAGTTTGCTTCCCAATCAAAATGATGACAACAATTTTTATTGTTTTTAGTTTTCAACTATAAAATAGCAGATACTGTAGAAAATTTAGTAAATACGTATGAAAATAAAGCAAAAAGGAAGATCACTGATTTTAAAGTGTAGCACTTTCCATTTTTGTTGTTGTGTTTTGTATATATGTCTATAAAGTTATGGATGTTTGAAAGAACATCATCTTTCTTGAAAGTGAGGCCCGGTATAGATATGGAGTATGGGCCCTGGAGCCATGCTACCCAGGCTGGAGTCCTCGTTCCACCCTCTGTGTGAACTCGTGCACTTTACCGCCCTGTGCCTTCGTTTGCTCGTCTGCAAAAGGAGGCGGATAGAATCCGCCTTGTAGGTTTGTCGTGAGGATTGAGTTAATACCTATAAAATGCTTATAGAACAGTGCCTGGCAGACCATTCAATAAGTGATAACTTCTAATTTTATCCCATTGTATGTCATGTACCATAGTCTACTAAACTCTTACTGTTGGACCTCTAAATGGCTTCTGATTTTTCACAATTGAGATGAAATCTCATAAGTTATAACTTTACACACATCCCCAGGATAAATTCTTGGGCCTGGAATCACTGAGTATGTACATTTTGAGGTTTTAAGTGTATATGATGAAAAGTAAAGTCCTCCTTATACTCAGGCAAAGACCATCCACGTCAGCGCATGAACACGTTCCATCTGTCCCTCACGTCAGTGCTGGTGACTAGGCTGGGCTTTCACAATCCTTATCAAAACGGGAATCACAGTCTATTTCCATAATATATACAAATCTGTGATCTTCATCTTAAGTGCAAAGTAAATGCCCTGAGATACTATTAAACTATGAAGATTTAATTAAATTGAAGGCAATCATTCTTTTTCAGAAATTCATTCACCTGGTTGTGCCTAGGCATGGAAATACCTCAGTGCTGAGCAGTTTGCCCTCAGCCCACCGCTGGGCAACGGCACCGGAAGAGACACAACGTGCCTCAGGGAGCAGCGCTCCCCCGGGCTGGAGGGCAGAGGCCCCCCTGTCTCTCCTCTGCAGCCTTCTTGTCGCTGCAGATTCTGACGCACTTCCCCACGGCTTTGAGGCAGACCCTGTACACAGCCTGAGGGGAGGATGTGGTGGCCACCTCTGCTTGAAAAGTGTGTCAGCACAAATCACAGCCAGCCCGACGGGGACGTTGATGAGGGAACTCTACAATGAGCAGGCAGTGTACCAGTCAGGGTCCAGTCAGAGAACCGGAAACAGCAGGGCCCTGCAAGGCTGCTGCCCACAGGCGGGATTGCTTTTTCCTCAGGAAAAACCTCAATATTGCTTTTATGTTTCTTCAGTTTATTGGAAGCACCCCCTCCACCCTAGATTATCAAGGGTAATCTCCTAAAGTCAGCCGCTTGTAGATGTTCACCACACCTGCAAAATTCCCTTACAGCAACACCCAGATTAGCATTTAATCTAAGAACTGGGGATAGTAGCCTCACTGACACATCACAGGCAGTCACAAGGAGCCAGCGTTCACGAACAGCGGTCCAACTGCTACTTCCACCAGGCAGCCCTCTTCGATTGCTGAGAGGACATAGAGCTGCCCGTAGACAACTCCTCTCCTGAGAGAGGAGAGTGCTAACCTCTCCTCATAGGAAGGCAGAAGGGAGCTTGTTATCCCTATTTTCACTCAGGATGATTTGGAAAGTACAGTTCATCAGGCTCATGTAATTAATGATTTCAGAGGAAAGTCTAGAATATCCACTCAAAGGACTATTGGAAGCAGTAGAGGGCGAATCTGTATTTCTTTACAGAAAAACTGAAAAGCCTCTTTAGTAGGTTAATTTGAACGGGGACTCTCGAAAGGGGCTCCGGTATGCAGTATGTACCAAGCTAACTTGATTACAAAATCAGTTTTTTGCTGAGCACCTTTTGGGTCTAGTGTCCCATGAAAAAGTCTGGGGAAAGATGTAATCAGTAGGGTTGGCCCCTCAGACCACCCATTATGGGCCAGGCATTATGACCAGTGCTGGGAACACAGGGCTGTGTAAGACCCTCATCTCATGGAGCTTATGTCTTTTTCTAAACATGCATCCCATGAGGAAGGGATCCCCTGATTCCTCAGCTATTCCAGATGGAGCCCCACCAGACCCACCATCAACCCTAGTGCATAAGTCTCCTGTAGGTTAGAGGATTTTAGAAATGAGACCACATGTCCAAAGAGCCTGTGCTTTGGCTGGAGGAAGGGAAGTGCTAAGAAAAATCACATCTGTCTTGCCCGATAACTACATCAAAACCAGAAGAAAGAGAATCCCTTCACAGGACTAGGGTAGACAGTTCGGCAACAAGCAAAGCCTCTGAAGTTGATGGAAATAAGAGGTGCCCAACTGGATGGAAATAAGAGGTGGCCAATCTCCCCTTCCTGCTGCCGATATTTTCCCTGACAGCCAGAGACATCCTTGATGGAAAGACTTGAATGTGGGAAGATGCAAAAAACTAAAAAACTCAGGTCTTTCACTGCCATATAAAGTTAAAAAAACAGTCAGGAAAGCCCATACCTGAGGTTCTCATCTCTAGGTTCCTGGTTGGTGCCACTTTGCTGAAGAGGAATTTTAGTCTTTCGTGGGCCTAAAAAAGAAGCCAGACTGTCTCTCTCATGCAGGACTGTTGATTCCTCGGTTTGCCGCACCCTGTATCTCAGTGGTCAGGCTCATCTGGCCGGCTGGAACATATCTAGCCAGCTCCTAGCTGGTACAGCTGCAGGCTTTCTAGAGTAGGTGTCGCATCCTGGGGAGGTGCTTCCTGGCAAAACGGAGAGAGTGATTCTCCAAGAGGGTCACTGGGAGACAGGCACAAGACGAAGGGCAATCCTTCCTTCATCTTATGCCTGACACCAATCAACACACTTGTATTGAACGTTTCTTTTATGCCATGTGCAAAAGAAGGGGACACTAAAGTAGGTCAGGTACCTTGACAGTAGAAATTTAATTCCAGTTGGGAAATTATAAGTAGATATTTTCCCAAGTTGGAATTGGGCGTGGGCCTGGAAATTGTTCCTTTTATGTTTGTTCTAGTTTCCAGTCTCTGCCTTCTCAGCCCCTTGCCCATAAGGCCTTCCATTCGCAGGCCCAGCCATACCCAACTCTTAAATCAGTTCTGATCAGAAGAGTGAGCAGGTTTAGTAGCTTTGGCTTATGAGGTAGTGGGGGATGACTTAATTTTATTGCCACAGACTTTTTGGGATGAGTACAGACCTGCCCATTCAGTTGTAGCTTCCCCCTAGTATTGTCCTCCTGCTGAGTTTCACCTCATCCCATCTTGATGTTTAAATTTCCTTGACATTCCTTCTTCTAGATCACTTTGGAGTCTGCAAAGGATACTGTGTAACTTGTAGGAGTTAGTCCTAAAGCAAGTCAATTTCCTCAACCAAACTCACACTCAGCCTGAGCAAGATTAATCCAAGAAATAAAGAAAATTTCCATTAAAGGTCACATGTGACCGCATGGAACCTTATGAATGGCAGTGGTCAGTAATGCATGCTCAGGGGCCAGTCTTTGTGGGTTCAGATCTTGGACTTGCCACTTACTGGCTTTATAATCTTTGGCAAATCACTTAATCTCATTGGACCTCAGTTTTCTCATCCATAAAATAGGTATGAAAACTCATGGAGTTGTTGTGAGGATTAAATGAATGGTAAAACCTTTAGAAGAGTACACTTCACATAGTAAGCGATCAAAAAAGGTAGCTATTGTTGTTACTATTATTATTTTCCTGGCTAATCTAAAGGGACTCTCAGTTCAATAGGATCAGAACTCATCAATTTGGGCTCTGCTGTAAGAGAGTGGTAGGGGGGTGGGAAGTGCTTATCTGGGCTGCTAAACTCACACTGGCATTTCATACTTGCAAAGAGTTCAAGTTTGACCCTGGAAATGTTCACCTCCCAAATCTGCTGTAATAACTTTGGAGTTAGAACTTAAAATATGGTCCACTCTTATTTTGAGTGCAAAGTAGAGAGTGTCACCACTGCACACCACGTCTACCGCTGATCTGCTAAGCAGGGACTTAGGGTAGGGAAACAGGCAATTTCTCACCTCGTTTACCTGCTGGAGCACTGCATTGGCTAAGTACCCCTCCCCACCTTTGAACACCAAGCTTTGAACTGTTGCCTAAGACTCTCACACCTTTTCTTTAAGAAGACTTCTTAATTTGACTATTACCCTCAAGGAAATCTACTTGCCAAAAATCCCAACAGTAACTATGGGCTGAGATCCTAAGGGTAAATTAGTATTGGATTTCTGGGCAATTTGCCCTAAATGCTAATGTATAAAAATGCACCTGGATAAGGACATTTTTCTTCTGAATCATAGATTCATGGTCTAATTTTTACTAACAAGAAGAGAAATGCTAGTTTTCTTTGCTTTTTTTTTTTTAAGCTAAGTACATTAAATAAGGCTCTGCCTAGCTAACAGTTTGAAGGTAGGGACATTCACCTTTCCATCCCTCACAGCTCCTAGTCTTGAACACATAGACACTCCCGATATCATAGTGGACTGCAAAGGGGACATGTGCTGGAGGCATAGAATCAGGTTCAAATTTTAGTTCTGCCACTTATTTACTAGTGCTGGGGTCTTAAGTAAGTGTTTAACTTCTCTGAGAACCAGTTCTGAAGAAAATAGTGTAGGTAAAGTTTCTGACACATCCTCTTCTGTTGCTCTATGTTATGTGACTGAACCTGGAATTCCTTCCCAGTTCCAGGGACTCTCCTGGACTCTTGAGAAACTTATTTTGCAGTACTTAATTTTACAAACTTTTTCCAAAACTGTCATTAGAAAATAATTCATTCTGCATAACCTAATTTTTTTTAATCATAGAGATTAATCACACGTGCTCTTTTCCTACTCGGTTAAAAAAAACAAACTAATGATTATACCTTTGGTATAAATTAGCCATCGTTTTTCTAGTAGAATATAAATTATTCTTAAATCAGTTTTATGAAATCATTAAATCCTTGGGACAGACATTACTGCTTTCTTTTTGAGTAACTTTTTACTTCATATCCTTTGGAAAATTTTCAATCCAAACTTCTAGGCAGAAAAAAACATTACTTACCAAGAAAGATAATCAGACTGTCATTTGATGCTTCATAAGCAAACACTACATACTAAGAGATGATGGATTCTAAAGGAAAAAGGACCATGGCCCCAGAATTCCACATACAGCCAAGGTGTCATTCAATTGTGAAGATATGAAAAGACAAAAAACATGCTACCTACATATCGTTTATTAAAAAAGTTACTGGGCTTCCCTGGTGGCGCAGTGGTTGAGAGTCTGCCTGCCGATGCAGGGGACATGGGTTTGCGCCCCGGTCCTGGAAGATCTCACATGCCGCGGTGCGGCTGGGCCCGTGTGCCATGGCCGCTGAGCCTGCGCGTCTGGAGCCTGTGCTCCGCAACGGGAGAGGCTACAGCAGTGAGAGGCCCGCGTACCGCAAAAAACAAAAAACAAAAAAAACTTCACAACTATATTATTAGTTAGTTATTACAAATTTTATACACAACATTATATCTTGTATACCTCAGCTTCCCTTCTTGACCTCATTCTTCTGATTTATTTTTCATCTGGCTAGAGCACTTCCCTGAGTAACTTTTTTTTTTTTTGGCAGTACGCGGGCCTCTCACTGTTGTGGCCTCTCCCGTTGCGGAGCACAGGCTCCGGACGCGCAGGCTCAGCGGCCATGGCGCACGGGCCCAGCCGCTCCGTGGCATGTGGGATCTTCCCGGACCGGGACACGAACCCGTGTCCCCTGCATCGGCAGGTGGACTCTCAACCACTGAGCCACAAGGGAAGCCCTAGTTGTGAAGTTTAATGAATATTTTAAGAATTTTTATACCAAAAGAGAAAATTATACCAAAACAAAACAAAACAATCTTTCACTAAAATTTCAATTTACTTCAATGAAGCCTAAGAGTGAGGAGAGGAATTAAAGATCTGATCGTGATGATTAAGCAGAGATAGGTTAAAGATTCTGAATACTTCTTGACTTTGATAGAGAAATGTAAGTTCACTTACATTTCTTAGAGTGATGAAAACGTTCAAGATCTACTCTCAAAGCAGCTTTCAAATATAAATACAGTATTATTAACTGTAGTCACCATGCTGTACATTACATTCCCATCACTTATTTATTTTATAGCTGGGATTTTGTACTTTTTAACCTCTTTTTACAATTCCCACCCTGCCCACCCACCTTCTCCTCCCACAGCCATCAATCTCTCTCTCTATATATATAAATTTCTTTATCCATTCATCCACTGATGGACACTTAGGTTTTTTCCATATCTTGGCTATTGTAAATAATGCTGCAGTGAACTTGGGGTATATATATCTTTTTGAATTAGTGTATTCATTGTCCTCAGATTAAAACCCAGAAGTGGAATTGTTGGATCAGATGGTAGCTCTATTTTTAATTTTTTGAGGAACCTCCATACTGTTCTCCATGGTGGCTGCAGCAAATTACGTTCCTACCAACAGTGCACAAGGGTTCCCTTTTCTCCACATGCTTATCAACACTTGTTATTGTTAGTCTTTTTGATACTAGCCATTCTAACAGGTGTGAGGTGCTATCTCGTTGTGGTTTTGATTTGCATTTCCCTGATGATTCGTGATGTTGAGCATCTTTTCATGTGCCTGTTGACCATCTGTATGTCTTCTTTGGAAAAATGTCTATTCAGATCCTCTGCCTATTTTTTAAATTGGATTGTTCATCTTTTTGATATTGAGTTGTATGAGTTCTTTATAGATTTTGGATATTACCCCATATCAGATATATGACTTGAAAATATATTCTCCCATTTGGTAGGTTGCCTTTTCTTTTTGTTAGTGGTTTCCCTTGTTGTGCATTAGTTTAGTCTGCTTGTTTATTTTTGCATCTGTTGCCTTTGCTTTTTTTTTTTTTTAAATCTTTATTGGAGTATAATTGCTTTACAATGGTGTGTTAGTTTCTGCTTTAAAGCAAAGTGAATCAGTTATACATATACATATGTTCCCATATCTCTTCCCTCTTGCGTCTCCCTCCCTCCCACCCTCCCTATTCCACCCCTCCAGGTGGTCACAAAGCACCGAGCTGATCTCCCTGTGCTATGCGGCTGCTTCCCACTAGCTATCTACCTTACGTTTGGTACTGTATATACGTCCATGCCTCTCTCTCACTTTGTCACAGCTTACCCTTCCCCCTCCCCATATCCTCAAGTCCATTCTCTAGTAGGTCTGTGTCTTTATTCCCGTCTTACCCCTAGGTTCTTCATGACATTTTTTTTCTTAAATACCATGTATATGTGTTAGCATACAATATTTGTCTTTCTCTTTCTGACTTACTTGACTCTGTATGACAGACTCTAGGTCTATCCACCTCATTACAAATAGCTCAATTTCGTTTGATGGACGATGATGGACACTTAGGTTGTTTCCATCTCTGGGCTATTGTAAATAGAGCTGCAATGAACATTTTGGTACATGATTCTTTTTGAATTATGGTTTTCTCAGGTATATGCCCAGTAGTGGGATTGCTGGGTCACATGGTAGTTCTATTTGTAGTTTTTTAAGGAAACTCCATACTGTTCTCCACAGTGGCTGTATCCATTTACATTCCCACCAACAGTGCAAGAGGGTTCCCTTTCCTCCACATCCTCTCCAGCATTTATTGTTTCTAGATTTTTTGATGATGGCCATTCTGATTGGTGTGAGATGATATCTCATTGTAGTTTTGATTTGCATTTCTCTAATGATTAATGAAGTTGAGCATTCTTTCATGTGTTTGTTGGCAGTCTGTATGTCTTCTTTGGAGAAATGTCTATTTAGATCTTCTGCCCATTTTTGGATCGGGTTGTTTTTTTGTTATTGAGCTGCATATAAATTTTGGAGATTAAACCTTTGTCAGTTGCTTCATTTGCAAATATTTTCTCCCATTCTGAGGGTTGTCTTTTCATCTTGTTTATGGTTTCCTTTGCTGTGCAAAAGCTTTTAAGTTTCATTAGGTCCCATTTGTTTATTTGTGTTTTTATTTCCATTTCTCTAGGAGGTGGGTCAGAAAGGATCTTGCTGCGATTTATGTCATAGAGTGTTCTGCCTATGTTTTCCTCTAAGAGTTTTATAGTGTCTGGCCTTACATTTAGGTCTTTAATCCATTTTGAGCTTATTTTTGTGTATGGTGTTAGGGAGTGAACTAATCTCATACTTTTACATGTACCTGTCCAGTTTTCCCAGCACCACTTATTGAAGAGGCTGCCCTTTCTCCACTGTACACTCCTGCCTCCTTTATCAAAGATAAGGTGACCATATGTGTGTGGGTTTATCTCTGGGCTTTCTATCCTGTTCCATTGATCTATCTTTCTGTTTTTGTGCCAGTACCATACTGTCTTGATTACTGTAGCTTTGTAGTATAGTCTGAAGTCAGGGAGCCTGATTCCTCCAGCTCCATTTTTCGTTCTCAAGATTGCTTTGGCTATTCGGGGTCTTTTGTGTTTCCATACAAATTGTGAAATTTTTTGTTCTAGTTCTGTGAAAAATACCAGTGGTAGTTTGATAGGGATTGCATTGAATCTGTAGATTGCTTTGGGTAGTAGAGTCATTTTCACAATGTTGATTCTTCTAATCCAAGAACATGGTATATCTCTCCATCTATTTGTATCATCCTTAATTTCTTTCATCAGTGTCTTATAATTTTCTGCATACAGGTCTTTTGTCTCCTTAGGTAGGTTTATTCCTAGATATTTTATTCTTTTTGTTGCTATGATAAATGGGAGTGTTTTCTTGATTTCACTTTCAGATTTTTCATCATTAGTGTATAGAAATGCCAGAGATTTCTGTGCATTAATTTTGTATCCTGCTACTTTACCAAATTCATTGATTAGCTCTAGTAGTTTTCTGGTAGCATCTTTACGATTCTCTATGTATAGTATCATGTCATCTGTAAACAGTGACAGCTTTACTTCTTCTTTTCCGATTTGGATTCCTCTTATTTCCTTTTCTTCTCTGATTGCTGTGGCTAAAACTTCCAAAACAATGTTGAATAAGAGTGGTGAGAGTGGGCAATCTTGTCTTGTTCCTGATCTTAGTGGAAATGGTTTCAGTTTTTCACCATTGAGGACGATGTTCGCTGTAGGTTTGTCATATATGGCCTTTATTATGTTGAGGAAAGTTCCCTCTATGCCTACTTTCTGGAGGGTTTTTATCATAAATGGGTGTTGAATTTCTCAAAAGCGTTCTCTGCATCTATTGAGATGATCATATGGTTTTTCTCCTTCAGTTTGTTAATATGGTTTATCACATTGGTTGTTTTGTGTATCTTGAAGAATCCTT
Source organism: Monodon monoceros (assembly GCF_005190385.1). Taxonomy (NCBI): domain Eukaryota; kingdom Metazoa; phylum Chordata; class Mammalia; order Artiodactyla; family Monodontidae; genus Monodon; species Monodon monoceros. The sequence goes on from NW_021703777.1 coordinate 105,951,507, forward strand.
TCATTCCTGGAATAAACCCCACTTGATCATGGTGTATGATCCTTTTAATGTGCTGTTGGATTCTGTTTGCTAGTATTTTGTTGAGGATTTTTGCATCTATGTTCATCAGTTATATTGGCCTGTAGTTTTCTTTCTTTGTGACATCCTTGTCTGCTTTTGGTATCAAGGTGATGGTGGCCTTGTAGAATGAGTTTGGGAGTGTTCCTCCCTCTGTTATATTTTGGAAGAGTTTGAGAAGGATAGGTGTTAGCTCTTCTCTAAATGTTTGATAGAATTCGCCTGTGAAGCCATCTGGTCCCGGGCTTTTGTTTGTTGGAAGATTTTTAATCACAGTTTCAATTTCAGTACTTGTGATTGGTCTGTTCATATTTTCTATTTCTTCCTGATTCAGTCTTCGCAGGTTGTGCATTTCTAAGAATTTGTCCATTTCTTCCAGGTTGTCCATTTTATTGGCATAGAGTTTCTTGTAGTAATCTCTCATGATCTTTTGTGTTTCTGCAGTGTCAGTTGTTACTTCTCCTTTTTCATTTCTGATTTTATTGATTTGAGTCTTCTCCCTCTTTTTCTTGATGAGTCTGGCTAATGGTTTATCAATTTTGTTTATCTTCTCAAAGAACCAGCTTTTAGTTTTATTGATCTTTGCTATCGTTTCCTTCATTTCTTTTTCATTTATTTCTGATCTGATTTTTATGATTTCTTTCCTTCTGCTAACTTTGGGGGTTTTTTGTTCTTCTTTCTCTAATTGCTTTAGGTGCAAGGTTAGGTTGTTTATTCGAGATGTTTCCTGTTTCTTAAGGTAGGATCGTATTGCTATAAACTTCCCTCTTAGAACTGCTTTTGCTGCATCCCATAGGTTTTGGGTCATCATGTCTCCATTGTCATTTGTTTCTAGGTATTTTTTAATTTCCTCTTTGATTTCTTCAGTGATCACTTCGTTATTAAGTAGTGTATTTTTTAGCCTCCATGTGTTTGTATTTTTTACAGATCTTTTCCTATAATTGATATCTCGTCTCATAGTGTTGTGGTCGGAAAAGATACTTGATATGATTTCAATTTTCTTAAATTTACCAAGGCTTGACTTGTGACCCAAGATATGATCTATCCTGGAGAATGTTCCATGACGACTTGAGAAAAATATGTATTCTGTTGTTTTTGGATGGAATTTCCTATAAATATCAATTAAGTCCATTTTGTTTAATGTATCATTTAGAGCTTTTGTTTCCTTATTTATTTTCATTTTTGATGATCTGTCCATTGGTGAAAGTGGGGTGTTAAAGTCCCCTACTCTGAATGTGTTACTGTCGATTTCCCCTTTTATGGCTGTAAGTATTTGCCTTATGTATTGATGTGCTCCTATGTTGGGTGCATAAATCTTTACAATTGTTATATCTTCTTCTTGGATCGATCCCTTGATCATTATGTAGTGTCCCTCTTTGTCTCTTCTAATAGTCTTTATTTTAAAGTCTATTTTGTCTGATATGAGAATTGCTACTCCAGCTTTCTTTTGGTTTCCATTTGCATGAAATATCTTTTTCCATCCCCTTACTTTCAGTCTGTATGTGTCTCTAGGTCTGAAGTGGGTCTCTTGTAGACAGCAAATATATGGGTCTTGTTTTTGTATCCATTCAGCCAATCTGTGTCTTTTGGTGGGAGCATTTAGTCCATTTACATTTAAGGTAATTATCGATATGTATGTTCCTATTCCCATTTTCTTAATTTTTTTGGGTTTGTTGTGGTAGGTCTTTTCCTTCTCTTGTGTTTCTTGCCTAGAGGCGTTCCTTTAGCAGTTGTTGTAAAGCTGGTTTGGTGGTGCTGAACTCTCTCAGCTTTTGCTTGTCTGTAAAGGTTTTAATTTCTCCATCAAATCTGAATGAGATCCTTGCTGGGTAGAGTAATCTTGGTTGCAGGTTTTTCTCCTTCATCACTTTAAATATGTCTTGCCAGTACCTTCTGGCTTGCAGAGTTTCTGCTGAAAGATCAGCTGTTAACCTTATGGGGATTCCCTTGTGTGTTATTTGTTGTTTTTCCCTTGCTGCTTTTAATATGTTTTCTTTGTATTTAATTTTTGAGAGTTTGATTAATATGTGTCTTGGCGTATTTCTCCTTGGATTTATCCTGTATGGGACTCTCTGTGCTTCCTGGACTTGGTTAACTATTTCCTTTCCCATATTAGAGAAGTTTTCAACTATAATCTCTTCAAATATTTTCTCAGTCCCTTTCTTTTTCTCTTCTTCTTCTGGAACCCCTATAATTTGAATGTTGGTGTGTTTAATGTTGTCCCAGAGGTCTCTGAGACTGTCTTCAGTTCTTTTCATTCTTTTTTCTTTATTCTGCTCTGCAGTAGTCATTTCCACTATTTTATCTTCCAGGTCACTTATCCGTTCTTCTGCCTCAGTTATTCTACTATTGACACCATCTAGAGTAATTTTCATTTCATTTATTGTGTTGTTCATCATTGTTCGTTTCATCTTTAGTTCTTCTAGGTCCTTGTTTCTTGCATTTTGTCCATTCTATTTCCAAGATTTTGGATCATCTTTACTGTCATTATTCTGAATTCTTTTTCAGGTAGACTGCCTATTTCCTCTTCATTCGTTAGGTCTGGTGGGATTTTATCTTGCTCCTTCATCTGCTGTGTGTTTTTCTGTCTTCTCATTTTGCTTATATTACTGTGTTTGGGGTCTCCTTTTTGCAGGCTGCAGGTTCGTAGTTCCCGTTGTTTTTGGTGTCTGTCCCAAGTGGCTAAGGTTGGTTCAGTGGGTTGTGTAGGCTTCCTGGTGGAGGGGACTAGTGCCTGTTTTCTGTTGGATGAGGCTGGATCTTGTCTTTCTGGTGGGCAGGTCCATGTCTGGTGGTGTGTTTTGGGGTGTCTGTGGACTTATTATGGTTTTAGGCAGCCTCTCTGCTAATGTGTGGGGTTGTGTTCCTGTCTTGGTAGTTGTTTGGCATAGGATGTCCAGCACTGTAGCTTGCTGGTCGTTGAGTGAAGCTGGGTGCTGGTATTGAGATGAAGATCTCTGGGAGATTTTTGCCATTTGATATTATGTGGAGCTGGGAGGTCTCTTGTGGACCAGTGTCCTGAAGTTGGCTCTCCCACCTCAGAGGCACAGCACTGACTCCTGACTGCAGCACCAAGAGCCTTTCATCCACACGGCTCAGAATAAAAGGCAGAAAAAGTAGAAGGAAAGAATTAGTATAAGTAGAAAGAAAGAAAGAAAGGGGGGAGGGAGGGAGGGAGGGAGGAAGGAAGGAAGGAGGGAGGGAAGGAAGGAAAAAAGAAAGAAAGAAGGTAAAGTAAAATAAAATAAAGTAAGATAAAATATAATAAAGTTATTAAAATAAAAAAATAATTATTAAGAAAAAAACCCGAAACAAACAAACAAAAAAACCCGGACGGATAGAACCCTAGGACAAATGGTGGAAGCAAAGCTATACAGACAAAATCTCACACAGAAGCATACACATACACACTCACAAAAAGAGGAAAAGGGGAAAAATCACAGATCTTGCTCTCAAAGTCCACCTCCTCAATTTGGGATGATTCGTTGTCTATTCATGTATTCCACAGATGCAGGGTACATCAAGTTGATTGTGGAGATTTAATCCGCTGCTCCTGAGGTTGCTGGGAGAGATTTCCTTTCTCTTCTTTGTTCTCACAGCTCCCGGGGGCTCAGCTTTGGATTTGGCCCCGCCTCTGCGTGTAGGTCGCCGGAGCGCGCCTGTTCTTCGCTCTGACAGGACGCGGTTAAAGGAGCTGCTGATTAGGGGGCTCTGGCTCACTCAGGCCGGGGGAGGGAGGGGCACGGCGTGGCGTGCGGGGCGGGCCTGCGGCGGCAGACGCCAGCGTGACGTTGCACCAGCCTGAGGCGACCTGTGCCTTCTCTCGGGAGAGTTGTCCCTGGATCCCGGGACCCTGGCAGTGGCGGGCTGCACAGGCTCCCCGGAAGGGGGGTGTGGATAGTGACCTGTGCTCGCACACAGGCTTCTTGGTGGCGGCAGCAACAGCCTTAGCGTCTTATGCCCGTCTCTGGGGTCCGCGCTTTTAGCCGCGGCTCGCGCCCGTCTCTGGAGCTCCTTTAAGCAGCGCTCTTAATCCCCTCCCCTCGCGCACCAGGAATCAGAGAGGGAAGAAAATGTCTCTTGCCTCTTCGGCAGGTCCAGACTTTTACCCGGACTACCTCCCGGCTAGCTGTGGTGCACCAACCCCCTGCAGGCTGTGTTCACGCCACCAACCCCAGTCCTCTCCCTGCGCTCCGACCGAAGCCCAAGCCTCAACTCCCTGCCCCGCCCGCCACGGCGGGTGAGCAGACAAGCCTCTCGAGCTGGTGAGTGCTGGTCGGCACCGATCCTCTGTGCGGGAATCTCTCCGCTTTGCCTTCTGCACCCCTGTGGCTGCGCTCTCCTCCGTGGCTCCGAAGCTTCCCCCTCCGCCACACGCATTCTCCGCCCGCGAAGGGGCTTCCTAGTGTGGGAGCCTTCACGGCTCCCTCCCACTGGTGCAGGTCCCGTCCCTATTCTTTTGTCTCTGTTTTTTTCTTTTTTCTTTTGCCCTACCCAGGTACGTGGGGGGTTTCTTGCCTTTTGGGAGGTCTGAGGTCTTCTGCCAGCGTTTAGTAGGTGTTCTGTAGGAGTTGTTCCACGTGTAGATGCATTTCTGGTGTATCTGTGGGGAGGAACGTGATCTCCGCGTCCGCCTTTGCTTTTGTTGTCAAATCTAAAAAAATCATCACCCAGACAGATGTCAAGGAACTTATTGCCTATGTTTTCTTCTAGGAGTTTCCACTCTTTTAAAACACTTTTCAAAGAAGAAACTGTAGACCCACATTTTGAAAGCTACCTATAACTAACTTCCCTTTGCCTTATTAGGGATACAAAAAGACAAGTTTCTCTGTAATCTCTTTATGGAGGTATACATAGCAAAAAAGGAAGCAAATAGAAGTTTTAAACAAAAATGTTTCCAACTAAAGTTTCCGTCCATGCAGACAGAAAATGGTGCAGGGACTTTGGCCATTTTTCTTAAGGACTGTGGTCATAATCTATATGTCTCATCCCAGTCAGATGTAGGGAAAGCCATTCCATTTCCAGCACAGAAGTGTCATGCCCAAATTGGGAGTTTTCCTGATCATCCTCTGTAACACTAGATACTTGGATTTGGAGCAAGCAGGAGGGTCTGTCTGGCTTCTCCATTTCTTTCCATTCGGTGCCACAGACTGAGTGTCTAGCCCAGCTACTATTTCCAACAGCTAAGCTGCGCCAGGTTTCTAACATCCGCAATGAAATGTGGGCCCGGCACCTGGCTCGTCCATGTTTCCATGATTTGCACGTCTTGCTTTCTTTGCCTAAAGCCCCCTCCCCTTCCCCCCAACCCGGCTACTACTATTTCTTTTTCAGTCTCCAGCTCAGATGCAACCCACTGCGGGAAGCTATCCTAGCTGACCTTGCCAGCCTTGGCTAGTAGCTGTCTCTGCATTTATTATGGCATGAATCCTGTTGTTTGTTTCTTGTTTGTTTACTGACCCGACTCCTCCTTGAGGCTAGAGCTGCTTGAGGGCAGGTTGGCACCCAGCCCAGGGTCTGACATATGCTCCATCAGTCAGCGTTCAATAAATACTTCCTGGGCCAATTCATTAATGATGGAGTGAGGAGGGATACCTCTTTTCCTGAGACTGGAGTGAAGTGGGAGAGGAGGCATGACAATAGAGCTGACTGGAGAGGTCAGGACAGAAGCAGAAGTTGTACTGCTCATGGGCACCTGCTTTGTCCGTGAAGGGAGGAGGTTAGGCTGCCTGCTGAGAGCAGGGGAGACAGGAGTCTGGTAGGACCCTTGAGGAAAGTGGTAAAGGTTTGGAACAGCTGTTGCGGAGAACAGAAATGGAGTAGATGAGAAACCCTTGAGGGCCCAGCTAAGGAGGGAGCTCATAAATTTATAATGGAGCCCAGCAACATGAATATGCAATTTTCTCCAGAAAGACTTAGCAGACCTGAACTAGAAATAGACAACATAATGCTAGTTTCTATTTATCCATGCCTCCTATATGCCAGGATGTATGCTATATGGTTAAGATGCCCGTTCTCTATTCCTCATAATAAAGCCTGTGTGTAGGTATCATTGTTTACACCATAGGGACAGAGAAACTGATGCTTATGGAGGTTAAAAACCTAATAAAGCCACACAGCTGGCAATCGGCAGGAGCAAAGGCAAACCACAGACTGACTCTGAAGTCTAGGACCTTGTCTGGGGCCATGTCATTCCACTGATCCTTCTGTGGGTCCAGCTGGGTTGAGCTGAGCTGGGGTTGGTCGTGGTGAAGGCAGTGAAGGGACAAAGGAGACTAGAAACAAGGGTACTGGCTAGCGTGCTGTTAAAAAGACTAAATGTGGGCTCTGGGTAAGCTAGTATCAGAATCCAGGTGTGTCTGGAGATCTCTAAGGGGTGAGGAACTGAAGGTGTCAGTAATATCAAAGTATAGATTTTAAAAGAGTAAAGAAATAGCAGAAGGACATAGATAGGAAGATGTGGTCTGTGTTTATCCACGTGGTGATAAAGCTAAGGTGTTGCCATGGGAATGGATGTAAATGAACCAGAATGAAGGGGGTCCTAGAAATACAAGATCCTTCTGTATTGTTTCTTGGAAGATTAATGCCTGGCATATTTTAGATGTTAAATATTTTCAGAGTCAGTGAATAAATAAAAGGATAAATACAAAGAGAAACTATGAAGTAGTGGAGCTTTTTTACTTGTGTGGTTTGTGGGCATGTATCACTCTTTTAGAACCCCAGTATACCCATAGATCTAATAAAATAGATGGAGAGAGAAGATGGAAGTTTGCCATCTAAAATGAAAACAAAATGCTCCCTTGAAGCGACTCTCTGGTTTTGGAGAGTAGAGTCATAGAGGCTTAAATATTTGGAAGAGAGGCCTGTTTGGTTGGAAGAGAAAAGAAATTTCAATGACAACAAAGTTATTGTTATTATGGCTGAGAAGAATGGTGATAAAATTTAGAAATCTTCTAGATACTCTTTGTTGTTTGTTCCTATGATGTACGTGAACTAACGCCCATAAGGCCCTTCAGAAAAGATGGTATGAACATTCTATGTTTTGTGTGTTGTATCAGGGACCCAGGCTCAGTCAACACTCATGCTTTGAAACCTGTAATCAAGGCATAGAGTCGCGTTTAAGCTAAGTCATGATTAGCCTTCGCAAATGGAGTACAAAACAAGTCCTGATTCATGAATTAGTGTACTGTTTTCTTCTGCTGATGTCTGATTGTTAGGTATAATATATATATGCATGCCAAGCAATGAGAGATGAAACAGCATGATGTAATCTTGTTGTGTTTCAAAGAGTGAAGCCTCAAGGGTATTGGTAAACACACCGCTAAACAAAGCCTCACAGCACACTTCTGTGTTTTACGGTTTTGTCCAAATCAAAGGAAATGTATTTACTTTGGAACAAATAATTGTGGGAAATTTCTGTAGTGTCCCTGTGGCTTGTTTTTCATGGTAACTACAATTTCCTTTGGTGTGTGAATAACATTGTATAAGAAAGCAGTACTGGACAAAGGACAAGATGAATTCCAGTCTTAATTATAGTGTAGAGGAGTTTTACCCTAGGCTTCTTACTTCACTTTTCAGGAAATAGCTGTGGAAAGGTGCCTATTGTTCCACAGCTAACAGACTTAAGGTTCTTAGCTGGATATACTCTTGGTGAAATATAAGAGAAAGACAGTTTCTCAACATGAATACTTAGATCATTGAAACTAAAAGACAGCCCTGGCTATCTGTATTTTGCTACCTTTGTTATTTTGCAGTAGAGAGGATGACTTCCATGCATCTTGGCTATTGGCTCTGACGTTTTTTAGGTACTTGCAAAAGCATTCAGCTCATTTCTGCTTAATTGTGTGATGGTGAATAGTCGTCGTAATGAGTTCCTTCTACTTAAGAATACACCCACAAGAGGAGTGCTCTAAGAAATAAAGTCTAGGAGCCAAGAATTTTTGTCAATCTCCAAATCATACTTTCCTTCCATTTTGCTTCTAAAATTATTAAGCCTTAACACTTAAAAAAAATTTTTTTTAAATGACAGAAACACTCTTACTCTGTAGATACTCTCAGATATCACCCTGCATAGCAAGAGGTGTAAAGCAAAAGGCAGAAATAGAAATGTCTTTAGTTGTCTGAAACCTGGGAAGATGAGGCAGGGAGGCCACACCCTCTGTTTTCTGAAGGCTCAGTTGATTCTTATACTATGATTAAATGTCATTATACTAATTATAAGGCATTTATATTGTAAAACTGGCAAGCATGGGGTTAATCGATGACACTAATACAGACTGCATTACTTCAAGGCAGAAGTAATGCAATTCTTTGCGAGGCAAGAGTGCATTAGAACAGGTCGTCAGCAGAATCCCAGTGAAAGTGAGTCACAGGAAGGACGTGGACAGAACCAGCAACATGCCAAAACCTCCTAAAATTCACGAAAACATAATGTTAATATTGGATTTTATTCTGCCATAGTTGAAGGGCATGTCATGGTCCTTGATTGCAAGGACTAGGGATTATAGACATATCTACACTCTAGACATTCTCCCCGTTCTTCTCTTCAGAATAATGGAAGAATTAATTAAATTGATTCATTGCTATTCCTGGGAACTACTTTTATAAATAAAGAGCACTGTATGAACCAGAAGATCCAATATGATTCGTTTCATACAAAATGGAAAAGTTACAGATTATAAATCGAGATGGTTCTATGAAACACCATATATTGTCATTACGCTCTAAAAATTAGAGTATTTTAGGGAAGAGGAAAAAGAACCCACATGATTTGTAATTTACATCCTGAAGTTTCTTCCTCTTTCAGAAAAACAATTAAGAACATTTTTTTCCTTTTAAATCAACAATACACAGCCATGGGAATTGGGTGGTGGTTAATTCTTGTGAGAATTTCACTGAAAAGGCCTAACTCTATTCTATTTTAACGGTGGTTTCAAGTGATTCCGCTAGTATCCTGTATTTCCCTTGGTGATCTGTGTTAAAGCAGTGTTATTAGAGCTACTTGGCTGGAAGCCAGATTGCACAGGCATTAGATATGAGTGGGTGGTCAGGAAGTGGGAATCAGTGAGTATGTTTCTTTCAAGAAGTCGGCAGTGAAGAGAAGAAAAGAGAATGGACAGAAGCTTCAGGGGGTAGTATATCAAAGGAATGCTCTTTGGGGATGGGAAGAGAGATTTTTACCTTGCTTACAGGCTGAGGGGGAAGGACCACTGGAGAGGGAGAAAGGGAAGAATCGAGTCAGCTGACAACTGTTAATGGATACTCGAGGAGGATGAAGTGGGTAAGCTCAAGCTCACAAGGTTAGCCTTGGAGAGCAGGAGACCCTTCTCTGTGCCGGGAAGGACAGAGGAGAAAATGGATGAAAATTTAAAGATATTTTGAGGAGGAATGGGGAAATATGAAAGAGCTCTCCCATGGCCTCAGCTAAGGCAAGTGGTAGGAGGATTTGAAGAAAGGGAATGATGTAGAATTGGTTTGTAGGGAATGTGATTGGGTTTCACCGAATAAAAGTACTATTGAGTAAGAAAAGGGGCCAAGTGAGATTGGATATATAGATTTTAGTGGGCCCATTCCATTTTTAAATTATTTTTAATGTCTCCAGGAACAGTTAGTACCTTGGGAGGAGAAAATGTGAAGAGGGATGTTTTGAAGACCCAGGTTGGGGATTCTTAAAGCAAGTTAAGACTGGAGAACACGGGCTGATAGAATTAATAGCACAGATACAGGTTGTAAAAAGGTCTAAAAGGGACCAATGAGTAATGAGAATAGGGAATGTCTTAGGAACTGAAGGAAAATGAGGGCAGAGAGCAGGGTTTAGCAGGGATTGGAGGGTATCATCAAAGAGGGGAATTTAAGAGTTTAAGATCCTGGAAGTGAGCAATTCTAAATTATGAATAACCAGATCTAAAGTGGGGGTCTGTTTCTGGACAGGGTAAGTAGGAGATGGAGGTGATTAAGGACATGTAAGCTAAGGGCTTGGAAGGGTTAACATCATGGACATTGAGGTGCCTACAGGGTTTGAGCTTTCACTGCACCGGTACTGAGCTCCATGATAGCGCTGTTCTTTTATTATCACGTGTGTGCCTTCCCACTAGACTGCTAATTCATACAACTTGAATAAGGTCTTATTTACCTTCATATTCCTAGTGCCTGATGCAGGGTTTCATGCACCTAGTAACGGAGCATAATTGTTAAGTACAGGAGTAAGAACAAAATTTGAATCAGGTATAATTTATTAAGAAAACTAAGAAATATAAATGCAACAAACGGAGAAGGGTGATATATGTGACGGCTTTGATTTCAGATGTGAGCAGGTATTGGGAGATGACTGAAGAAGTAGGTTTGTGATTAGAGTATGCTCATCTCAAAGTGATGGGTCGTAAAATGAGTGGTCCCTGTTAGAAAGCGTTGTGAGGGAAATGGTGTCTACAGGGACAAACCAGTATTGAGGAGAAAAGACAAAGAGGGTGTGTATGTATATTATGACAGAGGTTCCGCAGGACATAGTGGAAGAGCCTGGTGGGAGGTGCAGGAATTCATGATGTGGGGATGGAAGGAGTTGAACCAAATTGGAAGGAAGTGTGGGAAGCGATGACAGAGGGTTGAAATTCCCCTTTAGGACAATATTCCAGTCCCAGGAAGGAGAAAGGACACTGGGAAACAGCCTGAAGATGCAACGGTGATCCTGACAGAGTTTGTTGAAATAATAATAGCTAACATTTATTGATGCCTTCTTATGTGCTAGGTACCGTACTAAGGTATTGTACTATGATTTCATGAATTATCTCATTAAGTAATGTGAGATCAAAAATATCATTTCTGTTTTCTAGAAGGCGAAGTAGCTTCCTCAAGGTCAGGCTGTTGGCCCATGGCCGGTGTAGGGTTCACACTTCAGAGCCTGTCCTAATCATTACACATCCACCCTCCAAAATAAACCCCCAAGTTCCAACAAGTAGTGTTGCTTTTTCACAGACACTTCGCACATGTCAACCCCGGGGTGGAAGTCCTAAGAACTCAGGAGATGTCAGGCCCTGTGTTCTTTGAGGTAGTAATCAGAAGGACATTCATTTTTGTTTAGCCTGGGGTGGGTGATCTTCAAAGCTCCACAGTGAATCACAGCCTCAAAAAGTACCTCAAAGACTGAGACAATTGCAGCATGCATAGATTATTGATTTGTTTTTTTTTTCTTTCTTCAGAAAAGCCTAGATAATTATGAAAAATATTTAACTCTGACAGAAGAAAACATGCCTTGCTTAATAACAGACTGAAAAAGACAAGGGCATTGATTAACTTCCATGAAGAGATTGTTGTGTGGGGTGTGTGCGTGCATGTGTGTGCGTGCGTGTGTTGAAGAATGGGAGACCTAACAGTTGTGTGTGGAGGCATGTTGTTTTGATAGCACTTGTCGAGGCAGAACTAAATGTTTCCCTATGGCAATAAAACTGTAGGAAGCACAGACCATATACTCTTAAATTGTAAATTGTGTCCCGTATATGTGTTTGAATGGGTTGTGTTTGCCTGGTGAGAGGGCTGAGCAAAGACGGAAGAGCCTGTGGGGTTGGTATCTGGCGTGTATAGGAGACAGACAGACTCATCCTGTATCTGGGGGCAGAGTGAGTCAGCGGTGAACAGGGACGGTGGGAACAGGGACTCCAAGAGAGCACGAAGAGCTTCATCAGGGAGCTCGAAAGGTTATCATCTGGAATAAAGAGGACTTCAGAACTGGGAGAATGCTGTCAGGAAATAGGACACATGAGTGTGGGCTCAGATGTGCTTTCCTTGCACCGGGGCTATTTCAGCCACAAAGTGGTCCTTACTCCTGGGTGTATGCAAAGTGCTGTTCACCCTCTGATACCTGAGGCTAGTGGGGGTCATCTGGTTTGAAAAATGATCATAAAAAACTATATGAGACATTTTTAGTTTGTGTTTTTAGGACATGCTGTGGATTTTGTTAACACTGTCATGTTAGCTTTCTCTGAGCCTCAGTATATCCGAGTGCTAATCAAGGTATTGGTTCCGGTCTGATCTTCTGCAATTCATGGCTCTTGCTTGCCTTGAAAATATTTATTTCACAATTATTTGATACAATGCTAGGTAGTACACATGAAAATCTAGATCTGGACTCTGCCACTTAGCAGGTGAATGAGACTTTAGGTCGGTAGATGAATCTCACTTACTCATCTATAAAATGGGAATAATCAAGCCTACCTCACAATATTATTGTGAGGGTTCAATGAGATTCCACAGGCAGAGTGCATAGCACAGGGCTTGTCACACAGTAGGACTCCAATTAATATTACTTGCCCTCCCCTTACCCTTCTCTCCCACCTTGCTGCTGGTGTGATTCTGATCGTGTTTGACTCAGCTGCTGCAAACCCTGTCAGTCAGACTTACTATATTTGAAAAAAAGAATTGATATTTTGATTGCTCGAGGAAATTTGTTTAGACGAAATCAATTCAGAAATGGCTATGATGAAATCATTTTTTACCATTAAAGGAGTAGCAGGAGTATATATGAAGAGGAAAAAAAATGTATAATTTTGTTTGAGCACCCAAGAAGGCACAAGGGTAGTGGTGCTGAAACAGTCTTCCAAGCTGCTGTGAAACGTCTAGATCACAGCACTTTGCAATAACCACTTAGAAAAATATTTATCAAAGCTAAACATACACATACCCTGTGACTGAATTCTTTTACTCCTGGCTATACACCCAACAGATATGAGCACCTATGTCTACTAGAAGACATGCACAGGAATGTTCATAGCAGCTTTATTCATAATAGCCCCAACCTGAAGACAACCCATATGCTCATCAATAGTAGAATGGGTAAATAGTTTGTGGTATTTTCACAAAACGGAATACTACACAGCAAGAAAAAGAACAACCTAACGATAACGCACAATCTCATGTATAAATCTCATAGATGTGATGTTGAATGAAAGAAGTCAGTCATAAAAAATAGTTACATATTGTATGTGGTGACTGGAAACGGGCACACAGTTTTTGCAACTCCTCTCAAGAGGAAACAGTCTGTTTATTCCTCCCTTGAATATCAGTTGCTGTTATGACTTGCTTTGACCCACAGAATGTGAGGGAAGTGACACTGTGTGACTTCTCAGCACTGAGCCGCAGAGGCTTGCTGCTCTCACCCTCTTGGAAAATGGATGACACGTGATAAAGCCCAGGCTGCCCTGCTGGACACGTGTAATCCAACTGACAGTCAACAAAAACCAGCAGACATTTATTTGGGCCCTGTTAGATTACAAAACACAACTGAGTTGCCAGATGACTGCAGCCATATGCATGACCCAAGGTGGAACAAACAGAAGAACTGCCCAGCTGAGCCTAAGCCAAACTGGCGACACAAAGAATTATGAGCAAGTAGAATGGTGCTTGTTTTAAACAATTAAGATTTGGGGTGGTTTGTTATACAGCAAAGATAACCAATACAGTGTATTATTTTATTTATCTGAAGTTCAAAAACAGGCTAATCTATAGTGATAGAGGTCAGAGTAGCAGTTATCTTTGGTGGGTACTGACTGGAAAGGGGCATGAGGAACACTTCTGGAAACGCTTTCTTTATTGAGCTGGTTTATGGTCATAAAAAAAATTCGTTGAATCAGATGCTTGAGCACTAGAGATTGATGCACTTTACTATATGTAAGTTATACCTTAATTAAAACACACACACACAGGGCATATGATCTAGAATCTCGAGAGGAAACAGGTGCTGCACTATGTGGATGAGACAGCAAGCAGGCCTGTAGAGTCAGCAAAACACTAGACTGACAGACCGTTGAAGATGGAGGCCATTCATTCAAAATATGCTACTACCCACCTACTTTGGACCAAGCACCGTGCTTGAATAAAACACAGTATGACCTTGCAAAATTGTACCTGCTGAGACAGACCAATGCAGACAAAGGCTGGAACTAAATGCTATTATTTTCCCATGACACATGGGCAACTGAGGACATAAAATGTAATTAAAAACTGGATTATAAATCCCATCATGGACTTTGAGAGATAAACTGGGTAAGTACTGCTTATTAAGGTTCAGATCCATCAGCAGACCTACAGAACTGTATATCTTTCATTTTGTGTAACACAGTATGTATTTATGAGACTTGAAGATACCATTGACTTTAGGAACTGCCAAAATAGAAGGTGCTGCCCCTCTCTTGGTTAGATCATATTTTAAAATTAAAGTATTAATACTTCTGTCAGTGGGCTCGACATTACAGTGTACCAAAGCAGAGAGTAGCTAAACAGTTTCATTCACCCTTCATTCGCTATAAATGCAATGTTACGTTTCTAGAAAATATGTCGCCACAGTCAGCTTCTACCAAAGGTAGAATTGTTCAGTGAGCTGAATGAATGCCGAGAATGAAGGCAACACAGAGCAGGACTGCGAGGTGGAGAGACGGGGTCTGATGGCGTCGTTTGAGCCCTTGCTCTAGCTGTACCTGAAGCATAAACACTTTTCGTTTATTATTTATTTATTGTTATAGCAGTTTGGGTCTGGCTTTTTGTCACTTGGAAGAATCCTAACCAATGGAGTCAGCTGGACTGGCCCTTCCACCTCCTGCCCTTCCTTGGCTGTTAGCTAAATCCTTACTACCCCTACTAGGCACAAAACTATGTTTCTTTCAGGCAACTTTATACAGAGTAAAGGTGTGATCAATGAAAGTAGTGGCCAAAAGGTGAAAAAATGGCAACAGTGGCAGGGTCTAGAGTTTTTCTTGTTTGCAGATAGGAATTCTAGCTGTCATTTTGTCAATCACCTAAATGAGTGGTGACCAGCAGTGCCATAGTTGCTTATATGTGGATATAGCCTTACTACACACACATATATCAAAGCTGAAGTTTAAGCAAACAATGAATAACTTTTTTTATTAAACTTTTAATCATTTAGTTAATTAACCTGTTAACATTGTGAATTGTAACTATATTTTCTGAAATATTTAGAATTATTACTATTTATCAAGAGGTATGCTTTAGTTTATTATATGTTGCTTGTATAATTAATTTATTACTTTATAGTAGACCCTTATATATGTGAGCTGTATATATTTTAATTCAAGGAAAATTTATGTTAGTCACTGGGAGTGACAGGAGAGGAATAAGACATGGCCTCTACCCTTAGGGAATTTATAATTTAGTCAGAAAGACAGATATATAAACTGTTTGTGGAAGTCAGTCTGGACATGGTGTCATTGTCATCTAGCAGTAATACATATAGTCTGTTGTTTGAACGTATATGTAAATAAGAGTAGAGGGTTCAAAACTAGACAGGCAGGGAGAATCTGTGATTTTCTCATATGCTGTTTTACAATCTCTTTTCTTTCCTGTCTCCCAAACTGCAAGGTGAGCACACAACATCTTACTCAGCTTGTATTCCAGACCTTTCCATAGTGCCTGGATTAAGAAGTGTTTTGTCGAATTGCATTAATATTGTAGCTGCATCCTTGGTTCATTTAACTTTATAAATACGTACCATATCCATCTCACTTGACCCCTGGCTGCCTTTCCATAGTTCAGAGGAAACAAGTAGATTCCTATATCCTGCCTTTTGCTTTCAACATATACTGGGCGTCAGGCCAACCAACGGCCAGGTGGACAGGCAGACAGGAGTCTAGAAAGTTTATCCAAAAGGTCAAGGAAAGGTGGATGGCCTTGGGTTTAGCCAGGCATGAGAAAAAAGGTGGGCCTAATTTGACAAGTCAAGGGTCTGGGCAGGCAGCCAAGGCAGCTCTAGGAACAGAGTCGGAGGAAAGGACAGGGTGGGGGGCAGGTGAACTGTGATTAATTCTCATGCAAAGCTCTAGCCCAGTCAAGAGCTTACTCCTTTGAGAGTAAGACCCAATCTTAGGATATGGGAAATGCAGAGAGCTCTTGAGTGAAACTGGCTGACTGTGCAGTGAAGTTCCAAGATGAATCTTAAGGAGACCTCATTCTGTATTTTTCATACTGACAGCCGGATCTCATTCATGTGAACAAAGGATTACCCTTCACAGTACTTCTATAAACAGCATTTTAATGAATGAAATCACAAGTAACTATTTCCTGTTTATGTGCATTAAACAAAGTTTGCTCATAACTTTTATTTTAAGCCTAAATCCACTCATAGCTGGATGCAAACTACGTATGCATGTGTCTTTACAGGAATACCTCCTCCACTCCCCCGCCCCCCTCACCACCACCACCACCCCCGCCCCACGCACAGAGCTAGAGAGAAAATATCAAAATATCTTCAATTCATTGGGTTAGGATCTGAAAATGTAGAGCCGTGCACACTAATACTTTGAATCTTAGCTTATGGAAATGAAAATAGGATTCCTATCAGGAACACTGAATCCACTTGGTCCACATATACGTTGGGAGGCTCTGGGTCAGACTGAGAAGTTTGTGGGAACTGTTCAATATTAATCCTTGGAATTTATAGTTCAGATCTCTGAACCTGATATTAAATTCCCTGAATCAGAGTTTTACATTGTGCTGTGATGGATTGGGTTTATCCTTCTGCCTTAAACAACTGAAAAGGGGGGGAGGGCAAAAATATGTGAAACAATTGTGTTTAGTTATTTAAAAATAGTACAGGACAATGATCTCTGAGAAAAGGGGAACAAATGAAGTGAACCCTATGATTGGCCCTGCTCACTGCCTGGTGAGTGTTTCCAGACTGCAGTGCAACCTTCCCTGAGATGAGGAGAAAAAGTTTGTAGCTTGAGGAGGCCAAGGTGACTAGAATTCACAGGGCACAGTGCCAGAGAGTAGAGAGCTACAGAGAGAGACAGAAAATGCTCTGGAGATACTCAGAGGGTACTCTCAAGTCTTTAGCTGAGTACTAATCAGTGCATGTGTGTGAGGAAAATTCTGAGGCCAGGAAAAGAATCAGTGGAAAGAAGTAGGTAGAACAATCCCCAGAGCTCACACAGAGCAAGGAGTAGTTCATCTTCCCACCATTCAAAATGGAAAGACCTCTTAACACAATACATGCAGGAGAGTGCTCAGAAAGGTATTTCCTTAGTTGTGGGGTCAAGCCCTCCACTAAATGTTATTGTGGACCCGCCTGACAAACATTAAAAGCAGACCTTAAAAGGATCACCTGTTTCTAAGTAACTTAACTTTCCCAGAACAATGTTGCAGAATATTTAAAGGACTACAACAACAAAAATCCATCCCTCCACAATCAAAATTCACAATGGCTAGCCCTAATAAAAAATGAGCAGACATACAAACAAATGGGAAAATGCATAATATAATAAGGAGAAAAGTCAGTCAATAGAGACAGATCCAAAAATGACATGATCAGAAGATTAATAGTAAGAACATTAAAAGAGCTGTTAGAATTATGCTTCATATGTTCAAGAAAATAGAGGAACACATGAGCATGATAAGGAGAGACATGGAAGAAATCAAAAAGATCCATATCAAACTTCAAGAGATGGAGAGATATACCATGTTGTTGGATTGGAAGAATCAACCTTATGAAAATGACTATACTACCCAAAGCAATCTACACATTCAATACAATACCTATCAAACCACCAATGGCATTTTTCACAGAACTAGAGCAAAAAATTTCACAATTTGTATGGAAACACAAAAGACCCCAAATAGCCAAAGCAATCTTGAGAAAGAAAAACAGAGCTGGAGGAATCAGGCTCCCTGACTTCAGACTATACTACAAAGCTACAGTAATCAAGACAGTATGGTACTGGCACAAAAACAGAAATATAGGTCAATAGAACAGGATAGAAAGCCCAGAGATAAACCCACGCACATATGGTCACCTATCTTTGATAAAGGAGGCAGGAATGTACAGTGGAGAAAGGACAGCCTCTTCAATAAGTGGTGCTGGGAAAACTGGACAGGTACCTGTAAAAGTATGAGATTAGATCACTCCCTGACACCATACACAAAAAATAAGTCAAAATGGATTAAAGACCTAAATGTAAGGCCAGACACTATAAAACTCTTAGAGGAAAGCATAGGCAGAACACTCTATGACATAAATCACAGCAAGATCCGTTTTGTCCCACCTCCTAGAGAAATGGAAATAAAAACAAAAATAAACAAATGGGACCTAATGAAACTTCGAAGCTTTTGCACAGCAAAGGAAAACATAAACAAGGCGAAACGACAATGCTCAGAATGGGAGAAAATATTTGTAAATGAAGCAACTGTCAAAGGATTCATCTCTAAAATATACAAGCAGCTCAACATCAAAAAAACAAACAACCCAATCCAAAAACGGGCAGAAGACCTGAATAGACATTTTTCCAAAGAAGATATACAGATTGCCAACAAACACATGAAAGGATGCTGAACATCACTAACCATTAGAGAAATGCAAATCAAAACTACAATTAGGTATCACCTCACACTGGTCAGAATGGCCATCATCAAAAAATCTACAAACAATAAATGCTGGAGACAGTGTGGAGAAAAGGGAACCCTCTTGCACTGTTGGTGGGAATGTAAATTGATACAGCCACTATGGAGAACAGTATGGAGGTTCCTTAAAAAACTAAAAATAGAACTGCCATATGACCCAGCAATCCCACTACTGGGCATATACCCTGAGAAAACCATAATTCAAAAAGGGTCATGTACCACAATGTTCATTGCAGCATTATTTACAGTAGCCAGGAGATGGAAGCAACCTAAGTGTCCATCAACAGATGAATCGATAAAGAAGATGTGGCATGTGTATACAATGGAATATTACTCAGCCAGAAAACGAAACGAAATTGAGTTATTTGTAGTGAGGTGGATGGACCTAGAGTCTGTCATACAGAGTGAAGTAAGTCAGAAAGAGAAAAACAAATACCATATGCTAACATATATATGCAATATATATTTTAAAAAAATGTTTCTGAAGAACTTCGGGGCAGGACAGGAATAAAGACATAGATGTAGAGAATGGACTTGAGGACACGGAGAGGGGGAAGGGTAAACTGAGACAGAGTGGCACTGACAAATATACAGTACCAAATGTCAAATAGATAGCTAGTGGGAAGCAGCCACCTAGCACAGGGAGATCAGCTCGGTGCTTTGTGACCACCTGGAGGGGTGGGATAGGGAGGGTGGGAGGGAGACACATGAGGGAGGGGATACGGGGATATGTGTATACATATAGCTGATTCACTTTGTTATACAGCAGAAACTGACACTACATTGTAAAGCAATTATACTCCATGAGGATATTAAAGAAAAAAAGAAAAACCAGTGTTTGAGAATAAATACACCAGATGGGATTAATAGCAGATTAAATAGTACAGAAGAGAAGATTAATGAATTTGAAGGCACAGCAATAGAAACTATCCCAAATGAAACAGAGAAAGGAAAAAGAGAGATAAAAAGATCAAAACAGAGCATCAGTGAGCCTTGGGAGCACATTAAGTTAACCTATACCTATTAAAGATATTGAATTAATAGTAAAAAATCTTCCCACAAAGAAAACCCCAGGCCCAGATGGCTTTATTCATGAATTCTACGAAACATTTAAGGAAAATATAACACCAATTCTACACAAACAACTTGGAAATTTCTTAAAAAGTTAAACATATATCTACCATATGACCTAGTCATTTTACTCCCAGGTATTTAACCAAAAGAAGGAGAAAGCATCTTTCTACACAAATACTGGTATACAAATGTTTGTGGCAACTTTACTTATAAAACTGGAAACAACCCATGGGCTCATCAATATGTAAATAGTTAAACAAATTGTGTTATATCCAGGTAACAGAATACTACTGTAAAAAAGAACAAAGTATTGATATACAGAACAACATGAACAAATCTTAAAATCCTTATGCTTTAAGCTAGACAAAAAGGAATACATATTGCATGATTCCTTCCTAGATAAAGTTCTAGAAAATACAAACAAATCTGCAGTGACAGGAAGCAGATCAGTGGTTGTCTGGGGGTGAGGATGGAGGGAAGGATGGATTACAAAGGCCCACAAGGAAACTTTTGGGGGTGATGGAAATGTCTGTTATCTTGATTGTAGTGACAGTTTTGTGGGTATATACATATGTCAAAGCTCTCTCCGTCTTTGATGTGCCTCTCTTTTGCCACTGACCTGCTCAGCTGATGGGCTTTCCCATTTACCAGGGGCAGGTTTGGATCCAGGTTGAATTATGTGGAGTGTTCTGCTTAGTTTGTTGTGGTTCTTGGGACGTTGGCAGCTAGCAGCACCTCTGTGTTGGCCACCAGAGCCATGAAGAGGCTGTGCCTGTTTTGGATTTGTGCCTTGGGCTTCTTCTAGAGTAGCTCTATAAGACTGGAAGCCAACAGCTTGAGTCCACCTGTCATTACTGCAGATTTCTTTGGAAAATGATGGAATGGGCAGCCACCCTTGAACTTTATATAATTCTCTTTTTTTGGAGCAAAAGTTTTCACTCAGTTAAAAATTAACTGCCTAGAGAAAGAGAAACATTTGGCTGTGCAACTTTCTAAAGTAAGTGTGAAATTTTTGAAATGTTTAAACATAGATGGACATTAATGACCTCAAGTTATTCTTAATAGAAGTCAGCCTTAATCATAAGTGATCAGGAACGGCTAGAAAAGACATGACTGGTGAAAGTTAATTCCACTTAACCTTTCCATTTAACTACATCTTGCACTTCACAGTGAAATAAACTTTATAGTAGAAGAAGTAAGCAAAGATATCTAAGCAGGTGGATCTAGATACATTGAAGACTGATATTCCTGGAAATGTAGAATCACTAGGACAAAAATCAAGTCCATGAAATTACCAGTGGCTTCCCCATTAGAGCATCCAGCATGGTCCTCCCCAAAGGGTCATCCCTCATCAGAGGAAAGACTTTTTCCCTTCCCTCCTTTCCTATTCTCACCTAGGTTTTGCTCTCCACCTCTCACTCCAATAAGTTTCTGTGATGCTGGTGGATCCAAGGGGACATTCGTGACACCAGGACTTTATCCTGTTGCTTTCCCAGAAAGCTTGTAAGGACCACCATGAGGATCTTTTCTGCTAAGCAGTTTTTCTGGTCTGCAACATCCTTCTGTCAAAATATCAGTCCACCAAGGAGTTCTCCTTGCTTTCCTCTCCATAGGTTGGACCCTCCCATTGCTGAGCTCCCAGAAGACAGCAAGAAACCTAAGCGTCTTTTGTCTCTTTTCTAAAGTAAATTTGAATTATCTATCATTATCTAAGTGATTATATATTTTTTCAAATGGAAGCTTTGTTGAATTGTAATTCCTAGGTTAGTGTTTTGAAAATACAGTTGATTAAAATATTTTTAAAAATAGAAAAGTGCTTAAACGTGTAAAACTAAAAAATAATCTCAACTATAGCCCAATACAAATTAATTAAAAAAATAATCACCCAAATCTGTCATGATACATTTTTTGGTATGTTTTGGAAAAAGAGAGTAATTTGGGGGAAGAAAACCCAGGAAAGTAACATTTGAGACAGTGCCTGGGATTTAAGAAATGTAAATAATTATTCTTATTTAAACCACCTTTCTATAGTATCTAGTTTTACAGCGAGTGTATTAATTGGCCGTGGTCCTGGGGATGGAAAAACTCAAAAGTATTTGTATATATAAAATGAGATTTAAAAAAACAATTTCAAGCTTTCAGTTAAAGTCAAATTGAGCTTTTTGTGGGCAAATGCTCTTCTTTCTTTCTGCAGCCTGTTATTCAGGGACCACTCCCTTCTTAAAACTTCTTCACTTCTGAAGTGGTGAATCACTTCTGGCTCCTCTTTTCCCACATAACCGCAAATACCATTCTCCTGTCTCTCCTTGGGAGATCTCACGATTTCTAGCTCTAGCTCTACCCTGCATCCTGACTAACATCTTCATTTTCAATTGCGTTGCAACGTCTCTTACGCTATGTCACCAGCACTTAAAATCCCAAAGGTACAAAATGTGCCTTCCTTTCCGAATGTGTGGCTCCACTTGAATTTCCTACTTGGTCAGCGTTATTATCAATTTCCCAGTCATTCTATCAAGAAATACCGGTGCCTCGCTTTATTTCCCACATCCAATTTTTTATATTTTTAGTAATATTTAGTAATATTTTTAGTTTATGTGCAGAAGTCGCTAAAATATTTTCCTTCATTGTCATGCCCACTGGCACTTGCATAATTCAGATTCTAACATTTCCTCACCTGGATAAATTACAGTACTCCGTACTTTTTCTGCCTGCCAACGTTCTTTCTTCTATTCAAGAAATCCTTCATACTGATGCTTGCATTTTCTTTTTAGATTTTAGCTTGGTTTTTGTAGCTTATTCATTTAAACACTGTAATGGCTCATTATTGTCTCTGGAATAAAGTCCAACTTCTTTGCTAGTGTTCAAAGCCCTCCCCAATCTGACAAACCCTTCATTCAGAGTTTATTCCCCAACTCCAACTTTTCATGAATCCCTGATGCATTTTCACTTCTCGGTGCCTTTCCAGATGTCTCTCCTTTTTCTTGTGGGTCTTCTTCCATAGCAGCTATTAAAACCCAAGCCATTTTCAAAATTGTGTGGAAATGCCCATTTTTGATGAAGGTTAACTAGATTTAATCACTTCTTACTTGCCACTGAGATAGCCATTTGCTTGCCCATCTGTTCTAGCACCCATGCTGTGCTTGGTATAAGATATGTTTGGCTCTACAGCTGGCCTCTGTATTCTTAGAAAGCAGAGACTGTCTTACACACCTTTGTAACTCTGATAGTGCTTAACATACTGCCTTGCATAGAAAAGCAAGATTCACTATGCCACCCACAGTTAAGCACAGGTCACAAAGCGGAGGAGCACCCAAGCTATTTATCCTCTTGTTGCAAAGTGCTTAGACCCTTGTGTAAGGCTGTCTCAGGTACATAGATAGGGAGTTTGTGGATAAATACCCTGTATACTAACTGCTTACCACACCAGGTTTTCTTTTAAGTATGTGAACTCTGTCGATAAACACAACAATATTATTAAAATGTTGATGAAAATGATAGTTGACAGCTCATTTATAGAGCTCTTGGAGCACTTAAAGTACACTATCTCCATTGATTCTCATGAGGCAGCAATGGGGAAGAGCATCCCCATTTTCTAGCTGGAGAGACTGAAGCTAACATACTGGATCACACAGATAGCAAGCACCAGAAGTAGGAACCACATCCAGTTTAGGGCTCCCCTTTCCACACCTTTATAATCCTTTTTGATTCCACAGTGCAGCATTTGGGATGATAAATTGTTTTGGAATAGTTTTCTTAAAATTTCCCTTTGAAGAGAAGAGTTTTGTGAGGCATTCTATGAATCCTAGAAGAATGGCAATCTTCTGGGTTTTTCACTTTGTGAATCTGTGTACGTCTGGCCACCCTAACACCATATTTCTAGATCCCTGTTTTTGGTGGTGATGGGTATTACTTAACCAGTACACAGAGCCCTGTATGGAGAAAGGATTTCTTGAATCAACAGTCTTCCAAGATTTGAGTTATTTACTGTCTTAGCTTCTTGAGGCCATCAAGGGACACAGAAAAACCTTTTCTTTGTAGGTTCTATAAAAACTCAGTTCTTGGCTTTCTGAATTGCCGAAGTCCTTAATTAAAATGTTCGGAAGGGTTAGCAAGAGTTTAAATTATACGTATTGTCAACTGAAGAAACCTATGTACTTTCACTGGGATTTAAAATATAACAAGGAGAGGGCTTCCCTGGTGGCGCAGTGGTTGAGAGTCCACCTGCCGATGCAGGGGACGCGGGTTCGTGCCCCGGTCCGGAAGGATCCCACATGCCGCGGAGCAGCTGGGCCCCGTGAGCCATGGCCGCTGAGCCTGCGCGTCCGGAGCCTGTGCTCCGCAACGGGAGAGGCCACAACAGTAAGAGGCCCGCGTACCGAAAAAAAAAAAGAAAAAAAAAAAAAAAAAAAAAAAAAAAATATATATATATATATATATATATATATAAAACAAGGAGAACATGCTTTGAAAATAAGCATAGAGAAGCTTGTAGAATAGACTCATCTGGTTGTTAGTGACAGAAACCCATCTCAATTACAGGTTTATGAAATTGGAAAGTCGAAGAGTAGAGCAGCATTTAGTCACTGTGCAGGTGCAGATAATGTCATCCATCGAGAGTCTGTCTTTTTCCAGCTCTCAGCTCCACGTTCTCCTGCACTGGCTCATTCCTGACCTGGTTCTCGCCCTAAGCTGAATGTGGTTACCATCAACACAGGCCTACAACCTACCAGATCAGCACACTAACAGAAAGAGAGCATCTCTTTCATAATAGTTCCAGCAAAAGTCTTGGGAATATATTTTTTTGGTGCAGAGTGGATCACATGCCCATCCCCAAATCAGTTACTATGGACAGCAGGATGGTGTGCTCGGACTCGCCAGGTTTGGATCATATGCCCATCTGTGGACTGAGGTTGGAGTCAACTTCAGTGTAGCCTGATGGACTACGCTGTGAGAAGGGGAGAGACAGTTTCCAAAGAGAACATCAGGGAAATGGCAGAAAGGGAAATGGACTCTGGACAGGAAAAAGGAGTACTGTAACTTCTTAGTTATCAACTCCTATAATAGAAAATATGATAAGTTAGTGAAGGCCTAACTTTTAATAATATTAATAGAGAAATGTTTATTTAAAAAATAAGTGTCATAAGTAAAACTACAGACTTTTTTTTTTTTTTTAGCTACGTTGGGTCTTCGTTGCAGTGCACGGGCTTCTCACTGCGGTGGCTTCTCTTGTTGCAGAGCATGGGCTCTAGGTGCACTGGCTTCAGTAGTTGTAGCACGTGGGCTCAGTAGTTGTGGCTCGTGGGCCCTAGAACGTAGGCTCAGTAGTTGTGGTGCACGGGCTTAGTTGCTCCGTGGCATGTGGCATCTTTCTGGACCAGGGATCGAACCCGTGTCTCCTGCATCGGCAGGTGGACTCTTAACCACTGTGCCACCAGGGAAGTCCCTGTTGGAAGATTTTTAATCACAGTTTCAATTCATTACTTGTGAGTGGTCTGTTTATATTTTTTCTAATTCTTCCTGGTTCAGTCTTGGAAAGTTGTGCCTTTCCAGGAATTTGTCCATTTCTTCCAGGTTGTCCGTTTTATTGGCATAGAGTTACTTGTAGTCTCTTAGGATGCTTTGTATTTCTGCGGTGTCTGTTGTAACTTCTCCTTTTTCATTTCTAATTTTATTGATTTGAGTCCTCTCCCTTTTTTTCTTGATGAGTCTGGCTAAAGGTTGATCAATTTTATTTATCTTCTCAAAGAACCAGGTTTTAGTTTTATTGATCTTTGCTCTTATTTTCTTCGTTTTTATTTCATTTATTTCTCCTCTGATCTTTATGATTTCTTCCTTTCTAACTTTAGGGGTTTTTTTGTTGCTGTTGTTGTTGTTGTTCTTCTTTCTCTAGTAGCTTTAGGTGTAAGGTTAGATTGTTTATTTGAGATTTTTCTTGTTTCTTGAAGTGAGATTGAATTGCTGTAAACTTCCTTCTTAGAACTGCTTTCACTGCATCCAGTAGGTTTTGGGTTGTCATGCTTTCGTTGTCATTTGTTTCTATGTATTTTTTAATTTCCTCTTTGATTTCTTCAGTGATCTCTTTGTTATTTAGTAGTGTATCGTTTAGCCTCCATGTGTTTGTGTTTTTTACAGTTTTTTTTCCTGTAACTTATTTCTAATCTCATAACGTTGTGGTCGGAAAAGATACTTGATACAATTTTCTTAAATTTTCTGATGCTTGATTTGCACCCCTAGATGTGATCTATCCTGGAGAATGTTCCGTGTGCACTTGAGAAGAAAGTGTACCCTGCCGCTTTTGGGTGGAATGTTCTATAAATATCAATGAAATCTGTCTGGCCTGTTGTGTCATTTAAAACTGCACTTCCTTATTTATTTTCATTTTGGATTATCTCTCGATTGGTGTAAGTGGAGTGTTAAAGTCCCCCACTATTACTGTGTTACTGTTGATTTCCCCTTTTATGGCTGTTAGCATTTGCCATATGTATCGAGGTGCTCCTATGTTGGGTGCATAAATATGTATAATTGTTATATCTTCTTCTTGGTGTCCTTCCTTGTCTCTTGTAACAGTCTTTATTTTAAAGTCTGTTTCATCTGATATGAATATCACTACTCCAGCTTTCTTTTGATTTCCATTTGCGTGGAATATCTTTTTTCCATCCCCTCACTTTCAGTCTGTCTGTGTCCCTAGGTCTGAAGTGGTTCTCCTGTAGACAGCATATATATGGGTCTTGTTTGTGTATCCATTCAGTCTGTGTCTTTTGGTTGGAGCATTTAATCCATTTACATTCAAGGTGATTATCAATATGTATGTTCCTATTATCATTTTCTTAGTTGTTTTGGGTTTGTTTTTGTGGGTCTTTTTCTTCTCATGTGTTTCCCACCTAGAGAAGTTCCTTTAGCATTTGTTGTAAAGCTGGTTTGATGGTGCTGAATTCTCTTAGCTTTTTCTTGTCTGTAAAGCTCTTGATTTCTCTGTTGAGTCTGAATGAGATCCTTGCTGGTAGAGTAATCTTGGTTGTAGGTTTTTCCCTTCCATCACTTTAAATATATCCTGCCACTCCCTTCTGGCCTGCAGAGTTTCTGCTGAAAAACCAGCTGATAACCTTATGGGGATTCCCTTGTACGTTGTTTGTTGCTTTTCCCTTGCTGCTTTTAATATTTTTTCTTTGAATTTAATTTTTGTTACTCTGATTAATATGTGTCTTTCTCCTAGGGTTTATCCTGTATGGGACTCTCTGCACTTTTGGACTTGGTTGGCTATTTCCAACCAAGGGAATTTTTTGACTATAATTTCTTCAAATATTTTCTCAGACCCTTTCTCTTTCTCCTCTTCTTCTGGAACTCCTGTAATTCGAATGTTGGTGCGTTTAATGTTGCCCAGAGGTCTCTGAGACTGTCCTCATTTCTTTTCATTCTTTTTTCTTCATTCTGCTCCCCAGCAGTTATTTCCACCATTCTATCTTCCAGCTCACTCATTCGTTCTTCTGCTTCAGTTATTCTGCTATTGATTCCTTTTAGCGTATTCTTCATTTCAGTTACTGTGTTGTTCATCACTGTTTGTTTGTACTTTAGTTTTTCTAGGTTTTTGGTAAACATTTCTTGTATCTTCTCAATCCATGCCTCCATTCTATTTCTGAGATTTTGGGTCATCTTCAATGATCATTACTCTGAATTCTTTTTCAGGTAGGTTTCCTGTTTCCTCTTCATTTATTTGGTCTTGTAGTTTTTTTACCTTGCTCCTTTGTCTGTAACATATTTTTTTGTGGTCTCATTTTTTTGATGGGTGGGGCTGTGTTCTTGTCTTACTGGTTGTTTGGCCTGAGGCATCCAGCACTGGAGTTTGCAGGCAGTTGGGTGGAGCCGGGTCTTGGTGCTGAGATGAGGACCTCCGGGAGACCTCACACCAATTAATATTCCCTGGAGTCTTAGGTTCTCTGTTAGTCCAGCGGTTTGAACTCAGCGCTCTCACCACAGGAGTTCAGGCCCGACCCCTGGCCTGGGAACCAAGATCCCACAAGCCATGTGGCACAGCCAAAAAACAAAACAAAACAAAAAAGGCAACAAAAAAAAGGAGCAGAAAAATAACAAAGAATAAAAATAAAAAATATATTAGAAAAAATAAATATACACATGAAATGACAACAGCAGGCAAAACAGAACCACAACAGAAAAAAAAAAAGAAAAAAAGGCCAGAATAGGCCTTGGTGTGGGGGGGTGGTCCCTAGTCTCAGGGGCACAGCCAGCAAAGGCCTTGGGGGGTGGGGGTGGGGCTTAGGTTCAGCGTGGCTGGAGGGCGCCCTGGAGGGCGGAGGTTCAGGCCCGGGACCCCAGTAGGCTCCCCGGCCTGAGCAGGTGAGGGAAATGCTGTCTGTGTTCCCCTCCGATCCCCCAATCCCCTGAAGATCTCTCCCCATCCCTGCTGGTCCTCACACTGTGGGTGTGCCCCTCTGATCATGGGAGACTCTCCCTTCCCCCAGCCACCTCTCAGGGGTGCCGGTCCCATCCCACCTCCACTTTTCCTCCCCCTCCTCCTTCACCCCCACATCCTACCGGGTCACGCAGGGATTCCTCCTGTCCCTTTATGTGTCCGAGGTCCCCCACCAGCCCCTGGTAGGTGCCCTAGTGGTGAGGAGATGCGACCTCCTTGTCCTCCTACTCTGCCATCTTGACTCCTTCCCCCAATTCATTCATTCTTGAAACTCCTTTTGAGGGTTTAGCCAGACATTGTGCTAAATGCTACAGGTACAAATTCTTTAAGATTAGGTTACAGATTCCCTAGTTGACATTAATCTCCCACACATTAAAACTATGGATGTAAGAGCTCTACTTGATAGTTGGTAATGCAAACTAATTTTTTTAAAATGTGTTTGGTAAAAAGTATTTTGTAACTTAGCATTTTTAATTGATTCATCTTGGCCTTGCTTTTGGTTAAGCCAAATTAGTAATTTGACCCACGGTGTATTTCTCTAGCTTCTTATGTCTGAGGAGTTCAAGATGACGATATAAAAAGGCAAAAATCCTTACATCATTTATGTTTCTTTCTTTATGATTATACTGTGATAGATGTGTGATCGTACCTTCTAACGTAACTGATCATTTTTGATGATGAAGCTCTAGTCTGTGGTGAGTTGTTTCATTTTTGAACCAGTTATGCTGAAACAAAGGCCATCTTTCTTGTTTCAGTTATATGGAATATTCACATTACTTATTAAAGGACGATTATGTAACGTTTAAATGAAGCCTCCAGTCCATAAAATACCTTTCACAGATGAAAAACATGTACGTGGATAAGCATAATGCATTCATTTATAGGCTATGGATCAGCTATCCCTCAAGGAATGTTATAAACCCACGTGTTGTCCCTGGGCGTCAGGGCTGGCCACAGCATCTGTAGCTGTAACAGCCAATGTGGCCCAGGAGCTCCTCGCTGGCTACACATCTGAACAGCTTCAAGAGTACAAGTTTCCCCATCAAAGGTTTGGAATAAATTACACTAAAAAATTGGCTCCAGGGAGAGTTATTTTGGAAAGGACAAGGTGCAGCTCTCATGAGGTGTGTTAAATGAATCCCTTCTGAGCAGTGGGTGTCTGTGGGAAAGTCGGTGAGGGTGGTTAAAGGCTGTGGAGGAAATGGGGGAATCTAACTCCACACATGCTTGGACAGAAATGTCAAATCTACTCACCGGATAAGGGTTTTGAAAATTCAGTTTCTTAATAAATGGCTTTATAACTTAATATGAACATATATCTTATGAAATAGTAATCTTTTTCCTGAGACTTTGTTTTCCAGAGAATGTCTTTTCCCCTCAGTGGAGTGCTGGAGCCAGGTAGTACCAACTTACGAGAGCTGATCGTTAAGGTTTTAGGAATTTTGTGAGCCAACCGTCAAACACAACCACTATTTAAAATTAAATTATATAGACTAACAATTATATAAGTTATATTAAAAACAAAGGTAGCAAATACCCTAAACTTACCACTTTCTAATTATTTTACTACTTTTCAATATAATATACTCTGCTCTTGAGGTCACTTACATCTGTCATACCTGTACAGAGGACATGTCATATAACAGTGTGCTGCTGTGTGTCTCTTCACAGCCCCACCTTCAGTGACATCACATAGGTGGTTTGAAATAAGCATGATGGCAGTATTGACATCAATACTGAATATTGAATTTGAAGGTTGAAATTGACTACAAATCAGGACTTGATTTATTGTTTTGTTGATTATTTAGACCTGAGAAAGTGATGGGGAAAATGTTAATAATAATAATGTATACTAAATTCAATCAGGTGTCTTACCTGTACTCATTACATTGTGAATAGTCCCCCAAACTGAGGAAATATTCTTCCAGTATTCAAATACTGAATTCTTCCAGTATTCAAAGTTGCTTATGTCATTAATGAACAAGTGTGGTTACTATATATGTCTTAGTTGTTTATCACTCCTTAAGACACATGAAAATATTAACCAGTGTTCCTGTGAAAATTATACTTGTTTGATCATTGCAACCGTAGGTTGACTAAGGATACAAAACTTAGATAAAAATCAAGGAAAGCATTCTGTGAGAAATCAATTGTCTACGTAGAATTTATAATACAGGTTTATATATTTTATTATATTTATAAATTATAGCCACACATTCTTTATATCAGTAAAATTTATACTAAACTTATGCATACTTTTTTTTTTCCCCCAGAGAGCTGATTGTTAAACTTTTTCTAGCACACCACTGCCCACAAATAGAGTTGTTTCCTACTCGTGTTTGGAGTTTTCCTCTGTTTTCCCAGAGCCGAAGTTTCCCCTGTGTTAGATACTGAAGGAGGGGCTATGGCACAAGTGAGGGACATAGGTACCTGGCCTGCTTGAGGTGGCACAGAAGGGAAGAAAGAGGTAGTCTTTCTAGCCATCACCCCACTGGCCCTAAGGGTGGATCTTATAAGACTCCATGTGAAACGCAAAAGATCCAGCTATTTCTTTGGGCTCCTTTCCTGTGGCATTCTTTTTCTCTGGTACCCTGGAACCATGGGGCCATATTCCATCTCCCAACACATGCTTCAAGCCCTCTTCAGTTTACAGCCTATTATCCCTCCTTTCTATGCACCCGCACAGCCAGCTGAACAGTCTGGTATCTGCCAGTGCCGCCAGCTCTGGCCCACAGCATAGGAGCCAGACTACCCGCCCGCTCCCCACTGTCACCACCCAGGGAAGGCAACCTGGAAGCCTAATGGTGGGCGTGATGCTTTCAGAGGCAGGGGCTCATTGGACCCCATTTGATCAATGGCTTCTCCAGGGACAGTAACCCCAGGGACAATGCCAGGGAAAGGAAGAACATGATGGTGGCCGCATGGTAGCTGAGGTGCTGGTTTATGACCCGTTTGAGGTGCCCTATGTATTAGTCTAAGTATCAGGGTGGAACTTGGTATTTAAAGGAAAATTGGATAATATTTTGTACTTCCAGGGCATGTTCCAGCATTCACAGACTTTACAAAATAGTCTCAGCCTGATAACAGTCCCTGAACAGAGGCAAGATTGTCTGGGCCAGTGGGAAAACATGTGGAGTCAGGGGACCTGGTTTTACTCCCAGTTCTGCTGCTGCTGAGCCCTT
Organism: Monodon monoceros; assembly: GCF_005190385.1. Classification (NCBI taxonomy): domain Eukaryota; kingdom Metazoa; phylum Chordata; class Mammalia; order Artiodactyla; family Monodontidae; genus Monodon; species Monodon monoceros. The sequence goes on from NW_021703777.1 coordinate 105,982,644, forward strand.
TGGCCTTAGACAGGTTATTTTACTTCTCTGGGACTTAGTTTTCTGTAAAATGATCTACAGTTTCCAGTAGTAAAGGTCCCTTCAAACTCTGTCATCCTATCACTTTCTGTCTCTTGTTCTACAGTTAGAGTAAAGGAAGCACACATCTTTGGTCCAAAAGTCAAGGGTAGAGTCTAGCATCTTGCTCGTATCAATTCTTTGATTTCCAGGCCTCAAATCCTTGATGGCAGTAGGCATAAATCATAAATAATTCCAGACTACTACTCCCAGATTTCTTAGAAGGATCAGAGCACTGACATTCTTTGGCAGATGAAAAAAGAAATTCAATTATCTGGAATGCAAAGAGAAAAGAATCTTCTCTCTTGTTGAAAGTCTTTCTGAAGGGCAGTAGCAGTTTTTCTTGCTTTAGTAAGAACAGAGAACATATTAATATTTCTTCCATTATCATGGCTCTGTTCTGCTTCAGGATTAAGATTCCGAATACGAATGTGTTCAGTATTGTATGCTCTGCCTGTAGAAGATTTAAGAGATTGGCCTGCATGTCTACTGTCTTAAGTGCACATGGAGACATTTTTATCAATCATGTCTGTGGTCTCTGTGAGTCACTTAAAGTTTATATCTTTCTCATTAAGTGGGATGACCAAAAAGTTCTAAAAACAGTTTTTTGGGGGAGGTGGGGTGGTGATAATGTTCCATCTCACTGAGTTCTGATTAATTAAGGCTCTAGATGTTTAAAGAATTCAGAAACATAAAACATTTATACTATGTTCTGAGTATTAAATACTACAGTCGTTATTTAACAAGACAGTTGCTCATAAGCAAATGTTTTCAGATTCTGAGGAATAAGAAACAATATACCACATCAGCCTGACCGTCCCTGTGCAAGAGCTGCTTCTCCTCTGACATAGCTACTTCCTCAGTGTGGGACCTTGGGGTGGTCCCAATCACAGGCTCATTGTACAGTCTCAGCCTCCAATGAGCTTGAATTCCAGTATTCAGGTATAAGACATATTCCCCACCTAGACTGTGACCAGTTTCCAAGGCAATCGAAGAGAAAGGGAGGGTGAAAAAGAGGACCAAGAAGAAAAGAAAGAAGGAAAGAGAAGAGTGAAAGAGTAGGATTAGTCATGAAGAGCTCATGTTTAATTTTTAAGTAGGAGAAGAGAATTCAAACCTCCAGAAGAACAAGAGTGCCCGTCCCCTTTGCTTTTGGAGGATCCAAGGTGGAGCTTTTCCTCTCATGGGGATCACAGGCTCTGGATGTCAAAACTGTGGCATGGGGCTTCCCTGGTGGCGCAGTGGTTGAGAGTCCGCCTGCCGACGCAGGGGACACGGGTTCGTGCCCCGGTCCGGGAGGATCCCACATGCCGCGGAGCGGCTGGGCCCGTGAGCCATGGCCGCTGAGCCTGCGCGTCCGGAGCCTGTGCTCCGCAACGGGAGAGGCCACAGCAGTGAGAGGCCCGTGTACTGCAAAAAACAACAACAACAACAAAAAACTGTGGCATGTAGTTCATCCACTGGGCTGCTTTGACTCAAGATTTTCCTGTTCATTGTCAAAAGTGTATCATAAACCTTCTACTTATCACAACACTTCCAATCATGCAAAGATTCATGTCAAAAAGTGAAATCGATTTTAAACCTGAACTACTTGTCTGAAGTAAATTCAGAGTTCAACACATTTCTTGATGACCCTGGGTACTGAGGGATTTTTGTGGATTGTTAGGTAGGAAATGGATCTGACAGTCTTCATCCCCAGCCAGCCAACCAACTGACCAACCGAAGAAACCAAATCTCGCTCCCCACCTCCACAGTTGCACTCATGTCAAATGCAAAATTCTTTTTTTCTTCTGGTGTTGATCTCTTGATTCAGGAAAGTCCTGATTATTTCTGTGTGGCTTACGCATTTCATCAGTTTTCCACATAGCTTACTCCTTCTGTTGCCTGCCTGTTAGCACCTTTGTTGATAATGAGAAAAGAGGATCTCAGACTAGTTCATCTGGCTCTGTGTTAGCAGTTCTTGAATTAGTTTTAATGGAGAGAAAGTTGAAACGAATGGATAAAATGAAGGCTTTACATTATTCCTGCATTTCAGTTGTTTATGTCAGCACTGACCTATGTTTCCACAGGTATTTGAAAAGTTATTTTCACTTCTGTATTTTTAGATTTTAAGATCAGTTTTGCTAAATGTCTGAGACCCGACCTTGCAAGGTGGTGGTGGTACTGTTGATGTGCCGTGCCTCCTGGCTTCATTCTAGGTAAATAAATCAGTAATAACTGTTTTGAGCCTTTCACCTTTCTTTCATCTCACTGTGGAAAAGTTTAGGTAGAAATATATCTGTCTATCTATATCATGCGTATTTTTTTGTGAAAAGGGTAATGGAATACAGAATGCCATACATGGGTTATTCCCGCTATGAATTAGTCTCTTTTATCTGTCTCTGACCAAAACAGATGTTGGCAGCCTTTCTATTCCAGCTCTCTAAGTCAGGCTAAGACTATCAGTTCCGCTTAGGAAAGCTGTAGGGAAATGATTTAACTCTTTCAATAGACTCTTACTAGTTTTTCCCTTGGTTCCTTTTTATTATAAACTACAAACAAAATTAGAATGCATTTTTATGCAACAATAAAAGAAATATAGCAATATTAAAAATACATCAATACAACTCTAGAGGGAAGTGAATAAAATTATTCAAGGGCTTTCAAGAATTCTGACATTGAAAAGACATGTTTGCTTGAGGAGACAGCTAAATGTGTTTCCAACTTAGATTCAAGTTCATTTGCATAGAATACCAAAAGAGCCATTTGTTTAATTCAGAAAAGGGTGTCTATCAGAGTGTGGCAGGATGCATCTTGCTAGGATTCTACTCTTTTCTGTAGAAACTGACCATTTGAAAAAGTCACTCTGTGGTTGGTGCCACAATAAAGCTCACCAGGATTTTGCAACAAAATGTAAATTAAAGGAATGTGAGAAATGGAGGGTCTATAGGGGAAAGAAAGGATCAAAGAGTGAAAAGGAAGGGGAGATTAGTAGAAAAAAATGTTTAATAAACAATAGCATTCCAAGAATTTATCATGGAAAGAAACAATCTCTTTAGATTTTAGGTTAAAAACATTCTGTAAGCTACCAAATAAAAACTTTAAACATTTTCCAAACCATGCAAAGGAAAGAGGAAAAGAAAATGACTTCTTAGACTCCAGGTAGTTTCAAATAATTTATCACACTTAATTCTTACAGTTATCCTATGAAGTGGGTATTTCTGTCATTACTTTTTCGTATAGTACCCATGCCAGGGCACCTGTGTATTAGACTCCCAGGTAATTGGTTTTGTGGAATAATGCCTCTGCTGGCACACTCCCTCCTTCCTCTAACCCTTCCAGGAATACTGGAAATACAGGGCAGGAAGAGCCTTGGACTTTCTTGACCAAATCCTTCCAATGAAGTCGTCAAACTATAGCTAATGATGTGTTTGATCACCATTTATCAGTAGATGGCATCTGGAAATTCAAATTCTCCGTATTGCTAAAGTGAAAGCCAAGATTTATTGACCTACTTACCATATGCCAGGACTATGTTAAACCCTTCACATATATTACCTAATTTAATCCTTTACAGCAGCTTACAAGGTAGGTGCTATATTTTTTCTCATTTTCAGAAATGGAGACTATGGAAGTTGTTAGTCATCTGATATCTCACAGCCAGTACATGGCAAAATCTGGCATTTTGATTCCAGAGCTTGAATTCCTAACTGTCTCATCTCAAAACTTGGCTCCATTGGATGCTGTCTTTCATCTCACTCTCAGTCACATTCCCCTGCTCCGGTAACCTCATCACAGAACTTTGAGGTGGATCTCTTCCGCCATAGCCCCTGTCACTATCAGGTGTGCTGTGTGACACAAGGAACTTCACAGAGGAGCATTTCCTGCTTGTGATAGGTGATGGCCAAACTGTGGCTTGTTGATCATGGAAGGGCCAAATACGGAGATATCAAACACCAGAGGAAATCATGGATGGCAGAAGTGTCCAGGTCACCCAGTGTGCATGATTTCAAAGCCCACATGCTTCCTCCACACCATATGAAATTAAGGACTCAACCAGAAGCAGGATGAGCACTTCTAATTACCCTAGAAATGACTGGCAAGCAAAAAATTAGATATCTTTAGATGAGGCGGATGGTGGCGGAGGGAGAGAGTAAACAGTCTTCTAGATTCTCAACTAAGAGCATATCGTGTGCTTCTACAGAGGAGGCTGGATCAGTCTCTAAGGAGTTACAGCTACATTAACCGCTGTGTGGTTAGTACCATGCTGGTGGCGCTGGTAATTCTACAAGGATGAGCAGTTACCACATATTCATTACACAGATTATGTTATATTTTGCATTGGACGTTAAAATGTCCAAAAGCAATGAAATTCATTGTCGGATGGCCTTTGGAGTGTTTTTGGTATATAAACACCATTTTAGCTGTGTCTCAAGGGGCTCAGGCCTGTGATATCAGTATCAGGAGGACATAATTTGAGAAACCAAAGGTAAATAAAATATATGTATCTGAAGTGGGAGCTAAGTAGTCACAGTGACCCAGATTTGGGTCAGGGTAGAATCAAGATTCCTAATTTCTAAAATAGATAAATTCTTCAGCCTCTTTCCATTGTACTGAAAGGTCGGGCTATTTCTTCGGTACAGCATGTTTTGTGTCTGCTACAGTGCTTTCAGTCAGTGAGAATCTATTCTATGAGGTGAGAGTCCTGCCCACTCTCTTTTGAGCAGGCCACGTGTCCAGCACAGCTGTGTTGGCCCTTCAGGCAGTTTGGAGAACATCTGCTCTGCCAGCACACTGACAAACTTCTGTGTTGGGGATGTCGCCACAGAGCAAACTGTTGCACATTTATCACTGGATTGTTCTTTGTGTGTAGTCCTCGCTTATTCCTGTGGCTGACAACAAAGAAAGCATCATGTGTCTACAGAACAGCCACTTCCTGATGACTGTACTAAAATTCAGGCTTCCCATTGGCACTGTGGGGTTTTTTTCCCCTGAATTCCTCCCTCTTCTTTCCACAAGTAAGTACCTGTCCATTCTAGAAGCTGAGGGTACAGCAGTGAATGAGACAGGCCAGGTCCCTGCTCTTATGGAGATTGCATTCTGGTTGGGTGGGGGATAGACAATGAACAAAATAACTTTCAAAGCAGACAACATAGTGCATGTTCTAGAGAGCATGTGGAGATCTACTCTAGAGGGCTGTCCAGGGAAGGCTTCTCTGCGGAGCCAGTGCTTAGGCTGAAACTGGCATGACTAGAATGGAGCGGGCAGGAGAAACCTGGCAGTGCACTGGGGGTGAAGAGGAGAAATGCAGAGTCCTCAGAGGAGAACGGCCTGGCAGATTCCTGGAACAGAAAGGCGTGTGGCCCCCATGAATATGGTGGAGAGGTAGGAAATGAAATCAGAGAGGCAGGCAGGGTCCAGATTGTGTTGAACATTGGAGCCCCTGAGAAGGAACTTGGATTTTGTTCTAAGTATCTTGAGAAACGATTGGAGACTTTTGAGTGTGGGACTAACATGATATGATTACTATTTGAAGGGCTCTGTAACTTTTAGGGGGACAAGGATGGGAACCGGGAGACTAGATGGAAGTCATTCAGGTGAGATGATGATGGCCTGGACCAGGGTGATGGCCATGGTCAGACTTGAGATTGGAGATACAAGATACATATTGAAGATACTGAGATGGGAAAAGTGAGGAGGATCAATTTTGTGGGTGGGGTGAGGGTGAAATCCATAGCTCTGTTTTGGCCCTGACAGTCTTGCGATGCCTATTAGAAATACAAGTGGTGGGCTTCCCTGGTGGTGCAGTGGTTGAGAGTCCGCCTGCCGATGCAGGGGACGCAGGTTCGTGCCCCGGTCCGGGAAGGTCCCACATGCCATGGAGCGGCTGGGCCTGTGAGCCATGGCCGCTGAGCCTGCGCGTCCGGAGCCTGTGCTCCGCAACGGGAGAGGCCACGACAGTGAGAGGCCCGCGTACCGCAAAAAAAAAAAATTGGAAGCTACCTCAGTTATAATAAAAATAAAAACATTTAAAAATCTGGATGGATTCTAGAAAATAGAGACTTGAGAAATGGCATTTTTAGAAGAAGAGAGTGGTTACATTATTTTCACTGAAGGTTATTGCATGAACATACATTTATGTATGAGGCACATGTAATCTGTATTATATAAGCACAGATTACAAAAAAATAAATAAGTCCTAAAACCGAGGCTCAAGGAACTCACAGCCTAGTGGACAACATACACACGCACGAACATTTATTTGCAAGCTACTTCTTTGCCCTGTACTGAACAGAAGCCTTCTACTAAGTGTGCACATCATTTTCCTGGGTGTTGAATGAGGAACAGATCCCATGTCTAACCCTTCAGGTCGCTAGAATCATCCCGGGGTCAGTGGGATGATGTGCTGGAGGCAGACCACTCTTGATGCTAACATGGTGTGCTAGAGCGTGGGAAAGGTATCCTGTACAAGGGACCAAAGGAACTCAGTAAGAGATCACAAACCTTTCTTTGCCTTGGGGCTGGAGAATGCTTCACAGCAGACGTGACATTTGAGATGCATCTTTATTTTTTTTTATGAGTTTTTTAATAGACATAAGGTAATTGTATGTTTAATGTATAGGAATTTCCACACTGTTTTCCAAAGTGATTGCATAATTTTATATTCCCAACATCAAAATATAAGAGTTTCAGTTGCTCCAAATCCTATGAAAATTTTATATTGTCTTTTTTTTTTTTTTTTGCATCTTGAATGATGAGCAGGAGTTTGCCAGAGGGCATGGGATGAGTGGGAAGTCTGTTTCTACTAAAGGAGTTTCCAGAGTGAAGGTGTGTCCTGGAGAAAGTCAGCCAAAAACATTTTTTCTTCTTTGAACACACTGCCCAGCTGGACACATAGATCAGATCTTTGCTAGGTTTGTCAAGTTACGCTTTTACTTTTGAAATCTGCCAGTGCCAGACTTTCAGTGTTTCATATATGCATTAAAAATCCCAGATCATTTTATTAATCTGACTTGTGGGGACACAAGACATTTTTTTTTTTTTTTTTTGCTGTACGCGGGCCTCTCACTGTTGTGGCCTCTCCCATTGCCGAGCACAGGCTCCGGACGCGCAGGCTCAGCGGCCATGGCTCACGGGCCCAGCCGCTCCGCGGCATGTGGGATCTTCCCGGACTGGGGCACGAACCCACGTCCCCTGCATCGGCAGGCAGACTCTCAACCACTGGGCCACCAGGGAAGCCCCCAAACAAGACATCTTTTCATTTAAAGCTTTGACTGAAGAATATTCTTCTTCACACCCTCCCATCTCCTATCTTAGACAGAATTAATGAAAACAGTATATAAGTGGATTATTGCAGCATAACTATATCCTGTTTCCTTTTATGTTAAAAAAATCCAAATAATAATTATAGGTAATTACTACAGTGTAAATCTCCGTCTGTTCACCATCTAACCTAAAGCGAGTTCATCCGGGAGTCACCAACTGCACATTGGTATCTAGTTTTAAAATAGACTGGTGCTCTCCATACTTCTTTATCATTGCATTTGTAACAGAGTGCCTTTCAGTTACTTCTTGGCTGCAGTTTATAGCCACTGTTTCTTCCCATTACACCTCTTAATGCCAATTTCTTCCTCTTCATTTTAATGACTCAACACAGATGTTGAAGACTAGGAAAGAGATGACCCAAAGTGGGACTTTCTTAATATTGGTAGTAAAATATTTGCAAACCGCTGCCTTGTTTATGTCACTTAGGATGCCCCAGAATTCCTCCAGATTTCCTGAAAACTTACATGGAGGAACAACTTGACAGCCAATACACAGAGAGGTCAGTTTGTAGGAAAGCACTGATCTTAGTCTAATTAGTCTCTTCAATTTTGTCGGTGCGTGACAGATTGAATAGTAGTGGTTTCTCAGAGGCAGCAAATAATTATTCTTCCCCTTCCCAGGTGAAGAGAAGATGAAAGTTTATTATCTGCTGCCAACCTTAAGCATGCCTTCTGACCACGATTGTGTAAAAGTGTTTAATGAAAATATAAATGACTTTCCTTGAGCAAGTTATGCAAACTTCCTGACTTCTCAAGCAGCTAAGTGAGGATAAAATCTCTTTTACAGAGTTGTGGAGATTAAATCAGAGCACATCTATGAAGAGTCTAGCAAACAGCCCGGCACAGTGAGTGTACAGCGTATGTTAATTATTGGCCTATTTCCTCTTACCCAGAAGCCTTAGTAGGGCTGTTTTTATATGATGGAAGCATCATATAAAAACAGCCCTTCATATAAAATCTTCTATATGAGGATTCCAAAATTTTCCAAGTTAAATGATTCATTTCTTACAAGACATCAATATCACCAGTGACCCACTAATCATTTTACTTTAGTGATACGAAGAACACACCCTTGTGATGTTGTTTGGAGCTGTACTCAGGTGGTCATCTTGTTATTTGTGTCCTGACCCAATTTGATAGAAATAGGGTTAGGACATACAATCTTCAGATTTATGCTCTGTTTGAAAATTCAGTAAATTCTTGGGAGACTCACAAAGGTTCTAGGGCAAGGTTTTGATGAATCTCCAAAATGGACATGTTTTGATATCCCCCTGCTTTCCTGCAGTTAGCTGTTTTGTCTGCAAACCTACATACAAGTTAACCAAACTGAATTAAAATTTTCTTTCTCATTTTATTGCTATTTTAAGTAAAGAAAAAATTTTTAAAAAGTAATTCATCAGAGATGCAGCTTATGCAAAAAGAGGATTCCAGTGCTGGACATTGAGTGGGGTTGACTATATGTCTCTCCTTGCCCAAGACAGACTCAGTTTATGCCTATGGTCTTGTTGTAATTATGAATAGCACCAATTTTATTCTCAAAAGTGGTCCCAATTTGTCCGGTAAGTCATTGGTCCCAATTTTGACAATATGTTGGACTGCCCTACAGTAGATCACCGTGTCCCATCACTACCTATGCGGCCTGTCAGGAGCTCCCACCTTGCAGCAGAATTATAAATGATTACACGGCATAGACCACTGAGGTTGCTCCCCAGTGATCTGCTATGCATAGTTGAATCTGAAAATGTCAAGGATCTCCAGGATTTAAACACCCACTGAGCCACATCTGTCTACCAGGGAGCAGCTCCCCCTCGGAAGGGATCCTGCAGCCTTTCAGCACGCAGACTCCCACTTCGTTCAGAAGATTTCACCAGTGTTTGAGGTTACTTCCTATCACCAAGTTTTTATGGCATCAAAACCCAGCCTGAGTAGTTCTTTTTTCTGCCCACAAGCTGTATTGTTACTCGAGTGTGCTTCTTAAAGCAATGAATATGTAACTCATTAAATGCCTTCAAGGAAAGGGAGATGTAAGGATCTAATTTTATTGACTGACATGGACAGCAGAGACACACAGAGCCTGCTCACATCCTTTGTAAAGTTTGGATTCAGAGACACTTCTTCACCCCCTCCTGCCATAGAGGGAGCCGCCATCACACATGTTTATTGACTGGTAGAGAGTAAAGATCTGTTGGCCATATGCACTCAAGTAAAACAACATAGATCTTGACAGGAGATGTTTCTTACGAGCTACATTTAGGAGAAATTTCTCTGTCCAGGGCTGGTGTGGTCACATTGTTGGTAACAAATCAGCTGGTGTGAAGAACTCAATGGGTCATCCTGTATGCACCCTACCCTCTAGAAAGGATTTGTTCACACCAACTCAGAAACGCTGTCTCAAAGAACGACAAAATCAGGCCAACCCCAAAGGACAAAATTCCCATTCCTGCTTGATAACTAATTTTGTTATATGCAACTTCTTACTTCGATTTCATGCACTTTAACTTAATCCCCAAACTTCTTCATCTTGATGGAAATAGAGCAAGTGCTTACAGTTAATGTAAAACTAACAAAACACAACAGCAAACACGTAGCACTGACCATGTGCCAGACGCTGGTTCCAGCGTTTTACGTATCATAACAAACAGAATCCTCATAAACACTTAATGAGATAGGCACTATTATTGTTATCTTACAAGCAAGGAAACTGAGGCTCAGAGTCTGTGCCTACACTGCTTGCTGCCCTGCCTCTTGTACACTGGCAATGTTCTAGAAGGCATCAGGGAATTGCAGCTCACAAGAAGCATCTCCTGTCGAGGTCGGTGTGGCTCCACTCGTAGGCTTATGGTCGCCAGATCCTTGTCATTCGCCTGTCAATAGTCATCCCTTTCCCTTAGGAATAGATTCCCATCTCTGCCCTCAGCCTTCTTCTCTTAAGGCACAATATATCTACATTCTTTTACTTCTTTCATTGTGAGGACTGTTTCCCAAACCGTGAATCATTTTAGTCGTTTTCTCCAAGTGCCCCAGAACATGCTTCTCCTGGTACCTCCAGACCCGTCCCACTTCAGACTCACTGGCTGCGTGAAGGAGTGGGGTTTTGTATGGTGTAGGGATAAACAGGGGAATAGAAACAGAATCAGCCCGGATCCCCCAAACCATAGCCATTTAACCAGGAGGGTAAGGCAACCATGATTCCTTGATTCCTTTCAGTGACCAATGGAAGATAAGTCATTTAGTTTTCCATGAAGAGAGGTTTATACTGACACATTTATAATCTAGTTAAAAATCTTCCTTGGTCACCCAGAAAACTATGCTGGTGAGACACATGAATACATGGACCTTAAGCAAATGAACAGATAAAGGAGAAGGCACGCCACAATTCCAGCCAGCTGACACACTATTTTGAAACCTCTCCTCCTTTAGTAAATGTTGGAAGATAACTGATGGTTGTATTTTTGTTTTTTTATTGTTTCTTGTGGTCTTTCTCATTAGAGGATAGTCATCCTTTTAAGTGGGATTCAACAACCTTCCTCAAAGGTTGGAAGTCAAAACTGAGCCCAAACTACTTTGAAATGATATTTAATATAAGGTTGTCAGGGTTTTAGAATATGAAGGTGTTTGCATTAGGAGGTTACTTGCTTGATTACATTATTTGATTTTGTGAAAATTCTATGTCTATTCAGAGGATATTTTTAAAATTGAGGTATAGTTGATTTACAATATTGTGTTAATGTCAGGTGTATAGCAAAGTGATCTGGATTCTTTTTCAGATTCTTTTCCGTTATAGGTTATTACAGGAATTCACAGGATATTTTAAATAACGAGTGCACAGACTACACACAATAGTTGCCCTCAAAATGTTCATTTCCCATTCTACTGTAGTGTATTTAGTTGTGCTTCAGCATCGTTTAAAAATGCCATCTGGTATATTCAATTTAACAGTTCATGTTTTGTCTAGGTTGTCATTTGTGATGTAAACATGGACAAATGACAGCTTTCACGTTGCTTAGTTTGAAGGGACTATCTCTGAAGACCCTCATTTCTCAAGGTGGGACATGTGTTTCTTTGTTGGTTCACAGTATGATATGAGATGGTATACAGTGAACTTTTGAAAACATTTTGTTAGCTATATATTTACTTAACATGTATTAGAACTATTTCTAATATACCAAGTCTGTTATTTCATAGATATTATTCCTTAAGATGGGGCTGAAGAGAAAAGGAATAGATTTAAAAGGAAAAAATTAGAGTATATATGTCTATCAGCCCATGCAACAAAAACTTTGAGGGAAAGTCATAAAACGTATAGAGTTTGGGACACACCAATGTAAGATATCTTGAGACCCAGGAACTTTGTTTTCCTTGGTCTATTGATGGATGTAGATAAGTGCCAGGAACCTTATTGCTCTTGTTCCGATATGTTCTAGACTTGTCTCAAATTTTCCTGGCCATTCTTGGTACCTGATCTGGCTCTTTCCTACCCTTGGAATGCCCTTTCCAATCCTCTGCAGCTCTCCAATTTCTCCTGTTGTTCAAGGCCCATTTCAGGTAATATTCTTCTGTGAAACCATTTGCACCCATGCAGTCACATAGCATTTGCTTCTTCTATTACCCTGCTTCACACTAAACTCTCCCCTCCCTGGCCCCTGGTACAGAGCTTGCTCACCTGTGCGATATGCTGGGTGTTGAGTAGCCTTGGTTTCTACAGAATGATCGGTCTGGGGAAAGGCGAAGGTAAAACCAATTCAAACAAGTCACAGATCAAAGTAGGGCAGAATTTATTAGCTCTGCTCTTAAATATTCTTCTAAGTTGACCTGCTATCCATCAGGCCAGTCCAAGAAAGCTCACATTCTCATAAATTACATCATCAATCATCTAGGAACAATAGTGTTCATTTCTAGGTAGGTTGCTTCTTCCTTAGTCAAAATCCTAATTTCATTAATTTTTCTGAATTCCGGATTTCAATCAAATTGTGAAGTCAAAGGATTTAAAATTTTGATGTTTTTCCATATTGTCCTCAAGAAAAGCTGCATAATTTATCTGCTGCCACACACTGGCTGACATGCTTGCTTTAATTTGAGATGTGCAGGTTAAAAAAGGATACTTCATTGTTGTGGAAATTTGCGTTTTTAAAATTACAAGTGATGCTTATATTTTAAAATTATGAGTGATGTATATAAAATTATGAGAAGCTTTTTGCTTGTCCTTTGCTTATTTTTCCTTTTGCCTTTCTTACTTCTTCCTTTCCTACTTCCCTGCCTCCCTCCCTTTCTTTTTTTCTTTTCTTTTCTTTCTACCGATTTATAAAAGATCTTTTTGTGCCAAGCAGAATGTATTACAAGAGTTTTATTCAAGTTTGTCTTTTTACTTTATTTTTAGTATTTTTTCCTATAGAATTTTAAAATTTTGAGACAAATTCAATAGATCAATCTTTTCCTTTATGGTTTCTGGGTTTTATGGCTTTCTTAAAAATAACTTCCCCACAGAATTTTTTTTAAATCCACACATTTTAAAATTCAGATTTCTGATTTTGAAAAGGATGTTCTGTATTTGTTTTATCCCTGACATGCTAAGTGGAACAAGCAGCTCACACAGCTCCAGAGCACAGGGACAGATCCTCTTCTGGCCTCCCTGGGAGGCCTCACGTCTCCCTTGATCTTTCATTCTGTGTACCCCGGCTTTGGCTTCAGCTCCTGAGCTCTGACTCAGGCCTTACTTGTTCGGATGCCTCTTGGAACTCATTTTTTGGGCCTGTAGACCTCAGTCTGGTGTGATACTGTTTGTTGACTGGATGTATCAAAGGACCCGTATTAAACAGAGCAGCACCTGCGACAAAATAAGGGTTCCACACTATTACTGATACCAAGTGTTGCATTGAAATTGCCTTTTCACAGTTCAAAATGGTTAAATAGTTGAGGCTGCTGATGGTGAGGACAAAAACAATTTCTAAAATTCTAACAGGATATGATAAAAAAAAACCCTGAGAAATATATACATATATATATATGTCCATACTCTTTTACAAAATTTCAAAAGGTTGAATTATGAGCAATTCCTTTTTTTTGTTTTTGCATATTAACGTGTTAAATTTTATTTTCTTATACAGTTAGTAAGTTATCCAGATTTACAGTGTTGAAGTGGTTAAATAGAATTCCTATAAAACATGAATAAGTCCTGTTTTGAGTTTTATTCCATGTGCTATGGCCCCTTTGGTCAGTCCCATGGCTCTATTTCTGCCTAAGCCCCATGTGGCCATGCTAGCAGCCAGCCACAATCGATTTCCTATGACCGATGCCATTCCTGAGATCCTCGCCCATTTCTGTTGGGGGGTCGGGACTCTAAGAGCTTGGTGCCACTGTGTCACACGTCTTGCCCTTATGATTGACAGTTCACACTGGAATCGAAGGCGAATTCATGGGAGTGGAGGTGAGCCGTCCTTAGGCAAGTCTTCTGTAAAGAGCCTCAAGCATTGCTTCAATAACAATAGCGTGCTGGTATTTGGAAAGACGAGGGCTGCTGCTGCCGCCACTGTTGCTACCGTAACACCGCTAGGCCCAGGCCGCGGTACCACCCAGCCCGAACTGCTGGCTCTGAGGGCAGATAGGCCCAAGCGAATCTAAAAGAAACAACAGGCTTAGAGGAGCCCGCGCGGGAGTTCAGGACTCGGGCCTCGGCATCTCAGGATCCACCCATGCGACAGCGTCCGCAAGCTCTCTGAAATGGCGGCCAGAGCAATCCCTTTAAAATAATGCCATTGTCTATCTGGGATATATAGGATGCTTGAAGTTTGAACTGAAGCCTTTTGGGAGGACTCATAGTAAGAAACTCTGCTAGAGGTACCTTTAGTGTTCTCGCCTGTTGGTGTTCTGCACCGGTTCCTCATAGCCACTTCCCTTCTTGCCGAAAGCCTGCCATGTGACCTTCATACACAGTTGTATTTGGTTTTGTGGGATTTTTGTATTTATCACAAAGAAGTCAAGTCATTGATAAACCATTATAGACATATGTTTTATTTCCCAATAGATTGAGTTCTTTCTGACAAAAAGTATACCAGTTTAGAGGGGTCTTAGGCTTTTCAAACAAGTCTGGAGGTATCATAATAAGCCACCAACTAGCAATGCCTCTGTTTTCCTTTAAGATCATTCAAATCAAACCGTAAGAAATGAGAACTATTTTATGAAGACCTCCCTAGGAAATTCCATACCATGTTGAAAACGTTCACTGTCATAGTGAATAGAATCCACTGGAGCGAAATTAATATACTTAATTTAAATATATTATACTAATATATTTTAAATCCATAATCTCTTACTCTATTATCATCAAATGAAAATTTTTTTAAAAACCTGGACTTCATCCTCTGAGATTATTTTTCACAGGCTTGGAACATTTATTAAGCCTTGTGAAGTGATGTTTTGAAGCTGGATGGCACCAACTCAGGAACAAGAACGTTCACGTCTCTTCGCAACTCTGTTTAGGGACCTCAGGTAGAGAGCTTGAAATTGGCGTCATGACAGTACTTACCATGGAAATTGGCGGACACTATACATCAGGGCTTTATTTTACAGAGAGCCATTTTGCCAGCACACCACTGGTTTCTGTCTGCATACATCTTATAATGGGAGATAAATAACAGGCTATTCCTTGAATATTCATTTTCTATGTCAATATTACTGAGTATCTAAGGGATTAAGTAACTTAAAAAGTCAACAGTTTGGCTTTAAATGATAGAATAAGTAGTTTGCTTGCTAGTTCTTGACTTAGCAAGTGTGACTTATAAGTCAACAAATAAAATTTTTAACTGAGAAAGGCCATAAAAGTTTTGTATGCCTGTCTCCTGTCCTATGAAGAACCCCTATTACAGGATAGCTGTTATTTTTGTCTGCCCTGAAACCTCTTCCCTCTTTTACTGATTAATAGCATTTTGATTCTCCCTCGGCAAGTCTAGGTCCCCACGGTTTAAGAGGGAGGGATTGTTGACTCCACACGGACCCTTCTCTCCTGCTCTAAGGGTGTGCACATGACCCAGACCTGGCCAAAGAGAGTGCTGCATGCCCGTGACCGCCTAGATTTGTGCAGGGTGGTCACTTGACTTAGTTCTGACTAATACGATTGCTGCTTTTCCCATGTCCATAGCAATAGGTTCAGGGGAGGCACTTGACCCAAGCTAGAGTGAATTCCAGAAATTACTGCTGCTATCAAGAAATGGGAAACTCCACTCCTGTTGCTTAGTCGGTGGAGTGTGAGACTGAAGCTGTAGGTTCTCTTTGCCACCATCTTAGTATGAAGCCAACAGAAAGGCAGGTGGAACTGGAGTGATAGAGAGAGATTCTTAATGATATCATTTGAGCATCTGGATCCTTCTTGGTTCTATATGTGTTGTCAATGGCAACACTTGTAACTGTACATCTTTATCTGTCCTCCTTCCCTTTGCAAACCCTGAATTAATTATTATGCTTTTGCTAAATCTTCTCTAGCTAAACATACTTAGTCTCAAATATCCTTCATGATTTTCATCCTCCTGGTCATACTTTTCTAGACGTACAACAGTTGGTCAACATCTCTTTAAAAATATGGCTTACTCATAGACCTAATATTTATGAGAAGTTTGAGCAGGGTAGAGAGGGATTATTCTCTTGTTCTACCTGCAGGACTGACTGTAAGTGAAATGCCTAAGGGGAAAATGGATGGTTACGACTTGGCTTCCATTTCTATTCTTCTGTTTCTGTTATTTCACCCGGTCAGGGTTTATTTTCTCTTTCCACCCCAGGGATCCTCTTACCCCTTGTCCCCTTCTCTACCTCACCGCTGTTGCCTCTGCCCCATTCTCCCTCCAACCTAAGCTGCTCCTGTTACAATAAACAGTAAAGAAAGAATTTGACTCATGTATTGCATTGAAGTACAAAATAAATGCTAAGTTTAATGTGCCACCTCTCTTCAGGTGTATACATTTTAATTTCCATAGGCAAAGCCTTGTTTAATTTGAGTCAAAGAACAGAAGTTGCGATTGTGGAGTTTTAGCTGGGGTTGAACTGCTGGGAAGGTGGTTTATTGGAGGGTGCTTTATTGAGATCATATATTTCAAGCCCCGACTTTGCTAGCAGAGTCTTGGCCAGCCTGCAGTCTCCAGGGCCCTGCTTCACAACCTGCCCCACTGCCTACTCTCACATGTACAGCCTGGTCTTCTGAGCTTGGTGACATCCAGCTGTGTTTTTGCCTTCTTATTCTTTTTTTTGTTTTAATTTTTATTTTATAATGGAGTACAGTTGATTAACAATGTTGTGTTGGTTTCAGGTGTACAGCAAAGGGATTCAGTTATACATATATTGTACATGTATCTATTCTTTTTCAAATGATTTTCTCATTTAGGTTATTGCAGAATATTGAGCGGAGTTTCCTGTGCTATACAGTAGGTCCTTGTTGGTTATCTTTGCCTTCTTGTTCTTAAAGAAGCAAAATTCTTCTTGTTCTCAATGGAAGACAGATTAGACAAAAACAAAACAAAACAAAAATAAAAACTTGGAAGTCTGCACCATTTCTCCTGTGAAATGCACGAAGATCCTCCTGTCACTGGGATAGAGATGACGCCCATGTCCAGGGCGGTGTCTGAGATACGAACGAAAGTTACCCATTTCACGTATTGCATCTCCTTTTGAGATCACATATTGATCTCCTTTTGAGGTCACGTATTTTGGCCATTTTAACCACTAAGTCCAACTCCATAGGTTTGCTGGATCAATTAATACTATCATTTAAGACTAAACACAGTAGATCAATGTTTTTCTTTTCATTTTAGGCACATAGATTTCATCCGATTTTAGCATTCTTTTGATATTACCAATAGGGTTTTTTTTTTTTTTTGCAGTTGTTGTATCCCAGACTTAGCCCAATTCCTGGCTCTTAAGAAATTTTTTGCAGTTGTTTAATAAAAAATAGCATGTAGATATAAATATTCAAAGCAATATCACAAAGCTATTTAAAACTGCTCCTCAGAACTTCAGTTCTTTAGCAAGTTTAATGGAGTTTTTCTATAAGACCTATTTATGGAGGAAATTTATGAAAATGTGGGTCCATCTTGTACTAAGTCCTAGGATATTCATTTCTCAGAAGTAGCAGAAAGACCTCTTTCTAATATGGCTTTTCCCTGCGTCAGTGTGTTTTGGAAGTGGACCACCAGGCCAGCACTATAGTGACATCCCTGTGTATACACACATTGATTTCCTAAAGCAATGGGTGATTTTCACCAAGCTGGCTTCTCCTCAAAGATCGAAACTTAATTTTTCTCTGGGTCAGTTTTCGTGTGAGGAATCCTTTCCAAATCAGTTTCCGGTCTCTCTCCATGAAACCACCACTGGTTAATGGAAACCTAGAGCACTTGATGGAGTGGGGCACAATGATAAGTCTCTCAGTCTGTTTTCTTCTTTGAATAAACAGGTCTTTTCTAAGGGCACTGCTGGTGGTTTGATCCTTGGCAGTGACTCTCCTCAAAAACGTGTCTTACAAGAGCAAGTGGTTCTTCCGAGTAGAATGGGTACCTTTCAGAGCCCTTTCTGTTTGTTTAGTTTCTTGATTATATGAAGTACGTTAAAACCAGTCCAAGGCCCATTAACATAATTTTCATGCATGTTAGTTCTGGCAAAACACACTAGGCAGGAACTGTATGATAAATGAGATAAATAATTTTGATGGAGCAGTGAAATAAAATAAACTTTTGCTATTTAAGAAAACAAACCATGACTGTGGTGTGTATGGGGGTCAGTTTGTGTTAGGGTGGCATTCTGAGGGTGGCCTCTCATCCTTAGAACATGCTGGGGAGAAAGAGCCGCTGTCTAACTCCAACAAGGTCCAATTTCAGCTTGAAAATAAAATATTATGAAGCCTGTTGTCCTTTATTTAGGGGTTGATTAGCCAGGCTATGGATTGTGTGAGGATCCTTGTACATCTTCTCCTTGGCTGCATTTTAGCACTTTGTCTAAAGAATGGGCAAGGCAGACAGAATAAATGAAATTTGTGTTCATAGTGAGACTTACTAACACCTTGGGGAAGAAGTCACTGGAGGCTGAGTGGATTCTTTCTAACAAGTATAATTTTGCTTAGTTAGCAGCTTATAGACTGTTGTATGAGCAGATCCTGTGAAAAGTGTCTATCAGAGTTACTAGCAGAGTCAGGCTCGTGGGGCCTGGGCCAATAACATGGTCTCTGTGTGCTGCCCAAATCATGGAAGGTAGAATGGACCTCAGATGAAACCTTGAGAGTTTGGGGGGTTTTTTTTAAAGAACTTTTAAAAAATGGGTTTCTGGATATAAGGTATTGTTTCACAGTGGGTTGATTGTTCCAATGTCACATGGATTTTGTATCATTGAGACCTCCGTCCTCCAGTGCCGAGCTGTGTTTCTTGGGTAACAAGAGGAAAATCCCACACAGGTATGCATGCCCTGGCAGAAGATGGCTAAATAACACTTGTGTATGTTTTTGTATTTTTTCTTTAACTTCTCAAAGACAGATCAACTAGGAGAAATGCAGGCAATAAATAAAGTTAATGAGATTATTAGAATGATTGATGGATTTTAAATGTCCTTGCCAAAGCTGCCATCATAGCACTGTCAATAATTGTGAACTAGTTATGTACCACATGTGACAGGAAGCCCTAGGGTTTCTACTTCTAAACATATGGGAAAATATAGCACCATATCCCTGCCACCCACAACACATTCTAGCCTGTCTATAGAGGCCATTGGATCTTTTATCATAATAAAATCTTCATTATCTCAATAGCCTATGATGTTGATGATTGCCTTAAAGTTTGGTTTTAGAATGTTGGGAAAATGGTGGCAGCATGATTTTGAGGTCTTCCTAAATTCCCCACGAAAAGCACAGGATAAATTGCATGCCGTATGAGTTACAGCTCAACAAAACTGTCTATATATATCTATATCTATCTATCTATCTATCTATCTATCTATCTATCTATCTAAAACTATAAGGATAAAATAGAGCAACTACATCATAAAACTAAAAATCCATCCATGGACAATATGTATGAAAAGCAAGGAAACAAGATAAACCAGTGAATCCTAAAAAATGAGCTATAAGACCTGTACCTTCTGACATCTGTATAAGAGGAAACACAGGGAGCAGTGGGGCTGGATTTGATGAATATGAGAATTGAAGAACCTCAAAACAGACAAAACTTGGAACTAAACAGGTCAACTTGATAAGAACAGCTGATCTTGTCAAGTGTTTGCCCACCCCAGTTGCTGGTGATACAAGGGTCTCCTGTTAAGGCTTAAAGTGACTGGAGCAGTACAGCCTCTGTGAGCTCTTGAAACGGACCCACCAGAGCTCTCTTCCAGCACAGGACCTCACACTGAAGAGATGAAGGAAAGAGAAGGTTCAGATAGAAGTGGATGGGTGGAGGAAACAGCCAGGAAGTCTTAGACAGCAAACTTGGTGTGTGTTTGTGTGTAATAGACTTTATTTTTCAGAACGGTTTTATTTCTTTTTTTGCAGGGCAGAAATAGAGACACAGATATAGAGAACAAACGTTTGGACACCAAGGGGGGAAAGCGGCGGGGGTGGTGGTTGTGTTGGGATGAGTTGGGCGATTGGGATTGACATGTATACACTGATGTGTATAAAATAGATAACTAATAAGAACCTGCTGTATAAAAAGTAAATAAAATTAAATTAAAAAATTAAAAAAAATTAAAATTAAAAAAAATAGAATGGTTTTAGATTTACAGAAAAATTGAGAAGATAGCACAGAGAGTTCCCATATACTCCCCACCCAGTTTCCCTATTAAATAACATCTTTAACATCTTATATATTAATATGGTAGAGTTGTTATAATTTATGAACCGATATTAATATATTATTATTGCCTAAGTTTTACTGTATTCACATCTCCGAAGTTTTTACCTTTTCCTGTTCTAGGATCCCATCCAGGATACCGCATTACATTTAGTTATCATGTCTCCTTAGGCTCTTCTTGGCTATAACAGTATGTTAGGCTTTCCTTGTTTTTGATGATCTTGACAGTTTTAAGGAGGACTGGTCTAGCTGTCATTATATATATGTGTGTATATATATATATATATATATATATATATAAATAACAGTTCACAGAAACAACACAGGAGAGATCTCTGTGAAGTAAGAAAATTGTATGAACCAACTCTCTTCCAAAAATTTCAGGAAAATAATTTTACATGAAAATTAGCAACAGAAAATTATTGAGTTCAAATTCTATACAAAGTTACTGAAAGCAAAAAGAGAATCAAGAGAAGAATAATATCTCCATAGGCAATAAAACATACCAGAAAGACATATGCAAAAAAGATAAATAGGATAATGTACTATTTCAAAACAAGCTAAATATTTTAAGAAAATTATTCACAATATGAAGGAACAACAAAGACCACAATTTAAAAGACTCAGAAATCAGGGAATAGGTGTCAAAAAATAATTAAAAGTAAAAGAAAAAGTGAAGATTAGAGCAGAAGAAATGCAAGAGTGAATAAATATGAGATAATTCCTTAAGAGAAATAGAAGGTGAAAAGGAGAAAAACATTTTTAATTCAAAAAAAAATGAGGAAAGAAATGAAAAACAGATTCAAGACAATGAGACAGATATTTGAAGATAGGCAAAGAAGATTAAACATGCAGGTAACAGGAGTCCTTAAAGAAGAAACCCAATGGACAGGAATAAAACAAATGCTAAAATTACAGAAAATATTTCTGAAATAGAAGAAAAATTGAAACTACATTTTAAAAAGCACACTGTGAACCTTAGAATATTGATCTAGGATGACCAACATCAAGAAAAATTCTTATAAAATTACTGAACTTTAAAGAAAAAAAAACCTAATCTTTTGTATATATAGACAAAGAAGGCATATGATATATAAGTAAAATCCAGGTAGGTTATCATCAGACTTGTCAATAGCAGTGCTTGATGCCAGAAGAAAATGGTATAAAATATTTAAGACATTCAAGGAAAGAAAATGTGTGCCAAGATTTTATATCTAGTAAAATTGAATTTCAAGTAGATAGGGCATCAAAACTTAAATTCAACATGGAAGAACTCAATAAATATTGTTCTATGAATCCTGTAAAAATCTTTCAGACTTAGTTTTGTATTGGAAATATCAGCATCAGCTTATGAGGTATTGTATTTTAAAAACATATATGCATATCTTGTGTGTGTATTTCCTAGCTCTGTTCACATAAAAGGTCTAGAAACAATAACCAACTCAGAAACAATGAATATCTCTAGGGCCCAGATGTGGTCTTGAAATACCATTCTCTCTAAAAGAAACTAGGATTTATTGGAAAATGGCTGATCCCAAGTCTGAGGCAAGAGATACAAGATGAGCCTGGAATGCCTTGTAATACCGGGCAGCAAAGAAGCTCTCAAAGACTGGAGGGTCATGTCTAATGGACTTGAGAACCAACTTGAAGACAAAGCTCTCACTGACCAGTTTGAGCTTCAAAATGGATAAGAATTGCAAAGACTTGAAATCCATCAAATATCTTTAAATCTGGGCATTCATAATTTTATATATATATATATATAAAACATTATATGGCAGTAGTTGGTCACCTTTTGAAGATAATAAGTACCAATTCATTTATTTAAAAACTGGGTAGATGAAAGGAAAGAATCAAGCATTTATCTGCTTCTCCTTTGTGAACCATACCACTAGGTATCTCCTTATAAAATTATTACAGCTAACAAATGAAAACAAAATGATAGATTAGAATGTGACAATTTTGTAACTCCTAATGAACGAATGGATCCAGGCATTGAGTCAATGGCTGCTTACAACAAAAAGGAGTGAAAACCACCATTATATGCCTTTTTTTCCCCCACATCTTTATTGGAGTATAATTGCTTTGCAATGTTGTGTTACTTTCTGCTGTACAACAAAGTGAATCAGCTATATGTATACATATATCTCCATACCCCTCCCTTTTGAGTCTCCCTCCCACCCTCTCTATCCCACCCCTCTACGTCATCACAAAGCCTCTAGTGGACCTCCCTGTGCTATGCAGCAGCTTCCCACTAGCTATCTATTTTACATTTGGTAGTGTATATATGTCAATGCTACTCTCTTACTTCATCCCAGCTTCCCCTTACCCTCCCCGTGTCCTCAAGTCCATTCTCTACATCTGCGTCTTTATTCCTGTCCTGCCCCTAGGTTCATCAGTACCATTTTTTTAGACTCCATGTATATGTGTTAGCATACAGTATTTGTTTTTCTCTTTCTGACTTAACTTCACTCTGTATGACAGACTCTAGGTCCACCCACCTCACTACAAATAACTCAATTTTGTTCCTTTTTATGGTCAAGTAATATTCCATTGTATATATGTGCCACATCTTATTTATCCATTCATCTGTCAATGGACGTTTAGGTTGCTTCCATGTCCTAGCTATTGTAAACAGTGCTGCAATGAACACTGGGGTACATGTGTCTTTTTGAATTATGGTTTTCTCAGGGTATATGCCAGCAGTGAGATTTCTGGGTCATGTGGTGGTTCTATTTTTAGTTTTTTGTTTTTTTTTTCTCAGTACGCGGGCCTCTCACTGTTGTGGCCTCTCCCCTAGTGAAGCACAGGCTCCAGACGCGCAGGCCCAGTGGCCATGGCTCACGGGCCCAGCCGCTCCGCGGCATGTGGGATCTTCCCGGACCGGGGCATGAACCCGTGTCCCCTGCATCGGCAGGCAGACTCTCAACCACTGTGCCACCAGGGAAGCCCTATTTTTAGTTTTTTAAGGAACCTCCATACTGTTCTCCATAGTGGCTGTATCCATTTACATTCCCACCAACAGTGCAAGAGGGTTCCCTTTTCTCCACACCCTCTCCAACATTATTGTTTCTAGATTTTTTGACGATGGCCATTCTGACAAGTGTGAGGTGATATCTCATTGCAGTTTTGATTTGCATTTCTCTAATAATTAGTGATGTTGAGCATCTTTGCATGTGTTTGTTGGCAATCTGTATGTCTTCTTTGGAGAAATGTCTGTTTAGGTCTTCTGCCCATTTTTGGATTGGGTTGTTTGTTTATTTGATATTGAGCTTCATGAGCTGCTTGTGTATTTTAGAGATTAATCCTATGTCAGTTGCTTCATTTGCAAATACTTTCTCCCATTCTGAGGGTTGTCTTTTGGTCTTGTTTATGGTCTCCTTTGCTGTGCAAAAGCTTCTAAGTTTCATTAGGTCCCATTTGTTTATTTGTGTTTTTATTTCCATTACTCTAGAAGGTGGGACAAAATGGATCTTGCTGTGATTTATGTCATAGAGTGTTCTGCCTATGCTTTCCTCTAAGAGTTTTATAGTGTCTGGCCTTATATTTAGGTCTTTAATCCATTTTGAGTTTATTTTTGTGTATGGTGTTAGGGATTGTTCTAATTTCATTCTTTTACATGTGGCTGTCCAGTTTTTCCAGCACCACTTATTGAAGAGACTGTCTTTTCTCCATTGTATATTCTTGACTCCTTTGCAAAGATAAAGTGACCATATGTGCGTGGGTTTATCTCTGGGCTTTCTGTTCTGTTCCATTGATCTATATTTCTGTTTTTGTGCCAGTACCATACTGTCTTGATTAATGTAGCTTTGCAGTACAGTCTGAAGACAGGGAGCCTGATTCCTCCAGCTCTGTTTTTCTTTCTCAAGATTGCTTTGGCTATTTGGGGTCTTTTGTGTTTCCAAACAACTTGTAAAATTTCTTGTTCTAGTTCTGTGAAAAATGCCATTGGTAATTTGATAGAGATTGCATTGAATCTGTAGATTGCTTTGGATAGTATAGTCATTTTCACAATGTTGATTCTTCTAATCCAAGAACATGGTATATCTCTCCATCTTTTTGTATCATCTTTGATTTCTTTCATCAGTGTCTTATAGTTTTCTGCATACAGTTCTTTTGCCTCCTTAGGTAGGTTTATTCCTAGGTATTTTATTCTTTTTTTTGCAATGGTAAATGGTAGTGTTTCCTTAATTTCTCTTTCTGATATTTCGTTGTTAGTGTATAGGAATGTAAGGGATTTCTGTGCATTAATTTTTTATCCTGCTGCTTTACCAAATTCATTGATTAGCTCTAGTAGTTTTCTGGTGGCATCTTTAGAATTTTCTATGTATAGTATCATGTCATCTGCAAACAGTGGCGGTTTTACTTCTTCTTTTCCAATTTGTATTCCTTTTATTTCTTTTTCTTCTCTGTTTGCCATGGCTAAAACTTCCAAAACTATGTTGAATAATAGTGGTGAGAGTGGGCACCCTCATCTCGTTCCTGATCTTAGAAGAAATGGTTTCAGTTTTTCACCATTGGGAATGATGTTGGCTGTGGGTTTGTCATATATGGCTTTTATTATGTTGGGGTAATTTCCCTCTATGACCTCTTTCTGGAGAGTTTTTATCATAAACGGGTGTTGAATTGTGTCTAAAGCTTTTTCTGCATCTATCGAGATTATCATATGGTTTTTATCCTTTAATTTGTTAGTATGGTGTATCACATTGATTGATTTGCATATATTGAAGAATCCTTGCATTCCTGGGATAAACCCCACTTGATCATGGTGTATGATCCTTTTAATGTGCTGTTGGATTCTGTTTGCTAGTATTTTGTTGAGGATTTTTGCATCAATGTTCATCAGTGATATTGGCCTATAATTTTCTTTTCTTTGTGAGATCTTTGTCTCGTTTTGGTATCAGGGTGATGGGGGCGTTGTAGAATGAGTTTGGGAGTGTTCCTCCTTTTGCTGTATTTTGGAAGAGTTTGAGAAGTATAGGTGTTAGCTCTTCTCTAAATGTTTGATAGAATTCGCCTGTGAAGCCATCTGGCCCTGGGCTTTTTTTTGTTGGAAGATTTTTAATCACAGTTTCAATTTCAGTGCCTGTGATTGGTCTGTTCAGATTTTCTATTTCTTCCTGGTTCAGTCTTGGAAGGTTGTACGTTTTTAAGAGTTTGTCTGTTTCCTCCAGGTTGTCCATTTTATTGACATATAGTTGCTTGTAGTAGTCTCTCATGATCCCTTTTATTTCTGCCCTGTCAGTTGTTACTTCTCCTTTTTCATTTCTAATTTTGTTGATTTGAGTCTTCTCCATTTTTTTCCTGATGAGTCTGGCTAATGGTTTATCAATTTTGTTTATCTTCTCAAAGAACAAGCTGTTAATTTTATTGATCTTTGCTATTGTTTCCTTCATTTCTTTTTCATTTATTTCTGATCTTATCTTTATGATTTCTTTCCTTCTGCTAACTTTGGGTTTTTTTGTTCTTCTTTCTTTAATTGCTTTAGGTGTAAGGTTAGGTTGTTTATTTGAGATTTTTCTTGTTTCTTGAGGTAGGATTTTATTGCTATAAACTTCCCTCTTAGAACTGCTTTTGCTCCATCCCATTGGTTTTGGGTCATAACGTTTTCATTATCATTTGTTTCTAAGTATTTTTTGATTTCCTCTTTGACTTCTTCAGTGATATCTTGGTTGTTTAGTAGCATATTGTTTCGCCTCCATGTGTTTGTATTTTTTACAGTTTTTTTTCCCTGAAATTGATATCTAGTCTCATAGCACTGTGGTTGGAAAAGATGCTTGATATAATTTCAATTTTCTTAAATTTACCAAGGCTTGATTTGTGACCCAAGATGTGATCTATCCTGGAGAATGTTCCTTGTGCACTTGAGAAGAAATTGTATTCTGTTGTTTTTGGATGGAATGTCCTATAAATATTGATTAAGTCCATTGGGTCTAATGTTTCTTTTAAAGCTTGTGTTTCCTTATTTATTTACTGTTTGGATGATCTGTCCATTGGTGTAAGTGGGGTGTTAAAGTCCCCTACTATTTTTGTGTTATTGTCAATTTCCCCTTTTATGGCTGTTAGCATTTGCCTTATGTATTGGGGTGCTCCTATATTGGGTGCATAGATATTTACAATTGTTACATCTTCTTCTTGGATTGATCCCTTGATCATTATGTAGTGTCCTTCCTTGTCTCTTGTAATAGTCTTTATTTTAATGTCTCTTTTGTCTAATATGAGTATTGCTATTCCAGCTTTCTTTTGATTTCCATTTGCATGGAATATCTTTTTCCATCCCCTCACTTTCAGTCTGTATGCGTCCCTAGGTCTAAAGTGGGTCTCTTGTAGACAGCATATCTACAGGTCTTGTTTCTGTATCCATGCAGCCAGTCTGTGTCTTTTGGTTGGTGCATTTAATCCATTTATGTTTAAGGTAATTATTGATATGTCTGTTCCTATTACCATTTTCTTAATTGTTTTGTGTTTGGTTTTGTAGCTCTTTTCCTTCTCTTGTGTTTCCTGCCTAGAGAAGTTCCTTTATCATTTTTCATAAAGCTGGTTTGGTGGTGCTGAATTCTCTTAACTTTTGCTTGTCTGTAAAGGTTTTAATTTCTCCATCAAATCTGAATGAGATCATTGCTGGGTAGAGTAATCTTGGTTGTAGATTTTTCCCTTTCATCACTTTCAATATGCCCTGCCACTCCCTTCTGGCCTGCAGAGTTTCTGCTGAAAGATCGGCTGATAACCTTATGGGGATTCCCTTGTATGTTATTTGTTGCTTTTCCCTTACTGCTTTTAATATTTTTTCTTTGTGTTTAATTTTTGATAGTTTGATTAATATGTGTCTTGGTGTGTTTCTTCTGTATGGGACTCTCTGTGCTTCCTGGACTTGGGTGGCTATTTCCTTTTCCATGTTAGGGAAGTTTTCAAGTATAATCTCCTCAAATATTTTCTCAGACCCTTTCTCTTTTTCTTCTTCTTCTCGGTCGCCTATAATTCGAATGTTGGTGTGTTTAATGTTGTCCCAGAGGTCTCTGAGACTGTCCTCCATTCTTTTCATTCTATTTTCTTTATTCTGCTCTGCGACAGTTATTTCCACCTTTCTATCTTCCACCTCACTTATCTGTTTTTCTGCCTCAGTTATTCTGCTGTTGATTCCTTCTAGGGTATTTTTAGTTTCAGCTGTTGTGTTGTTCATTACTGTTTGTTTGCTGTTTAGTTCTTCTAGGTCCTTGTTAAACGTTTCTTGTATTTTCTCTGTTCTATTTCTGAGATTTGGGATTATCTTTACTATCATTACTCTGAATTCTTTTTCACGTAGTTTGCCTATTTCCTCTTCATTTATTTGGCCTTGTGAGGTTTTATCTTGCTCTTTTGCCTGCAAGATATTTCTCTGTCTTCTCATTTTGTCTAATATACAGTATTTGAGGTCTCCTTTACCTAGGCTGCAGGATTGTAGTTTCCCTTGCTTCTGTTCTCTGTCCCCGGTGGTTGGGTTTGTCCAGTGTCTTGCATAGGCTTCCTGATGGGGGGGACTGGTGCCTGCATTCTAGTGGGTGGAGCTGAGTCTTTTTCCTCTGATGAGCAGGGCCCATGTCAGGTGGTGTGTTTTGGGGTGTCTGTGAGCCTAGTATGACTTTTGGTAGCCTGTGTGCTGATGGGTGGGTTCGTGTTCCTGTCCTGTTTGTTGTTTAGTGTGAGGCATCCAGCACTGGGAGCAGCAGGCAGTTGGGTGGAGCTGGGTCTTGGATTCAGATAGAGGCGTCCATGAGAGCTCTCGGTGATTAGTCTTCCCTAGTCACCTAGCGTCCTGGACTCAGTGCTCCCAACCCAGAGCCCCAGGCCTGACTTCTGGTCGAAGAACAAAGACCTGTAAGTTGCTCATCCCAGCAATAAAGGAAATTGAAAAAAGAAGACTAACGAAACCCCAGACAAATGGTAAAAAGTATAATCAAACAAAAACAGAAACAAGGAAACATGCACACACACAAAAGAAACAAAAACAGAACCAAATAAAACAAAAAGCAAGAGAACAACCAGACAAACAGGAGAGCCCCAAAACAAAATCAAGGAAAACTAACAAAACACAAAACCATAAAACAAAACCAAAGCAGAGTGCCAACTGAAGAATGAAGCAAAGAAACAAACCAACAAAAAGTGATTAAAAAAAAAAAAGAAAAAGGAAAAGTGAAAGGGGAAATAAGACAGAACAACAGAAAGGCAATGTAGAAATAGAAATATAAAAAAATAGGACTTCCCTGGTGGCACAGTGGTTAAGAATCCACCTGCCAATGCAGGGGACATGGGTTTGAGCCCTGGTCCGGGAAGATCCCACACGCCACGGAGCAGCTAAGCCTGTGCACCACAGCTACTGAGCCTGCGCTCTAGAGTCTGCGAGCCACAGCTACTAGGCTTGTGTGCCACAGCTACTGAAGCCTGCGTGCCTAGAGCCTGTGCTCCACAACAAGAGAAGCCACTGCAATGAGAAGCCCGCGCACTGCAACAAAGAGTCGCTCCCTGCTCATCGCAACTAGAGAAAGCCTGTACGCAGCAATGAAGCCTAACACAGCCAAAAATGAATAAATAAATAAATAAATTTTTAAAAGGAAATATTAAAAAAGAAAAAAAATATATAAAAGTAAGAAGAAGAAAAAAAAGCCAAACAAAACCCCAGAGAAATGGTAAAAACAAAATCAAACAAACAAAAACAGAAGCAAGGAAACACACACACACACAAAAGAACAAAAACAGAACCAAATAAAACAAAAAGCAAGCAAACAACCAAACAGAAGAACCCGAAACTAAAATCCAACAATTAGAATCAGAACTAAGAAAAACACAAAACCTAAAAACATAACCAAAGCTGTGTGCCAACTGAAGAATAAAGCAAGGAAACAGAACCAACTGATCAAAATGATTAAATAAATAAATAAAATAAAAACAGAAAATACAGAACAACAGAAAAGCAAAGTAGAAATGGAAATATAAAAATATATATATATATTAAAGAAAAAGAAGTAAAAAATAAGGGAAAAGAACACAGAACAACAGAACAGCAAAGTAAAAATAGTAATATATAAAAAAAAATAAAAAATATGTTATGACACAAAGATACCAAAAGACTAAATTAAAAAAATACTAAAACAACAACAAACAACAAAAAAAAGCCAGAACCAACAACAGAATGAATCAAAACATAATAAAATTAATAGTAATAATGATGTTTCCCTGGGGTCTCCACTGTAAATGCCCTTACACACCATGTGAGCCACAGCCCCCCTCCGCCTCCCTGGGAGGCCCTCCTCTGCCTCTGGTCTGCTCTCTGGACCCACTGTGGGCCCTGTGGGGACCCCTCAGGCTCTGATCTGGCCCAGTTCTGCGTGTGCTGCCCCCAAAGTCCACAGCTGCCCGAGCTAGCCCGTTTTCATTTGTGGGAACACTCACTGTCTACTCAGATATTCCATAGATGCAGGGTCTGTCTAGCTGATCGTGGGGATTTAATCCGCAGCTTGTACAGCTGATGGAAAGATTTTCAATCTTCTTCGTTAGTCGCCCCGTCCCTGGGGTTCAGCTTGAGGTTTATCCTCACCTCTGCATGTGGTCCACCCACAGGAGTCTGTTCCTGAGGCTGCCTGGTGCAGAGGTGGTATGACTGCTTGGATCGCGGGAGCCCCCGTGGCGCCAAATGCACAGGAAAGCCAGCAGCCACGGGTGCAAGAGATATGGCCCAAGTGAAGGCCTTTTCTGGCACCCCGCATAAGGCACGTGAGGGCCAGCCCTGGCTGGAGTTTTTCTGGCACCTGGCAACTGGCACCCAAGGGCCAGCCCTGAGCAGGCTTCTTTTATTGTCGTCGGCAGGCGCCGGTGTGTGGGGAGCGAGAGGCTACAATAGCGGCTCCTCCCCCTGCGTGTGAGTCAGCAATGGCGCCCTGCTTCCATGGCCGTCCAGTCTTCCTCTGAAGGCATTCCCTGCTGTGGATTTCCTCCCTCCCATCTCCTCAGTCTGTCTCCCCACAGCCAACAGCAGTTCTCGCTCTGGGCCTGTTCTCCAATCCCCACACTCCAGCTCCCAGCCCCCTCGCACACCTGTGAACACACGTCCCAGTCCAGGGCACGTAGGGCCATGGTACGGACCATCTGTGTATTTCTCACTCTCACTGTGTATTTGTCCCGTCTGCCACAGAGTGGCCGCTTCACCCTCTTCCAACAGCCTCAGATATTTTGTCCCAATCAATTTCCTGGTCAGAGAGGGGGTCTCCCCCAAATTCGGGAAACTCTCCTCTGTTTCAGCTCCCCCGCCCCAGGGTGCAGGTCCCGTCCTGCTTCCTCTCCTCCTCCTTCGCCCTTCTTTTTTTCATCCTACCCAGTTATGCAGGGATTTTCATAGTCCTTTCCAGTGTCCAAGGTCTTCTGCTAGTGTTCAGCCAGTGTTCTGTGAGAATTGTTGCATCTGTAAATGTATTCCTGATGCATCCGTAGCGAGAGATGAAGTCCATGGCCTCCTACTCCTCCGCCATATTAACTCCTCCATTATATGCCTTGTTTTTGTTTTTGTATTTTGTGGTACGCCGGCCTCTCACTGCTGTGGCCTCTCCCGTTGTGGAGCATAGGCTCCAGACACGCAGGCCCAGACACTGAACAGGCAGCTCTGTGGAGTGACTGAAATTTGGGCGGGGGAGGGGCATCCAGCATAAATCTCTGTTTGCATATCAATGATGTTGAGAGCACAAAGAACAAAGGGTTAAAATGTAAGTGAGAGGGCTTCCCTGGTGGCGCAGTGGTTGAGAGTCCTCCTGCCGATACAGGGGACACGGGTTTGTGCCCTGGTCCAGGAAGATTCCACATGCCACGGAGCGGCTGGGCCCGTGAGCCATGGCCGCTGGGCCTGCGTGTCTGGAGCCTGTGCTCCACAATGGGAGAGGCCACAACACTGAGAGGCCCGCATACCGCAAAAAAAAAAAAAAAAAAAAAAAAAAGTGAGAGTGGCTACATGTCACTCAAAGTTCATATGTTCACTTCCTGTCACACAAATGCCAACCTTACTTCATTCTGAGTGTAGTTAGCTTTGTAGTTT
This sequence comes from Monodon monoceros, assembly GCF_005190385.1. NCBI lineage: Eukaryota > Metazoa > Chordata > Mammalia > Artiodactyla > Monodontidae > Monodon > Monodon monoceros. The sequence continues at coordinate 106,013,870 of NW_021703777.1, forward strand.
ATAGGGGCGACAGTCGGTCATTTTAGGGAAAAAGAACTGATGGCTACCTATTAGGAGCCTGGTCATATACCTATGGCTGTCTGTTTTTCAGGAGGATGGAAATCATTTAGTTCTTGCACCAAACATAACATTCCTTTTATTACTCCTTTGAAGCGAAACTTAATTCTTTGTGTATTTTTTTTTTTAAATACAGGACTCAAAGAGGAAATCTCACATTAAGTGAAACATGAGATGGTTAACTATTGATCATAATATGTAGGTGTCAAGATGATGGCTTATGAATCTGGGCTGGGTGTATATGTTGGTGGAAAAACCCTGCTAGAAATCTGTTACATCATTGCTGAACTTATGTTGATAAGAAACAGAATTTAAAGAGAACTCTTTTACTATAAAAGTGGTTTAAAATGTGTACTGCTTGGGCTTCCCTGGTGACACAGTGGTTGAGAGTCCGCCTGCTGATGCAGGGGACGCGGGTTCGTGCCCCGGTCCGCGAGGGTCCCGCGTGTCGCGGAGCGGCTGGGCCCGTGAGCCATGGCCGCTGAGCCTGCGCGTCCGGAGCCTGTGCTCCGCAACGGGAGAGGACACAGCAGTGAGAGGCCCGCGTACCGCAAAAAAAAAAAAAAAAGTGTACTGCTCGATTCATCTGTCGTCTTTGGAACTTAAAATGTGCATTAATAGTCATCTCTAAACGTTGAATGTTGTGATGGTTCTCTTTCTGGATCACATTTCTATTCTACTATTCAAATAAATGTTTCCTTTCTACCAGGGAAAGACAAAAGAAACACCAATAAGACAAGAGCACAGTGAATTTAGAGCTTGCTGAATAGGCGCACTCAACCAGATCTGTCTGTTACTCATCCGGATGGAAAATTTAAACCTTACCATTTCTCGGCATAGAAACCAACAAATGGGAGCATAATTCTGGTGGCGCTGCAAATTCTAAAACAACGCAAGATATGAAAATCAGTGGCAAAGTGAATTCAGGCATGGACTGAGAGGTAGGTAATTGGAATGTTGTGTATTCCTTTAGGGATTTCTACAAACCACCTAGAGGACATCCCACTTCTTTCTGACAGTGATTGTTCTAATCCCAAATTTTCAGAGAAACTTCTGGGTGCTATGGTTGGTTGTGGAAATGTCTTTTCACTGGGCGGAGGGGACCTGGGTTGGAGATCCATCAGTCCTCAATTTAAATCACCAGCACATATCCACTGATACACTTTGCTTTTCCCCTAACACCTTGGCTTCTTACCGAGATGGTAAGACAGCTCAGGCTCACTCATACCCCTACCTAAATGTTGGAGATAGTTATGGAATACTTCATAGGCTGGGTTGCTCTCATAATCCAAAATTCAGCTGATTTTAAACTGTAAACAGTAGTATACATGTAACATCTCCCAGGAGCTTGTTAAAAATGTAGATTCTAAGACCTAACTTCCATGGATTCTGATTTAGTAGATCTGGAGACTCATGAGTTGCATTGTAACAAGCACTGCAGATGGTTCTGATACAGATGACTTCTGGTCCACGTTTTAGGAAGCACTGCTCTAAGGAATCATGTACAGTACTGGTCTTCAGACTATTCTCTGCAGATACCGCTACACAACATATGCTAGGCAGAAAAAACAAGAAAGGGGAAATTTAAGAGCCCGTTTACAAATGATTCCCTAAGATGCCTGAAAATATATAAGTACTTTCTTGAAAGGGATAGGTTGGGGAACTAGCAAGAATTGCTACCAATTGCTGTTGTGTCCCCAGTGAAAATAAGCTAGAATTATGAGACATTGTTCATTGTTCCCATATCCTTTGAAACCTAGTCTTTAGATATCTGCCCTTTTCCATCAGACCCCGTGCCTCTATTCCTAAAATGTTCTATCAGTGAAGTTCGGCCCAGTGCCTGACGTCATGGAAAATTAAACCACAGGCTGGTTTGGAAGTCATGCAGCTTTTCAAAGAAAGGTAATTCACCGCAAGTTAGATCCCCACAGTTCTATCCTTGTGTTAATTTGAACAGGTGAAAGAAGTTTCCAAGAACTTTTGGTAATGAAATCTTCTCCCCTCCTGCCACGTTTTCCAAGTTCACTTGCTGTGAGTTGCACAGTTGATCCTGGGGGTATATACACGTAGGCTGCTTGCTCTTCCCATCGTGTTCAGAATCTCCTCAGGACTGCTTGGGAACTAAACTCTTTCAGTAAATTAATTAAAATAATACACAGCTGTGAATCTTAGAACACCTGGCCCTCCTTTGAAGTTTTTCTAGACTCTAAATGGTAGAAAAGTGTGTGAAATAAAGAAGCCAATTCTAGGGAGATTCCTCACGAGACAAGGTAAGACATGGAGAGGAGTATCTGATGTTTTGCCAAGAGCCGTCTTTTAACTCTTGTTCTCCTGACTTTAATGCAATAGGCCGTCCTGTGAATCTAAAGACAAAAGACTTTGCCAGTGGTTTTACAAGAGAGTTGTAACTGGTATATTTTTGTTAAACTAGTGTTTTTAACTTCCTGGTGAGGGAGCTTAAGAGACAAATCATTTTACAGGTAACATTTATACACACACACACACACACACACACACCCCTATTAAGCAATAGTCCTCAAATTTTAATATGCATACAGATCTCTTGGAAATCTTGTTAAATGTAGATTTAATAAATTGGAGTTGGGGCCAGAGATTCTGCATTTCCCACAAGTTCCCCAGTGGTGCCCACGCTGCGGGTATAAGGACCACACTTTGAGTAGTAAAGCACACAAGGGCATGTGATAAAGAAATAGATAGGGATTTATGAATCTTGGATTTATAGCACTCCTTTCAGTCCTGAGGCATGGTCCCTCTGATTAGACAGAATAGAGTCTCTATTTTAGTTTGACTACCAAGCATTCACAGTTGTATTTATTTGTTCTATAACTTTCGAGGGGCGTGACTGGTGTGACCATTGTGATACTGGTCAATACCATCAAGATAGACCTTCAGTTTGCTCCATGGTACAGTCTGTTGCAAAACACCAGGCCATTCAAGTTTTAGTGGTCAAATCAACATTTTCCAACAGATTTCCTTGGCATTTGACATGTGAATAAGAATGACAGAAATAAGTGTGCCAAACCTACATTTCACAGAATTTCTGGTAAAGAAGAGTATAGTTGTTGCTCTTCAAACGATTTCCCTTAACTGAATTCTCTTTGATCTCTGGGGTCTCAGGAAGAGCTTGACTTATCTGACTTTCTCACAACTAAAATAACACACGAAAAAGCAACTGATTTAAGTATCTTCATCACAGCATTCTGCTCAACCCCCTTCTATATTGCATATAACAGTATAATCCCTTAGGGCAAGACCTAAGATGAGCAGAGAGCCTATCTCATAGCAAAGCTGTTAATTCACAGGTAAACAGCATGTTCTCCAGGGGAGCTCATGTGGTTTGCAGACCCTCCATACACATAATAAGGCTATTATGATTTTAGAGTTTTAGTTGTCATCTTTGATTTGTGTTCAGATCTCTTCTCTTAGGAATTCAAAAGTGTCTGGTTATGTTTTTGATGGAATTGCCCAAACTAAAGAAAAGAACGCAAGAGTTAGAAGTGGGAGTGCTTCCGGGTGGGGTGTGGAAGAAACTTCACTGAGACCTAACTGCTTTTCTTATTTTGAGAGAAAAGTAGGAATGGGGAAAAGATCCAGGGAAAAGTAACCAAATAACCAAGGATATGGAAAATGGGTTCTTCGAGAAAAAGCTGACGAGGATGGAATTGTTTTACCTGTAAAAGTAAGGATTAAGGAGTCAGTTAATTCCCATTTTTAGAACTATGGAGGGTTATTACAAGGCAAAGGGATCCAGTTATTCTCTGTCTTCACAAGGAAAATCTTTACAAGTGTAGATTTGACAGATAACCTCTCTGAAGTGCTTTCAAGAGCTATCATTTCATTTATTTTAAAAGTAAAATAGTGTAGCTTTTAGAGGTGATAACTGGGTCTTTTTTTATGGCAAAACTCATGTGAAATCTGTATCCATTTACAGAATTGCTGCGTTATTTATATGAACTAATAGTGATATTTGCTAATCTTTGCTAGTTAAATTTAGTTTCACCATCGTTGAAAATGTTTACACTAATCTACATTTCATAATTTGTTCTCTCTTCTTTTGAAGTTCTTTATTAGCTGTGCCCTCTACCATAGGATCACCACTGAACCCCATGCTAATGGGTATAAATTATAGTGGGGCCAGCTTGTCTTACCTTTGTTAAATATGTGTCAACTGTTTCACAATGAATCTTTACTTTCCATTTTACGACTGGCTATAAAAACTGTGCTTAGAGCCAGTGAATGGACACGGTGTATTATATCCACAATCTTGAAAGTCCCAACGAAAGTCCATTTTTTTACTCTCTAGGGATAGTTCACGGCACTTTCGTGATGTTCATCCTTTACCCTTTTTCCCTTTGTCTTTGCCCATTGTTTTCTAAAAGAAGATGGGAAGGAAAGCAACATAAAGTAAGCCTTCAGCTCGGTGCTTTGTGACCACCTAGAGGGGTGGGATAGGGAGGGTGGGAGGGAGGGAGACGCAAGAGGGAAGAGATATGGGGACATATGTATATGTATAACGGATTCACTTTCTTATAAAGCAGAAACTAACACACCATTGTAAAGCAATTATACTCCAATAAAGATGTAAAAAAAAAAAAGTAAGCCTGTCAGTTTTACCCTTCAATGTAACTTCTGCATTCTGGTGAGGGGGAAATTGATATTATTATAGAAACAGTAAGTGATTTAATTTAACATATAGTACTCTTCTTATCCATTATTATTAGGGTTAATTGAGAGTTGGCCATCTTTTATTTTTTTATTTATTTTATTTTTTTGGGGGGGTGGTTTGAGCGGAGATTTATTTGTAAATATGTATGAATAGATCATGAATAACATATGAATGAACACATATAAACCCCAGAGCTTACATAACTCCATAAATCATTTTTTTAAACTTCTTTATTGGAGTATAATTGCTTTACAGTGTTCTGTTAGTTTCTGCTGTATAACAAAGTGAATCAGCTGTATGTATACATATATCCCCATATCCCTTCCCTGTTGCGTCTCCCTCCCACCCTCCCTATCCCACCCCTCTAGGTGGTCACAAAGCACCAAGCTGATCTCCCTGTGCTATGCAGCTGCTTCCCACTAGCTATCTGTTTTACGCTTGGTAGCGCATATATGTCCATGCCACTCTCTCACTTTGTCCCAGCTTACCCTTCCCCCTCCCCGTATCCTCAAGTCCATTCTCTGCGTCTGCGTGTTTATTCCTGTCCTGCCCCTAGGTTCATCAGAACAATTTTTTTTTTTTAGATTCCATATATATGCGTTAGCATACGGTATTTGTTTTTCTCTTTCTGACTTACTTCACTCTGTATGACAGACTCTAGGTCCATCCACCTCACTACAAATAACTCAATTTCGTTTCTTTTTATGGCTGAGCAATATTCCATTGTTTACATGTGCTGTATCTTCTTTATCCATTCATCTGTCGATGGACACTTAGGTTGCTTCCATGTCCTGGCTATTGTATATAGTACTGCAATGAACATTGTGGTACATGACCATTTTTGATTTATGGTTTTCTCAGGGTATATGCCCAGTAGTGGGATTGCTGGGTCATATGGTAGTTCTATTTTGGGGTTTTGAAGGAACCTCCATACTGTTCTCTATAGTGGCTGTATTATTTTACATTCCCACCAACAGTGCAAGAGGGTTGCCTTTTCTCCACACCCTCTCCAGTATTTGTTTGTAGATTTTTTGATGAGAGAGTTGGCCGTCTTTTAATCAGATGTCACAGTGGTATAAAATTAGAATCAGTCAGGTGAAGACCTAATAGTTTTTACAATTAGTTATCTTGTGGGCAACATTGATGTGATTCCCAGTTTACAGCTTGACAAAAGTCATAAAGCATCATTTTGTGGTGGGGTTTAGAATTAGATAATTCCAGATCATACATGTACTTTTTCATGAATACAAAGAAAAATAAAACAAGAGCTCAAAAACACTATGTTTGAGACACCTGAAGAAATTTATAAAGAAAACGGAAACATTTAGAAAGGAAAGCCAAGAAAGGAAAATCCAAATAATACCTGAAAATAATCAGGTGATGAACAATATGGTGAACTCCTTTGGATGTGAATAAAGAGGCGAAATATAAGGAAAGAAGAGAAAAAAGTAACATTGTCAGGGGAGAGAAAAATGATTTCTAATGTCTTTAGCAAATCAGGATAAATAGAGTCGCCGTTTGTTCTCAATAGAACTAATTGAAAGATCTCCTGGGAATGTTTCCATATTGGCGCTTCTTTTTTTTTTTTGCGGTACACGGGCCTCTCTTCCTGCCGAGGCCTCTCCCATTGCGGAGCACAGGCCCCGGACGCACAAGCCCAGTGGCCATGGCTCACGGGCCCAACCGCTCCGCGGCATGTGGGATCCTCCCGGACCGGGGCACGAACCTGTGTCCCCTGCATTGGCAAGCGGACTCTCAACCACTGCGCCACCAGGGAAGCCCACGGCTCTTCTTTTTTTTTTGCGGTACATGGGCCTGTCGTGACCTCTCCCGTTGCGGAGCACAGGCTCAGCGGCCATGGCTCACGGGCCCAGCTGTCCCGCGGCATGTGGGATCTTCCCGGACCGGGGCACAAACCCGTGTCCCCTGTATCGGCAGGCGGACTCTCAACCACTGCGCCACCAGGGAAGCCCCATGTTGGCTCTTCTTGAAGGAAATGGGTTGGAAAATAAAAATCTTTGGAGTTCTAGAGTCTTTGTCATTTAAAGCATGGAACAGGTTTTCTGCACCACATTCCAAATTATAGTTCTAGCTGACCACATGAGCTAGATTGATCTGGTTCAGACTTCCTCAGAGCTCTGAGCCTAATGGATCCTAAATAGGGATTCATGATTTCCTTGTAAGAGAGGCATGTAAGCAGAAAAAGGGTAAGCTAGAAATGCCATACACACCTTTTTACTTGTAGAGCAAATGGAGAACCAGCCCAACGAGTGGATTCCTGGCTGTGATGCCCATTTTGTCTCCTCTTGTGTTCTCCTCCATGAAGTTTGAGTGGGAATCTTCTTTATATTTATTCCAAGGGGTTGGTTGACATGGAGGTGGAAGGTGAAGGGCCATTTGTTCACATCTGTGTAATGCCAACCGAGTAGCAAAGGGGAAAGTGTGTGCTCTCTCATTTAGGGAAACAAATCCTGCTGTTTCACACTTAGAGCAAGCCATGTGTCCTGAAGCCAATGGAAGAAAGGAACAGGGCTGGGCTCTGGGGCCTCGGCCCGAACACCACAGGGAAAATCATTCCATGCTAATGTATCTGACATCAGGAAGCACTGTTCACTGACTCTTGAACTTGACCAGGCCATTCCCAATGGCTCTTAGAGAAGGAAAACACAAGGGAAAAGGAGAAAGCCAACAATGTGAGGAGCCTCAGAGGGACACAAGGCAAAGGGTATGATTTTACAATCCACGAAATGCTGAGAAATAGCTTCCCTTTTCCTTTGGGAAATGGGAGGTTCTTTCCAAAGGAAAAGGAAGGCTATGCTCTTCAAGGGTTGCAAATAAAAAATCCTTATGTTGGTACGGTCTTTTTTCTTGTGTCCAGCACTCTTTCCTGCCCAGTGAGACTATTGTTTCAGAATCTCTCTCAAAGTAATGCTCCAGGGAGGCCCCGCCATCCGTGGTTTATGCTACAGGATAATAGCATTTCTTCATTGGAGAAAGCACTGTGCTGGTTCCAGGGAGAATAGGAACAGTAATGGTTTGTTTCTCTCTGAAAACTCTGACCAATGGCTTGGAAACATGGGTATAGTACAAGCTGGACTGTGATTTTCTGTAGATAGATCATATGATAGATCAATGGACAGATCATATCCTTCTCTTGCCAGTCTTAGTATTCCAAGGGCTCAGCACAGTTTTGACAGCGTAGTCAATGCTCAGTAAACAATGGCTGAATGAATAAACAAATGAAAAAATGGCTAAAGTTACATCCTAGTGGTTAAGTCCCGTTTTGTCATTATAGAGTAAGAGTTACAATTTTTCCATTTTGAATTTTTCTCCTCCATATTTTTAATTAAAATATTGACACCTGCTGCTATTAAATCTATCAGTGCTACTGAACTAGTAGCAAACAGTTGCCAAGAGAAGACTTTGGAAATGTGGTCTAAGAGAAAACAATTCTCTCTATATGTTTTGAGATACAGAAAACATCATACAAATAATATGGGCATATTTTTCCACTAGTAAAATGCATGGAATTCTGTGTCACCAACTCATGATATCCCATAAAGAACATGATTTTCAGGTGTTCCATGATCTGAATATGTTTTAAAACCGCCCTCCCCTGCCAAACCCTACATTTTAGAACAATAGTTCTTAAACCATAGCGTTTATAAGAATTACCTAGAGGGCTTGTTAAAAACCAGATTGCTGTGTCGTCCCTCCCACCCTCAGGGTTTCTGATTCAGCAAGTTTGCATGTCTCACAAGTTTCCAGGTGGTACTGTTGGTCCACAGGCCACACTTTGAGAACCACTGATTTCAAGCATATTTCCTTGAGATAAAGACACCTTTTATTATTTGGGCTGCTCCTTCTTAAATACCCCCTGAAAGATGTTGGACATTATAAGAGCCACTGATACATATATAGCTCACTTAAGCCTTATAAAACCCTGTGAGGTGTATACTCTATTATTATCCCCATTTTGAGATGGAGAGAATTTGAATAGCAAGTGGGAAGAGCCAGCGCTTGAACCCAGGCAGCCTGGCTTCGGACTCTTAATTGTAGCATTATACTGACTTTTAAAAAAAGGGCTAACTGAAATAGATCCTCCCAAGTATATGGTTTTGATCAAGGGCAAGAAAAATAACTGAGAAGATTCCAAAGGTCTGTCTATTTGTTCAGAAGAGTAGCGAGCAGTGGGCTGTCTAGGCTGGGGTTGCTCTGGACCTGATCTCCGGCGGCCTCATTGCCACTGCTTAAGGCAGAATGAAAGCTTCCTTCCTCAGAGGGCAGAGCAAATGATTGGAAACAACCTGGATATTCTTACAAAAGGAAATTATAAAGTAAATATATAAAGGTACATCCATTCAGTGGAGTAGAACACAGCGGCAAAAGAAAGAATAAGGAAACTCTTTATGTAGCAATATGTAAATAGCACCCAAGATGTATAGTTAAATTTTTCTAAAAGGAAGAAAATAACACATTTGCGTTTGCTTACATGTGCATAAAGTATCCTAGAAGAACACATAATAAAGCAATAACAGCTACCATCTAGAAGGAAGAGGACCGGGTGAACAGGGACAGGAATGGGTTTTTGAAAATTAAATAATTAACACTTAAAAGTTGGTGATAGATTCTCTGTGACTTTCCTTATTTGATTACCTGGAGAAAGCTTTTCCCTTTGGGGTAATTTCCCATGCATCCCCAGCACCTCATGGGTCCTTCTACTTACCCAGTTGGAAATCCAATACAGCCTGATGGATCTGTCTTTAGGTTTTGTCTAGTATTAGCTTGTGAAACACAGTTAGGATTGTGTGTGTTTCCGTGACTTTGGAATTTTTTGTGTGTTGTATGTAAACGACTAAACGTAAATAATTTGGAAGAAAAAAACTTACTTCTCTTAGGAAACCTAGTCTACTTTAATAATAATGGCATCTCATTTATATAGCACGTTCTAGTTTATAAAATCCTTTCACATACATTAGGCCATTTATACCTCACAACAGCTCTGAGAAGTAGCTATTATAGTCCCCATTTAATAGATAAGGAAACTGAGGCTCAAAGATTTCCAGTAGGTTTTCCAAGGTCAGAAAGCTATTAAATAGTAGAGCCAGGACTGGTACCCAAGTATTCTGACTCAAGGCTTGTGAATTTTTTCCCCTGTCTTTTTATAGTTGTAAAAAGAGAAAAATTAAGATGCTTTTTTAAAAAAAGTAAAAGACTGAAATATCCATAATCCCATGACTCCAACAAAAAAAATTATGAAATTTACATATCTTCCAGGGTTCGTCCGTGTGCCTACAACTATTATCTAGTTACAATCATAATATACGTGCAATTATGTATTCTGTTTTTTCCCCCACTTGGCGCTGCTATCCTGAAGCATTTTCTGAGTTGCAACATAATCTTCATAATTAACAAATTAATGGCTTCATATTTCATCAAGAGCCATACTAATGCCATCTGCTACTGTTTAACATGGATTCACTTGATTCATTCATTGATTCACTCATTCAGTTGATAATTCCTAAACCCCTACTATGTGCCATGCCAGGTCCTGTGCCGAAGGCTAAGGACATGTCAGTGACAGGGACACATTAGAGACTGAACCCTGAAGGTGAGGGAGCAGCAGGGCAGGGAGGAAGGCAAAGCTTCCTGGAGGAAGTACATGCCGAGACATTTAGATAATCGTTGAACTTTTTAATAAAAAAATATAACACTGCTGTAAACACCTTTGTGCTTACAGCTTTTCTATTTTTAAAAGTTTGTTGTTTTGGGGTTTTTTTTACACAGAGGAATTCCTTTTTTGTGGCTTAAGTACTTGTGTTCCTCTACCTTGATACCTAAAATACGAGTGTACAATTTCATTATGATTTCACCAACACTGAGTATTTTTATTGAAACACAATGTTTGTTAATTTTACAGTTGGAAAATGGTGCCCCATTGTTGCCTTAATCTGCATTTCTTTGATTAATAGCGATGTTAATACTTTTTCCATTGGCTTGTTTATTAATTATATTTTTGTATGAATTGTCTGTGTTTTGTCCCTTGCCTAATTATTTATTAGCATCTTATTATTTTCTTGTCTATGTGTGAGAGCTCTTTATATAATTTATTTTAGTTTATTTCCACATCATTCAAAAATTGATTTGAGCAGCCTTTTTATATCGTCAAGATGATATAAGAACGATCATTTGTCATTTTCACTGAAATTGTTTTTCTTAGTCCATATGCCTTTTTATTTTAATGTTTATAATTGAAATTTTTTTAAAGGAAAGCTGTCTTTGTATAGGGAAATTTCATCTTTTTCAAACTTATGAAGTTATTCTTCCTCTTAATATTTGTTAGATCTTCTTTTGTACTAGTTTTTGTTTTTTCTTTAATTCTTAACAGCATTTGGAACTCATTTGGGTTTTGTGTGAGGTATAGACTTTAAGTTTACTTCTCTCCCCCAACTTCTAATGAGATAGTACAACACCGTTTATAAAAAACATTTAAAATTTCCATATCAAGTATTACATTCTTATACATAACAAACTTCCTATATAGATCCATTAGTGTGTGTGTCTAGTTTTGTATTAGAACTAACACACTGCTTGTTCGGATTTTTGCTTTACATTATATTTCACTATCTGATAAAAAGTCTTTTATCCTTGCTCATGTCTTTCAAAATATTATATAGTTTGACCCATTTGTTTTTGCAGATGAATTTTATTTTAATTTTGCAGAATACTAGTAAAGATCTTCTTGGGCTTTTGATTGGGATTGCATTAAAGATACATATATTTTGTGTATTTGAAGAATTAGGCATCCTTTATATATCTGAATTTTTCTATTTAGAAGCAGAAATATTTCTCCTTCTACCAAACCAATTAAAGTATTTCTCAAAATATAAGTAATGTGTATCACTTGCTAAATCTGTATTTTGTATTTTCGGTAAATATTTGAGAAGAAATTAATTAAACATTGTAATTGGTTATTACTGGTATACAGAAATATCAATTTTTGCATGTTTATCATGCACAGGAGAGATAAAAGATTATCTTTGAATGTAAATAGCTTTTTACTGAAGTTCTTTGGCTTTTCTAAGTATATAGTCCTATACCCTTTGTAACTAACTATATTTTGATCTCTCTCTGATAGTAATGTCTGAGTAAATAATTTTAAGGATCACACTTCTAGTAAGTGGTGAAACTGGGACTGGCAGTAGGTAGGGTCTGTTGGAGAGCAGAGCCCATGTTCCCACTTCCTGTCCTGATTCAGGGGTATTCCTCTGAAGGCCGACTGCGGGGTAGATCTGGGGTTCAGAGCTGTGCTATGCACTAACCCACTGAGTTATGCTGGGCAAGTTGCTTGCTTCTCAGGGCTTCATGGGATCAACTTAGTTGACTTCTAAGAATTTGACCAACACTAAAATACTTTGAAATGGAATTGCATTGGGAAAGTTATCTAGCAGGCATCAATTTGGGGTAGAGTTTTTAGATAAGAGAAATTAAGTGAGACTTGCCAGAGAAAGGAAGCATGTGAGGTTGAGAAGAGCAAGGGTTATCACTGAGTACAAAGAATTGCTATCTATATATGTACCCAGTGTTCCTTTTGATATACTGTGTGCCAGGGCAAAATGCTCACTGCTTGTTTTAAGGTTCCTTGACATGAACCTGCTTAAAGAACATTCTTGTCTAGATGGCTTCATTTGAAAAGGATACAAAGGCTGCAGTCATTGTGGTGGTGTTTTGTCGTGTTGTAGTTTATTGCAACATTCATTGACCTACTGCTGGAGTTCTGAGTCCAGCCAGAGATAATGATGAAAAGAGAAGAGGGAATGAGCTAATGGGAGAAGAAGAAGAGATTTTAAAAATAGTAATTTATCAACATAGAAGTACTAGTATATAACATTGCAGTTAAGACATACACTGTGGAGCCAGATTGCCTAAAATTTTTTGTCTCGTTTTACATATTTATTTATTTATTTTTATTGAAGTGTAGTTGATTTACAATGTTGTATTAATTTCAGGTGTACAGCAAAGTGATTCAGTTATATATACATATATATATATATATATATATATATAAATCTTTTTCAGATTCTTTTCCCTTATAGGTTATTAAAAAATACTGAGTATAGTTACCTGTGCTATCTGGTAGGTCCTTGTTGATTATCTGTTTCACATACAGTAGTGTGAATATGTTAATCCTAAACTCCTAATTTATCCCTCCCCCTCACCTTTCCCCTTTGGTAACTATAAGTTTGTTTTCTATGTCTGTGGGTCTATAAGTTCATTTGTATCATTTTATTTTGGATTCCACATATAAGCGATATCATATGATATTTGTCTTTCACTTCACTCAGTATGACAATCTCTAGGTCCATCCATGTTGCTGCAAATGGCATTATTTCATTCTTTTTACGGCTGAGTAATATTCCATTGTATATATGTACCACATCTTCTTTATCCATTCCTCTGTATATGGACATTTATGTTGCTTCCATGTCTTGGCTATTGTAAATAGTGCTGCTGTGAACATTGGGGTGCATGTGCCTTTTCAAATTATGGTTTTCTCTGAGTATATGCCCAGGAGTGGGATTGCAGGATCATACGGTAGCTCTATTTTTAGTTTTTTGAGGAACCTCTATACTGTTCTCCATAGTGGCTGCACCAGTTTACATTCCAGCTAAGAGTGTAGGAGGGTTCCTTTTTCTGAAATGGGGGATGTTAATATGACTTACTTCATAAGATTGCTGTGAAGAGTAAAATAAGTCAATAATGTAAAGACCTTAGAAACTGTCCCTGGCATATAGTAAACTATCAAATTTCACTACTATAATTTTTTCTAAAAAACATTCAAGATATACAGCAGATTAGCCATCATTTAAAAAATGTTCCTGATGATTATCCTTCCCAACCTTCTCAAATTATGTCTCTCTGAGGTGGCTGTTTGGATGCCCTGTTAATGTAAAATTTAAGTTAAGCATTTTACTGTTAGAAATCAAAGAACCGCATGCCCTCGGTGCTTTTATATTTATGAGGCTTAATTTCAGTTTATGTTCCAACTTGCATATTACATTCTTTAGCTGATTTATTGATACCTGTAATAAATACTATTTATAACACTTTTCATCCTTAGTTCTCTAAATTTTTACATACCTCAGTTTATTCCAGCTTACAGGCAAGTGGGTGGTAAGTAGCAGAATCTCTCATTTTTCAAGCAAAAAAACCCCTAAAGACATAATGATGAAGTCATGCCCAACAAATTGGTGGCAGGGTTGGTAATATGATGCTGGGATTGACTGACTATTGGGCCTTTGTGTTCTCAGGCACTCTCAGAAAATAGTTCATTCCTTTAATGAAGGTGAGTGAGGAAGGAAGGGCACAGGCTCTGGGGTCAGATTTGGGTTCAAATTTGACTCTACCATTCACAAGCCGTGGGGTCTTAGGAAAGTTACTTGACTGCTCTTAGCTTCTGTGTTTTCCTCTGTAATTTGAGAATGACAATTTTGTCTTCTTTATAGGTTGTCTTTGGGGGAAGGTGGAGGGGTTGGGGGATGGTGTATCAACTAACACATAGGAAATGATCAATAATTGTGGTCACTTGTGTTCTTGGAATTCACCTGTTTCAGGATGCATAGGCCAGCTTCACTTGAGCTGATATCATTTTAAACAAGGCCTCTTGCTTAAATATTTGAGTCTAAACTTTTGTAAAGGGAACTGTTAGTTTAGAACTTGAGCAAGGTGGCTTCATTTTTCATTCCGTTCCCCAGGAGCACGTAGGGTTGCATGATCTGGTCCTGTGCTATGCAAGGAAGAAGAGGGGGAAATGTAGAGGTATCCATGGCAAAGAATATTGTCATTGGAGTTCTCAAACTTTAACACATGAGAATCCCCTGGAGTGCTTGTTAAAACACAGATTCAGGGCTTCCCTGGTGGCGCAGTGGTTGGGAGTCCGCCTGCCGATGCAGGGGACACAGGTTCGTGCTCCGGTCCGGGAAGATCCCACATGCCGCGGAGCGGCTGGGCCCGTGAGCCATGGCCGCTGGGCCTGCGCGTCCGGAGCCTGTGCTCCGCAACGGGAGAGGCTACGGCAGTGAGAGGCCCGCGTACCGCAAAAAAAAAAAAAAAAGCACAGATTCCTGGGCACTGCTCCAGAGTTTCTGATTCCATGTGTATGGAGTGGGGCCTGAGAATTTGCATTTCTAACAAACGCATAGGTGGTGCTGATGCTTCTGAGAATCGCTGGGTTAGGGTATGCTGTGCGACAGGCAACCGCTACATTGCAACGGTTTAAGACAACAGAGGTTTGCCTCTCACTCACACTGCATATCCATTATGAGTCAGGTGTTTTTTTTGTAAACTATTACATTTCTGTATAGTCAGTATCCCCAAGAAGATGATCATCTCCCAAAGGGCATGGGTCACCTTTTCAATTTTGTGTCCTTGCCAGCATCCAATTCAGAGCTCAACACATACTTAAAACCCAGTAGAGACTTTCTGAGCTTCATCGAGACAGGAGGATCAACAGAAGATTTTTAACCTTTCATTTCATGCTACTTTTACAATTTCTCCTTCCAGATGGATCTCTAAGGTCCTGTGGATTTTCAGCTAGGGTGTTCAAATGGGACTGATCCTTTCTTATTGTAAATGAAAGTGCAGAAATTAATACATAGATAATGTGTGTATGTTTAGACATACCTCATAGTTTTCAAACAAAACACAAAATTTAAGCCTCTAAAGAGAGGTGAGAGCAAAGAGTCTAGTTATGAGAGCCATTATTGTAACTGTTACCAGATAGTAAATTTGACTCTGAACTTCCTGGCAATAATAAGAGAAATGTGATGGATTATATATAATTCTTTCCCACTCACCACCCATCCACTTACTTGATCTGTTACATCATAGTTTTGTCTCCTCTGCTTTCCAGTTCCCTTTCTCTGTGTGCTGCCCTCCAATTTCTGCTTAGGGTTTTCCTCAGTTCCTTTCTCTGGCTTTAATAAGTTAATGCTTTTTTCTTTTTATTCTTCCTCTACTGTGTACACACCTCTAACCTTCATTGAATTCTGAGTGAGGCATATGTTCTTCTCTGGCTTTGACCCCAAATGACCTCTACTAAACCACTCCTTCAGGGAAGGGAGGACAGTCTGTCTTCTGTAGAGATGGATCTCTGGCATGCAGGCAGCGCTCAGCATGAGAAAGGTCATCTGACAGGCAGCAAGACCCATGGAAATGATAGAACCCCAGTTCCTTCAAGAGAGAAAAACCAAAATGAAGCAAATGACAGATCCTTAAAGGAATAAAGCTTGTGGCAAATAGGTTTCCTCTTGAGTGCAGTGGCTTCCTAGAGAAAGATCCTGAAGCCGGCTTGGCAGGAAAGGATGCTGTGATCGATTAGTGATGTCTGCTGAAGTGGAGGCAAGGGTAGAGTGGCAGCCTGTGAGCCAGGTGTTTTCTAGTCCTGCATTTCGCAGTAAGCTGATTATCCAGGCTGTATCTTAGGCCCAATAAGGGAAGAACAAGAGTCCAATCAGAATTGGGTTATGTGTGAGGGCTTGGTCTCAAAATAAAAGAAAGAAGTCTAGTTTCTAGAACTGGGTTAGAAAAGGACTAGACACACATATTGACTTAAGCCATCTGAATACTGAATTGGGAGTCTTTAATTATATGCTGTTTGTTTTGGGGTCTGGAATGGGGCTGAGGCTATAGCTTGTAGTCTCCTAGCTCAAGCTCTATGAAAGAAAAAGATAACTTGGGGGAATCAGGCGATATTGTTAGTGATCATGTTGGCTAGTAGACGCTTTTTGGCTTGCCAACTGTTGCCAAGTAAGGGTATTTTGGATGCAAAAGAACCCCCCCCAAAGCCACCTCTAGGGTCCCCTCCAGCTCTACTGTGACCAGGACAAAGTTTTCTCGCTCCCTTAATCATCAACATCCCATGACTAGAAAAAGAACAGCTTTAAAAAAGAAAAAGATATAAGCATTTGTTAATCCAATCCCTTTATGATTTTGATTCTTTTAGTGATTTACTAGTCAAGAGACCTAGGTTTTAGTTCTGGTTCTGCTACTAACTAACTGATCTTGGGCAAATCACTTAACTTTTCAGGTCTTCAGCTGTTTCATCTTCAAAATAAAGGACTTAACTTGATCGCTCCCATCCATTCATATCCATAAAATTTAATGAGCTTTGATTTAGCTTCTGAAAAGTGTCCAATAAATTTCATTCATTCTACACACATTTACCGAACACCTATTCTTGACTAGACACAAGGCTGGGCACTAGGAATCCAAAGTCACTTACCCCTGCTCTTTCCCAAGGAGCCTGCAGTTTAATGGAAACGTGTAGCCACACTGAGAGGGACATAGTATGGCAGCTAAGAGTACAGATTTAGGACTGGGCTGCCTTGAATCCCAGCTCAGGCACTTCCTATATTTATGACACTGGACAAGTTTCTTAACCTATCTGTGCCTCAGAGTTCTTACCTTCCAATAGTATCCCTCTTATATGGATATGAGAATTAAATGCATTAATAAATAGATATAAATCATTAAAACAGTTTCTGGACAGTACAGACAAGTGAGTTTGCATAGGGTGCCATTGGGGGGATTCTCAGCTCTCATGTAAACCAGAGCAACTCTCATTAAAAGTTTTATAAACGAGGCATCTATGTAATATTTAGCTTTAAGAAAGGGTTAATAAGAGAATATTTTCTTGATTAAGATTATGTCTAAATGCAGACAGATTGGATCCTATCTGCTACAGCCTGTACTCATTAAAGCACCACCATTAACTATGGAACTGTTCTGAAAGACAGAAGTAAATAATTATCATCTTGTCTGAGAATCACCCTGCTGAACAGAGCCTTGGAAAGCATCGTGCCCCACTCCTTCATCTATAAAAGGAAGGGGTGAAGTGACTCACCCAAGGTTACAAAGCTTGTTAGGGAAAGACCCTGCTCTGGCCACCGGGTTTGGTTCTTTTTAAAGTACAGTGATCCTGGGGAAGTGCACTGAGGAAATACCTTGGGCCTGATATATATGACTTATTGAGTTGACTTTATTTGATCTTTTTACCAGAAAATATTTCTGAATGTATCTCTAAAAGATAAGAACGTTTAAAAATAATTTAATCATAATACTATTATCACACCTAAAAGAACAGTTAACAATAATTTCTTAATGTCATAAAATACTCAGTGTTCAAATTTTAGAGGTAGATGCAGAGTTTAAAGTCAAGCTGAGCAAGTTTGTGTTACCTTTGAAATATTATGTAACTTTTCTGGGTCACAAATTCCTCATCTGTGAACTAGGGACAAAGGCAGTATCAGTAGGGTTGTGAATATCACGTTTGTAAAGTCCTACTCTAATGCAGCACAGGCTAAACATTTAATGAACCACTGTTGAGATGGTGGGGAAAAAGTGCCTGGCTCATGGTAGATACTTAATAAGTCTTAACTGTTATTACTAACCAGACAGTTATAATATGATACAATAAGTGTTGGATCCATCCAGGGGAGATGGTGCCTGGAGGGTTAGGGGAAAAACACCTCCCAGAAGAGATGGTGTAAGAGACAGATGGACAAGACCAGTAGGATGGGAAAGGGGTGTACCAGGTGGAGACAGAAGTGAATTAAGGGATGGGCAAGCCACCAGTTCCCAGGTGCCCTTCTACAAAGGGTGGAAAAATATTCCTGGAAAGCAATCAGAAAGATGGTGCCATGTAACTGCAGTTTCCCCACATAACTCTTTATGGAATTTGGTGAAAGGTAAAATGGTCTGGCTCCTGTTCTGGACATATAATAAATCTCTAGTTTTTAATTTGAACATATGACAAGAAAAAATTGTTATGTATAATCCCCACTGCTTTTAAGGAGGGTGGGTGTTTGTTACCAGAGGATCTTTTATTTTCTAATCACTAACAAGTTCCTCAATCTCCGTATAAAGTATGCAAGTTTAGACAGAGAGACTGGGACAAAGTCAAATTGCTTTACATGAAAAGAGAGGCATGGGAGGTCTACAGAGGGCGAGATGGAGGAAGAAAGCCTGCCTGCTGGAGGAGAAAGAAAGAGGAGACCCCATCCCTGAGGATGTGAGAACAGGGAGAAGTTCTTTAACTTACTTCTGCCTTAGACTCTTTGGGAGTCCAATGAAGCCAGTGACCCCTTCTCAGAATTTTTAAAACCATGAAATACATAGGATTAAAAAAAGAAAACAATTAGAATAAAATAGTTATCAAAGTATTTTTTAAAACCACGAATTTGTTCGCAGGGACGAAGGGATGAATAGGTGGAACACAGGGAATTTTTAGGGCAGTGAAACCACTGTGTATGATATTGTAATGGTGGACACATGTCATTATACATTTGTCAAAATCCATAGAATGTAGAACTAGGACTTCAGGTGATAATGATGTGTCAGTGTTTGCTCATCAATTGTGACAAATACATTGGTAGGGGATGTTGATGTATGTGTATTTGTGGGGACAGGAGTATATGGGAACTCTGTAACTTCTGTTCAGTTTTTCTGAGAGCCTAAAACTGCTCTAAAAAATGGAATATATATATATTTAAAACTACATCGTGATACACTAATATATATACTTCTTTATTAGCTCTTAGCAATATCTAGCACTGAGCCTAATAACTACCATAATTCAAAGTAGTGATGACCATAAACAATATTTCAAGATATCCACAACTACTGTAATAAAGACATGAAAATAACTGTGGTTTCTATTAGTGGAAAAAAATCGCAGGTACTGCCAATGGTTTGTTGATTACATTCATAATTAAAGGAAATGCTAAATTTCAGTTGCAGGTCATTGACAATAAAGATGCAAATTATTTTCCATCCAAAATTAAAAATTCCTTCCCTCAAATTTCATTCACAGAACTCCTTTGGGGAAGGGGGTGTCTTATGGATCACTGATGAGGGCCCCCTTACGTAGACGTTAGAATACAGTCAGTCTAATACCCCCCCTCTAAGATTCTGCTGCTCTGTCCAATTATTATCTTCTTCTGAGGTTTCTCAGCCGATCTGCACTGTTTTTCTCTTTGTCTTTGACAAGTAATGCCAGTGTTTTCTACAGCCAGCTGACCCTGCTTATTCCCTGTGTCTTGATACTCAGGAAAAGCAGAGCTGTTCCGGACAGCAGCTGAAGCAATGCCGTGAGAACGTGTAGTGAACAAGAAGGAGGGAGTGCTGTCTGCAGAACCTTCACACCTACTAGTCGGTCTTTCATGTTGGGTGCTGGAAAGATGTCTCTCCATTGGTTCCTAATAACAATTTGTAGTGTGTTCATGGTACTTTTGAACTTCAAAGAACTAGGCCAGTCTTATCAACTAATGATGTCTCAGGTCTGCTGTTGAGTTGATTAGGGTAGGATTGCTTTCTTATAAAAGTCTCTGATGAATGTCGCTCCACTATTCCTGAGATCTTATTGAGGTGAATAAACAGGAGATATGCCCAAAGACAAACCATTGTTTTCCCCGAGAGTCTCTACCATTCAAATAGAAGGAGTACTCTTTAGGCTGGTTCTATAATGGAATGGATAAATGAATCCATTTCTTCCCCACAGAGCCCAGAATCCTTCTCAAGACAATATTCTTGGCAGCCATTACTAAATTAAAACAGTATTTTCTCAAGATGAAATATATTTGCCTAGACTGTGCTTTTGACATAATATCACTGTTAAGTAGCCATCTGTTGATCTCCATTTTCTACTGGATAAAGCCTAGACTTCTTGTTAAGGCATTCAAGGCCTCCCCTCAACTCATCCTTGCCCAACTTTCTAGCACCGTGTTCTTCCTCAAAGCCAGCCTCTATATTCTACCTTTTCCTAAACACAAACTGATCTCTCAGATACTGTTTACTTTTTCAGGTCATTCCTTTCGCCTGGAATGTTCTTGCCCTTGTTTTATATCATTTGTTTTATCCCCAGACACATATTTCTCACCAGTCAACCCTTCTTGGAGCCTTCCCAGATGGCATTCATTGCTCCCGCTCATTAGCTTTCTTTATACATCTTCTATCACTACTTTATTCTCATTTTGCCTTGAGCCATAGTTATTTATGTACTTCTATATTCTCAGGTAGACTGTGAACCCCTGAAGGGCAAGGAACACATTTTCTATTCCACTCTAGCACCCAGTTCCATGCCATTTATGTAGAAGGCATTCAAAAAATGTCTGTGTGAATGAATGAAATGTCCCCCCTTTGAATTTCCCAATGAACTGTGTGTCCCTTCACAAATCTATCTCTCACTCCCAGTTTTGTCTTCCAGTCCAGTCATGCCTGCCTAGAATCCCCATAAACCAACCATAACAGGCTGTGAAAGCTTTCCCCAAACCCTCGTGTGTTTTCACATTTCCATGCCTTTATTATCTTGGACCTTCTATCTGACTTGTCCTTCCTCATCAATCTAGCAAACTCCTAGTCATCCTTCAAAGCCCAGATCAGATATCTCCTGAACTCCATAGGCTTTCTCATCACACCAGGATAGGATTAATTGCTCCCACATCTGGTTTCCGTCAACACTTAAAACAATATCAGATGCATAGTAGGTGCTCAATTACTAGTTGTTAAAACCGAACTACTTGCTCCCAGCTCTTTGTTCATGATACAGTCTCACTCAGAGGGAAATCCACGGTTCAGCAACTTAGGCTTTCATACCAGCCTTGTTGAAGCAGAGATCCTTTGGTGAGTAAATAAGGTGTGAGTAAGCTTGAGGGGGCTGATGCCCCTGAAGTCTTATTTCTCTGTGCTCTGTGCACAAATGGTTGAAACAAGAAGGAAGGAAGGAAGGGAAGGAGGGAGGGACTTGCAAGAGTAAGAAGAACCAAATTATTCAAGCCTGTAATCTAAGCACAGTTGCAGATATATGCCCTTACTATTAGCTTAATGCCAGAATGTCATAGACCAAGCTCATAATTTAGTTTATGGCTGATTTTTATAGTAATAAAAAAAATCTAGAAAGAAGCTGCCTGGCACCATTTGCTGAAGACGTTTTTTAATACTGTCAAATGATTCATAATTATAAAGGGTGAGTGTACCATGTTTGCTCTGTAGTGGTTATGCTGAGACTCATTAAGCACTTTCTGTATCCAAGAGTCCTGTTTTATGTCAACAAGACCTCTGAGGAAGATATAGATGGGTAATAAAGATCAAAGGAAATGGAGTATATTAACGCAAGGACAAATTAATAATGGCCTTTCCATCCTCTACCAGGAAAATCAGTCACTGCGGAATAATTGCACTTTTCAAGGCAAAAGGGGAACGAAAATCCAGACAAAGCAGTAGACAGAAGAAAGCCGAAATCAGACAAGGTTCCAGGGTCAAACTACTTTATGAAGATAGTCTGCACGTTGGGAAACTGTTGCCTGTGCGCCCAGCCAGGTCTCTGATGGGACCTGCAGAGGGCTTTTACTTGGCCACAAATGAAACCACTTTCAATGCTTGGTAATGGTCACTGGGGCACCTAGAAGCTACGTTAGGGGATGGGGAGAGGAAGTAAGAGGGAGGTAGGAGAATACGAGTGTGGTGAGATGGCAGGGAAATAAAAAAAGAAAGGGAGATAGGATCAACAGAATTACCATGTCATTTCTCTTCACATAAAATAGTGGGAGCCTGTGTGTTGTTGAGATTTGTTTGAAATGAATACAGTGTTGTTGAAACAAAGCTGAGCTAACACAGGTGGAGCTGTTTTCATATCAGCAGTTGACTGTCTGAATTCCCAGACGAGCAAGTCAGCTGGACTGTTTCTGACTGACCAGAGCCTACGCAGGTCACTGCGATGTGCAGAGCGCATCACAACAGAGCTACCTGTGGGGTCCCCAGTTCTTTACCTGCTCAAGCTGACTTGTCCAGAGTTGGCAACAGGACAGCTCCAAAGGGCCTCCTCATGTCACTGAATTCCAGAAGGTGTTCCCCACCCAGGATAGCCTGTTTTCCTAATCTTCAGGCCTTTGTCCAGCCCTGGCCTAGGGTCACTTGCTGCCCACTGGCCTTACAAAGAGTCTTCAGATTAGCACGTGCTGCTGAATGGCCCTGACCAGAGCCTGGAGTAGGATGAAGCCAGCCAGACACTGAGGGTGCAAGCTTTAAGGAGACACCAGTCCCAGGGGCCCACCATGCACTTGCACAACCTTGAGAATAAGTGCCTCCTTAAATTTTGCCCCGGGAGCCTCCCTTGCCTACTCCTGGACTCTGGCCTGGAGGTAGAAGCTCTAAGCTCTGGAGAGAGATTGATGCTTTGTATTAGTTTTAAGAACTTCACATCCAGGGCTCTCCTTCTGCTTGATGGCTCTTCTCATTTCTGTTTCCCTCAGCAAAACCTTCTCTTTCTTTTTACTGGTTAGTTTAAAGAACCCGAAGACCAGAAGCCGTGCTTGGTATTTTAAAGTGCACGGTGAGGGGACCACCTTGCTTTGTCATGTTGCTCAGAGATGGCTCGACTAACGCAGAGGCTGAGACCTGTCAGGGAGCCGTGCTGACTCACGCATGACTAAAATGATCGCAGGGACTCAGGGCCTGCTCCACCTCGGGCCGCCTTAGGAGGACCCCAGGCTTCGTTTAACTCTCTGCTGTCCCAGCCTTGATGTTCTTCATAATTTTTAACAAGGGGCCCTGCATTTTTATTTTGCATTGAGTCCCACCTGGTCCTGGCTCCACTTAACAGAATAAATAAAAATATCTAGCATGTCAAGCACCTCCACCCCCTAAAAACCTGTCCTGACCATTCTTGGAGTAGACACAATTCCTTAAAAGAGCCTACAGACCCCTGCTTTGTTGGGCCTCAGTTCACCTCTCTGGCCCTGTGTTGTGGCAGTTCCTTTCCTGCTATCCGCACCCTGGCCTTCTTGTAGTCCTCAGCTGAACGACATTCCACCTGGCCTCAGGGCCTTTGCACTGGCTGTTTCCTCTGGCTGGAATACTCTTTCCAAGTCCCACCTCCACCCCCAAATCCAGCCCATACCACTAATCCTTTAGTTCTCAACACAGACCTTAATTCCTCAGGGAAGCTTCTGCTGAGCCACCAGGCTGGATTGAGCCCCACCTGGTACATTCTCACCGTGCTCCTTTAACATTTATCACGGTTTATAATATAACCTTTGTATGATCATCTCATTAATGTCTCTGTTTCCATGTGATTCCATGTTAGGCAGGGAAGTTGTTTGCTTTGTTCACTCTCGGGGATTTAAGACCTAGCACAGTGCCCTGCGCTTAGCAAGCACTCAGTAATAGATATGAAATCCTGTCTGGGGATGTGTGTGGAGGGAAGTGGGGAGAAGGTGGAGGTCGGAGGTGAGCTGGGGGGAGGTAGCCTCTGGAAGGAACTGGAGCAAAGCTATATGCCTTTGGCTGTACCTTCCAGACTCACATACCCAATGCCTCCGATCTGAAGCTAGCTCAGCTCCAAACTAGCCTTTGGTGAAGGGAGATGGTGAATGAACAAAGTTTAAACACATTTCTGAATTCAGTTCCCTGACGGTAAACCTTGAGATCTCAATAATTAGAGAAAAATATACTGTGTTAGACAATTCTAATGAGCACAAGAGCTTTTAGTTTGCAGTGCGGTCTGTTAAGTATTTTAACAGTTTGGGTTTTCATCTCATCTCTTCCTCCTTTATTTAGTGTTACACTTCCCTTTGGTGGTTTTATTCCCTTTGATAGACTTGTAAAAGCGTTATTTTTTTTTCCGAACTCTCTGGTGTAGCTCATTTTGTCTCCTTGCTTCCTTTATCTTTCCTCTTGCAAGCCACTGAGAATCACGTGCTCTTCTTTGATTTTCTTCTATGGTTCCACTTTCCTGTACTCTAAATTTTTTACTTGTGATCTTTGAAATGTCCCCCACAAGGTCAAAGTGACTGCTACTTCTTTCTTTGTTGGGAAGAAGAAAGTCAAGACTCGCTCTTGGCTGCAGGACACCCAACTTTCTTTCAACCCCCCATTCCCATCCCCACCCCAACATGGTGTTCACCCAGGCCCTCGGTGCCCCTTGTTTTGCTCCCAAAAAATAGTGTGACTTTCCACTACTTCTCTATGTGACAGAGACTCAGGACATGTTTTTGTTCTCTTGTTTTTTTATTCTTCTTTTCTTCTTACAAGAGAAAAAAAAAAGAAATGGTAACTTTTTTGAGCAACTATTCAGTCGACTAAAGGTAAAGTTTTTTTAAAAAATTTATTTATTTATTTTTGTCTGCATTGGGTCTGTTGCGCGCAGACTTTCTCTAGTCGTGGCAAGCAGGGGCTACTCTTCGTTGTGGTGCGCGGGCTTCTCATTGCGGTGGCTTCTCTTGTTGCAGAGCACGGGCTCTGGACGCGTGGGCTTCTGTAGTTGTGGCACGCAGGCTCAGTAGTTGTGACGCACGGGCTTAGTTGCTCCGTGGCATGTGGGATCTTCCTGGACCAGGGCTTGAACCCATGTCCCCTGCATTGCCAGGCAGATTCTTAACCACTGTGCC
The DNA here is from genome assembly GCF_005190385.1 of Monodon monoceros. Classification (NCBI taxonomy): domain Eukaryota; kingdom Metazoa; phylum Chordata; class Mammalia; order Artiodactyla; family Monodontidae; genus Monodon; species Monodon monoceros. The sequence continues at coordinate 106,039,058 of NW_021703777.1, forward strand.
ACCAGGGAAGCTCAAGATAGAGTTTTATAATAAAAATGTAGAGGCTTCTCTAGGAATCCATTTTTCATAGCTTTGCCATCCATCAGCTGTTGGTGTCACTGAAATTCTCAGTGAGTATCAAGGGACTTCCTTACCCCCATGGAGCCCCTGCCACCTTGGAACAGCCAGGAACACAGGCAGTGACATAACAAATTTGGTTATTAATCTGTTTTGATCGAGGTCTTAGCTAAATGATAAGTAAATGGTGGTTTAGGAAAAAATTAAAATTTAGTGGAAACACCTAATTTTGGATGACTTTGGGTCTGAATAAAGGGTTGGGCAGGGCATTAATTAGTCTTACTTGGAATCCAGAATATTTAGCCACTCACCAGGGTGGTGAATTGCTTCTTTTTGCTTTCTCTGATATAGTGACATTTGAGGAGAGACCTGAAGAAAGTAAGGGTGGAGCTTTGCAGATGTCTTGTGAAAGGGCACACCAGGCAGAGGGACCAGGAGGTGCTAAGGCCCTGAGGTTGGAATGTCCTTGATGTGGTCAGGGCACCCAAGAGCAATGAGGCTGAAGAGGAAAGGCCAGTGGGAGGAGTGCTAGGAAATGAGTTGGATGGAGCCTTGGGCCACATCATGCAGGGCTTCATAGGCCCTGGTAAGGACTGCTGCGAGGATTACTTGGATTGATTCACATAAACTGCTCAGGACGGGCCTGCCACGTAGTCACTGCTCAGTGAAATTACTGTTATCATCTTCATCATGATCTGTCTGCGACTTGTCCTGTTCAGCTTTATATTCCTTGAATTGACATAAGCCTTGGTGTATAGTACACACTCAGTACTTGTTTGTTGAATTAAACACATACATTCTTAGTTCTTTCATTGTTGTGTTGTGGGTTTTGTTTTGTTTTAGAGAGCAGCAGACTCTGAAACCCCTGTCTGCACCCGTTTCAGAGGTGAATAAGCTCTTGGAGAAGAAAGAACCACATCTGTTTAACTGATCTCTTCTTGTGCCCAGTCCAGCCTAGTTGTGCCAGGGGCTTGTGATGTGGTCTACCACAAACTTGCCCTTATTTCTGTACAGGACTGCCACCACTCTTTATATTGTGTAGTCAGAATAATGACATTTTGTACCCCTTAAAAGAATTATTTTGTGATACTCTCGTAGCCTGACTCCTGGGGCCTAACACAGGATCTCTTCTTATTATTTTCCATTAAAAATTTAGTTGATCATTTTCAGATTCACCTTTATCAAACATTGTCTCTGATCTCTGCTCAGAGGATGTGCCCAGGTTGCCAGTTTCCTTCTGCAAAGAGAAGGACAGTCACAAGTGCTTCAAGAACTATTAAACATCGTATACTGGGTGGCCCCCAATATAAGTTGATCTCATATTTTGGGCTGTTTTGAATATGTAAACTTTTAAAAAATATTTATTTATTTATTTGGTTGTGCTGGGTCTTAGCTGCGGCAGGTGGCTCCTTACTTGTGGCACTTGGGCTCCTCAGTTGTGGCGTGCAAGCTCCTTAGTTGTGGCCTGCGAACTCTTAGTTATGGCATGCATGTGGGATCTAGTTCCCTGACCAGGTATTGAACCCAGGCCCCCTGCATTGGGAGTGCAAATTCTTAACCACTGCGCCACCAGGGAAGTCCCTGAATATATAAACTTTTAAGCCACTTTTTTTTGCCAACTTGAATATATAAACTTTGGGGATATAATTAAAACAGACAATTTGCCTACTTATAATTTATTAATTTAGATACACATACATATTTAAAACTATATGCGTAAAATATTAATTAAGAAATGTTGCTGTTTTCACTTACACATTTCATGAAACAACTTTATTCAGATTCTTCATGGGCAGCTTTGACATTAGTGTTGTTTTCTTCACAGAGCCGTCTTTTAATTCCTCAAATACAGTTTTCAGAGCATATCATCTTCTGTCAATTGTAAAATTCAAGACTGATTCTGTCATTGTAAATTTTATTACAAGCCATGGGTACCTGTTTATTTAATATAGTTTTTTCCCCTAGTCTTTTCAAAGATATATATTTATGATCTTATAATCATTTAAAGTATGTTTTAAAAATCTTGTTCAAAATAAAATCAACCCCCTTACACTCATTAGAATGGCTGCTATCAAAAAACAAAAACAAAGACGAGCCATAAAATAACAAATGCTGAGGAAGACGTGGAGAAACTGGAGCCCTTGTGCGCTGCTGGTAGGAATACAGAACGGGACAGATGATGTGGAAAACAGCATGGCAGTTCCTCAAAAAGTTAAAGATAAAATTACCGTATGATTTAGCCATCCCATTCCTGGGTATAGACACAAAAGCACTGAAAGCAGGATCCCAAAGAGAAATTTGTACAACCCATGTTCATAGCAGCATTATTCACAATAGCCAAAAGGTAGAAGCAACCCAACTATCCACTGATGGATAAATGGATAAACAAATGTGGTATATACATACAATGGAATATTATTGTGTCTTAAAAAGGAAGGAAATTCTAACATATGCTATAATGAATGAACCTTGAGGACATTATGCTAAGTGAAACAGACCAGTCACCAAAGGACAAATACTGTATGATTCCACTTACATGAGGTACTTAGAAGAGTCAAATTCATAGAGACAGCAAGAACGGTGGTTGCCAGGGGCTGGAGATAGGAGGGAATGAGAAGTTATGGTTTAAATGATTACAGGGTTTCAGGGGTTCTTTAATTAATTAATTAATTGATTGATTATTATTTATTTTTGGCTGTGTTGGGTCTTTGCTGCTGCGCCCAGGCTTTCTCTAGTTGCGACTAGCGGGGGCTACTCTTCGTTGCAGCGCACAGGCTTCTCACTGCCGGGGCTTCTCTTGTTGTGGAGCACGGTCTCTAGGCGCGTGGGTTTCAGTAGTTGTGGCACGCGGGCTCAGTAGTCGTGGCTTGCAGGCTCTAGAGCACAGGTTCAGTAGTTGTGGCGCACGGGGTTAGCTGCTCTGCGGCATGTGGGTTCTTCCCAGACCAGGGCTCGAACCCACGTCCCCTGCCTTGGCAGGCGGATTCTTAACCACTGCGCCACCAGGGGAGTCCCAGGGTTTCAGTTTTACAAGACAAAAATTGTTCTGGAGATGGATGGTGGTGACGGTAGCACAGCAGTGTGAATGTGTTTAATACCACTGAACTGTACGCTTACAATGGTTAAGGTGCTAAATTTTATGTTATCTAGATTTCACCACAATTAAGTAAAAATGAAATAAAACGAAACAAAATGAAATTGAACATTTACAATTGTGGGATCAACCTCTTTGGAATAATTACTAGATCTGTGTTAACATGTTTTTTATTTAAAAAAAAATACTGATTCTACCAGGTAACTATGAGAAACACCCAAAGTAGGTATTGGTTGAGGTCAGTTCAGGTGAATGTGTTTTTCTCTCAAAACATTTCGTTGTTCAAAATAAAGTAATTAAAGAGCTCCCTATAAATTGAGAGAATTTTCAGGGATTTCAATAAATGCTTTCTTTTTAGAAGAATAATCTTTTTAACAAATAAAAGCACCTCATATTATAATTGGGTCTGTATGGTAAATAGAAAATGTATAGTTGAACCATACAAAATTGCCTCTACTTAACTGTTCTTGATCTATTAAAATGTCAGGTTCATATGTTCAACTAAATCCAGTTATTTATTTTTTGCAGCATCATAAATTAGAAAATGTATTTAAATATAGTACTAGTCTTGGATATTTATTCCATGGTTTAAAATTTAAATTTTCAAAGCCAGATTATAAGTTGCTTTTGATTATAAACCATGTATTGCTAAAATATCCTTCCATAGTCCCTAGAGGAAGCAACTGAAGCTCAAACTTTGTTAATTTATTTAAAATAAAAAGAAATTATAACAGAGTGTATCTGATAGGTAGAATTTCATGTCGATTAAAAAGTTGTTTTAGAATATATTTCACTCTTTGACCAAAGAGTGAAAATTAAAAGACTGACATCACTTTGAACATTAATTCTTTGAAAAGGGCTCCAGCCTGAGGATTTTTCTTTCTTTTTTTCTCTCTGCCTGTGGCTCAAGGACATAAAGTGGGGAAAATGTGGTACAAAATGCCCAGTGTATAAAAACCACTCACACATTCTTTGGTGGATAGAGCACTTCCACGGATGAATAATCACCTCCATTTTGAGTTTATTTTTTATTTCTTTCTGGAAAAAAAAAATCAAACCTATAGAAAACATGAAAGAACAGTGCTTTACCTAAATTCACCAATTATTCACATTTGTCATATTCTCTCTGTCTATATATATACACACACAAACATTTCTGTATATGTATATATTCTATGTATGTGTATATAAGCATGCATATATACATATATAAACATTTCTTTTTTATATATGAACATTTATTTCCTGACCATTTTAAAGTAAGTTGCAGATATCATGACATTTCACCCCTAAATACATCAGTACACCTCCCCTAAGAACAAAGACATTCTCCTATGTAACCAAAACACCATTATCACACACAAGTGATAAAATATTGTTATAATAATACTATCAAATATATAGTCCATATTCAAGTTTACCCAACTGAAAATATACTTTATAACTCTTTTTAAAAATCTGGGATCCTCTCAAATATCACTCATTACATTTAGTGGTCCTGTCTCTCCAGTCAGCTTTAATCTAGAACAGTCCCCCATCCCCACCTTGAATTTATTTTTTTCTTTCATGGCAATGACATTGTGAGAGTCTAGGCCAACATTTTGGACTTGGCCTGCTAATAGATCCAGGTGAAATGTCTTGGTAAGAATATTACATAGGTGAGAATGTCTTCCTGGGCATCACATCAGGAGGCTCTTAGTGGCAGTTTGATGTTAAGTTTGATCACTTGTTTAAGGTGTTTTGTGTTGATTCTTATCAATTTTAGTTTTTGAAAGTGCTTTTTTGTCCTTTTCCACAAAATCTGTGAAGTCTGTAGCATCTGATTTCATAGAAAAATCTTAAGTCTTGAGTATCTATAGATCTCATATGCCAAACTATTATTAGCTGTGTCAAACAGGCTTGTTTTATTTACTTTTCAACTGATGAATGATGAATTACTGATTTACTGACTTAGTAATATGTGACTCTCCAAAAGGTTGAAGGCTGCTTGAAGGAGACTATAAAAAATACAATGCTTGTCCCAACTCTGGCAAGGTGAAAGAATGCTTGTAGATCTCTCTCTGTCTCTGTCTCTCTCTTTATGATTCCTTCTTATTAAGACCATCTCATTCTATTTACCCATAGGCTGCTTTAGATTCAACTTATTCTGTAAAGAATAGACATATAGAAGAAAGAACTTGTAGAGAAACTGAAATTTTTTTTCACCATATTTTTTAGCTGGTGAATATTTTGTATCTTTGACAGAATTTTCTGTCCACTTCCGAAGAACTTTGTCAGAATAACTTTTTTTGCCAGTATAAGCCCCTGGAGCAATCCACCATCCATTACTTTGTGCTCTGGGGAACAGCTGACCTTGGTTAGAAATTAATTTATTACTTCCTGTTTCCTTTACATTTCCCACTTCTCTCCCCACCTCCTGCTCCAGTAATGACACATAAAGTTAATGAGCACTGGTAATTAACAGGACCATTTTAGAACAAGGGAGTTGGGTATTGAATGCCCTTGATCTAAACTTTACTTGGAGAAAGGATAGCTGAATAATTAGAAAATGGGATTCTAAATCAGAAGCTGAGGGTGTCTTTTCTGCCAATAATTTGTGTAGCTTTGGCTGGATATCTTTACTTCTTTATTTTTCATTTTGTCCATCAGCTGAATAGGACTTATAATAATTTCTTATTAAGCGTTTTTGAGTGTCCAGATAAAAGCCTCAATATGGTAGCAACATAACTTCCAATTTAAAAATAACTGGACAGTATGACTATTTTTACTAATTGTAAAATACAATATATGTTCCTTAGCTCACTTTTATACTTTTACCTACTTAAATAAAAAAGTCACAACTTAAATCGTTTTCATTAAATAGCTTAAAATAACAGGAAGAATTTAAAATACTTTATTTCTAATTTCTTATATAATGTTCAATTTTATCTTCAGAAATTTTTAAAGTTAAAAGTAACATCCCATTTTACAAGTAGTCAATTAAAGGGATATTAGAAAATGTAGATAATCAAGAGGAAAAACAAATCGGAATCCATCACCACCAAGACAGGACCATCGTTAACACCTTATGTCCTTCCAGAAGGGTCATGTAGACAACATCCTTTTATAACCTTTTCTTTTTTTCATTTTTAAATCTACTTTGAAATAGTCTTTCTGGTTCATCCAAAGTAATTGTAGCAGATGCTATGATGTACCACCCAGATCCCCTTCAGGACCAGAAGACTTATTTACCCAGCTGTTGGCTTCTGGCAGACAGCCCTTAGCCCTCAGCTCTCTTTAGAACTCTTGGATGAAGGGATTCCCCTTGCCCAAGGGCATACCCCTTTCTATCAGCAGCTGGCTTCCAGTGACTGGAGGATGCAGGGGTGTAAAGGCCAGGCTCCCATGCCCTGACTCTGGGCAATTCTGAATGGCTCTTTCAGCTTCATATCTCCCTGTGGGGTAGGTTGAGGCCTTCAGTTGGGACTACATCACAGCCTCACTTCTCTCTTCAGCCCTGCCCAGCCCATCACTTCCCTTCCGGAGACCCAATCCCAAGAGTACTCCCTTATCAACCTCTCATGTGCTAATTTCTGTCTCAGAGTTTTCTTTATAGGGAGGCTGGTCTATAACAGTTGGTACTGGAAGTGGTCTCAGAAAGCTGACACTGAGGTAGAAATTTGGAGCTGGGTCACTTGCCCCCTAGCTGGCTGTGAGGACCCCATGAGTGGTGGTGGACAGGGCATAGACAAGCCCTGGCCCAAGGAAGCAGAGCACTGTCAAAGCTTTCCTGATGGAAAACCGGTGGAAGAAAATTCAGCAGCTGGTGAGATGTATCAGGTGTTAATAAATATGAAAGAAATAACGTAAGGCCAGCAGAATTGGGTAGCTATTGCTAAGCTCAGCTGACACTTTTTGGAAAAAAAACAGTAAAAGGCTGAGATGATTATTTGACAGTTAAATTGGTAAGAGTGAAAGCCAGAGGGCTTCCTTGATTGCTGATTAAGTACTCTAGTCTTCCAAAGTCAGAGGCTACAGAAAGCTAAGGACCAAGACCAGGACTTAATCATAAAATTCACAGAGCTCTAAAGAAAGTTTAATTCTCAACTGAGGCAGGTAGGCTAGGAAAGAATGGGTCCCCGGCACATGGAATGGAGACCTCTGGGTTTCTGAACCCAAAAATCTTGGGTCTCAGATTCCTCTGAACGCTTTGAACCAGCAGAAAATAGTGTACTCTTCACCCTTTAAGATGAGCCCTGCCTCCTTGATTGAAGATACTTCAGAGGCCTTTCTCCTTCCGGGTTGAAGTTAACATTGATACCCAGACACCTGAATAAACAGAATCCTGGCCCAGCTTTGGCTCATCGTGCGTCCACTGAGTCCATGGACCCACCCAGTGATCATCTCCCTATCCCAAAAGTCTATTGGGAGAAGATATACTTTGTATGTGCCACAATTCCTATATTGGTTCCTTTGCCTTTGGAATAAGACCTGTCACGGTGCGAAGGCCAAGTGGAAGCTCTGAACCCTGCAACCCCCTCCCTACTCCCAGCCAAAATAATGCATTAAAACCAAAATCACATCCCAGCCAGTCTTTAGTAATTAAAGGATGCTGAGTTGGTGGGCCCCATCATCTCTATTTAATTCATCAGCCTGGCCCCTGAAAAAACCAGATGGATGTTGGAGGACGACAGGGAACTACTGCATAGTTAAGTGTGTAGTAGCTACAATCGCAGCTGCTGTGCCAGATATGGTATCTTTGCTACAGCGGATTAACAAGGCCTTGAGTACATGATACGTGGCCATTGATCTGGCACATATTTTCCATCTCTATAAGGAAAGATGATCAAAAACAGTTCAAATCCATTTGGAATGGACGACAGTTTACATTTACAATCTTGATCTAGGGCTATATCAACTCTGTTCTCTATCATAATAGAGTCCAAAGGGTCTTGAATGGCTGGACATTCTGCAGAACATCACACTGGTCCACTAGCGTGATGACATCACATCAGTCAGATAAATGAGCAAGAAGTGGCTGGTCTTCTGGTGAGACACATGCCCGCCAGAGGGTGAGAGATAAGCCTTACGAAGATTCAGAGACACCCACATTAGTGAAGTGCTTGAGAATTCAGTGGTCTGGGCATGGGAAGAAATCTCTTAATCCCTTCCAAACTGAAGGAAAAATTATTGCATCTTGTATCTCCCACCACAAAGAAGGAAGCGTAGCACTCCATGAACCTCTTTGAGTTCTGGAGGGAGCATATTCCATACCTGCAAACACTGCTGTGATCCATATTTCAGATGACACAAAAAACCATTGGCTTTGAGTTAGAAATTAAGAAAGAGTTCTGTCGTGGGTCCAGGCTGTGGGGCAAGCAGCTCTGCTACTTATGCCGTACCATCAAGCAGACCCTGTGGTTGTAGAGATGTCATGGTGGGAGAGGACACCCTGGGGAGTTTATGATAGGCCCCAGTGGAAGAATCACTACACTGGCCCCTGGGTTCCTGGAGCAGGAGTGGAGAATGCCATCTGCAGTGGAGAATTATACATCTTTTGAAAACAGTTCCCAGCCTTGTGCCCTAGTAGGGATGGTCTGCTTGACTATAGGACACCGAGTGACCAGGCCACCAGAACCGCTCATCTTGAGCCGGTCCTGTCAGACCACCAAGTCATACCGTCTGATGGGCCCAGCACGAATCATCACACAATGCATGTGGCACATCAGGATCAAGCCTGAGTAAGGCTGGAGAGTACGAGAAAGCGGCACAAGTGGGCCGGGCCCCATGTTGCCCACCGCTGTTCTGCTCCCTCAGCTCACATGTGTGGCCCTCTGGGGATCCTTTATGACCAACTGACTGAGGAGGGAAAAGCCCTCTTTGGTTCATGGATGGGTCAGCCCGGCACGTGTGTGCAAACTGAAAAGGGACAACAGCCTCCCCGGTGGGGAGGGCAGAAAATTCTCCCTATAGCACCCACTTTGTGTGGAAAGAGAGTAGCCTGAGGTGAGGATATACAGACTCAGAAACAGTGGCAAATAGCTGAGCCAGCCGGTTAGGAACCTAGAAGGAGAAAGATTGGAAGATCTTCCAAGGTGTAGAGGCAGGTAGATGAACATGGATTGAGCCACCCAGTAAGATGGGCTTCATATCGCATGTTAATGAATGCCCAGCAGAAAGCAGTGACCATAGAAGAGGAACTAAGCAACCAAGTAGGCAGAACTGGACCAGTTGACACCAGCCTGCATCTGTCATCACTCTGGTGCTGGCGCAATGAATGTGTGAACACGGTAGCCATGGAGGCTGAGAGTGGAAAAGAAGAGTAAGCAAGCAAGAACAAGGCTCTGTGGAGAGAAGGCTGGGAGAGTAAAGGTTCCCTGACCAAGAAAGCAGCCTTAGAGAGATGTTAGACCTGAAATATCTACTGCACTGAACTGAAATTTTTGAAATGTTTTGCTGTGGACCTGGGTTAGGGTTAGGGTTAGGGATCCCTACGCAATCTCACCAACCAAAGACAATATAGCCTCCAAGCTGTCTGTAACAGAGACCAATTCTGAATCCCAGATAGACCACTGGCTACCTCTGGCAAATTAACCCCTTGCCCCTTCTACCCTGGAAAGGGCAACGTTTGTCTTGACTAGAAGAGACACATGTTTGGAATATGGATTTGCCCTCAGGACCTCAGCTACTAGAGTATCCTGAAAGCTTACAATGTGTTTGATCCACCTCTACAGGATCCCAAATAACATCACATCAGCCCCAGCAGCCACCTTTCCAGACCCATGGGATCCACAGTCCTATTACAAATTGCACCACCCAGAAGTTGCCAGCCTGGCAGAATGATGGAACGAGTTGAACTCACAGCTAAAGCGTCAGCTTGGCGGTGCTTGTGAGGGTGGGGACCATCCTTGAGAATGCAGTGCTCAACTTTAAATCAGCAAACTTAACTGATGAGTGTCTCCATAGGTAGAACACATGAATCTAGGAACCAACGGGTGGGAGTAAGAGTGGTCCTGCTACCATCACTCCCAGTTACACACTGGGAACTTTGTGCTTCCTGTCCTCTCAGCTCTGAGCTGTTCATGTAGTGTAGAGATCCTGATTCCCCAAAGAGGAACCCTTCTGGCCAGAGGACACATTGCCCTGTGGTGTAGCCGATTCTATGCTCAGTGAAACTTCCCTGGAGCACCACAAAAAACAGCCATAACTTCTACACTTGAGTCAATCTCTATCTTCCTTCCTTCTTTACTCTGCCTGGCACTTATCACCATCTGAATTATATTGTTTATTTATTGGTTTACTTGGATATTGTCTTTCTCCTCCACCCAAATGTAAATTCCAGGAGGGCAGAGATATTTACTTGTTCTCAGCTAGTCATCAGTGCCTAGAACAGTGCTAGCCACATTGAAGGCACTCAATAAATATTTGCCAAGTGAATAAATAACTCTTCAATGTAATTTTTTGTGGGTGGGTAGTATTCAACTGTAAGTATTCATCATCATTTATTTAACCCATCACTTATTGCTGGGCAGTTCATATTCTTCACATTATTTCTGCGATAAAATAACGGCAGGCAAAAGTCTTCATGTGTATCATCTATTATTTCCATATGATGAAGTCCAAGCAGTACGGTTTGCTGGCACATAGGTATGACTTTTAGTTTTCCAGGCTTTTGATATGTGATACCTCATGGATTTGTTTGAAAACTATTATTATGTATGAAATTCAGATTTAGCGCTCCTCTTGTCAAACAGGCTGTCTTGACTCCGCATAAAACCGAATTCTGACCTAGCTCCTTTCAACGTTTTATATAAAAAATCCAACCATATTCAGAATGCTAAAATTTATTTTTCATTACTTTTGCAGAAGACTGCATAGGGATCTCTAACCCTAATTCTAACTCAACCCCATAGCAACACTTCATAAACCCCAAGTAGATGTTTCAGTTCTCCGTTTCATCTCAGGCTGCTCTCTTGGCTGGGGAACATTTTTTTGCCACAGCCCGCTTTTCCTAAAGCCAAATCCTTGCCTACTCCTTCCCCCTTCCTCCTTCATGCATTTTCTCCCCCAAAACTTAAATTCCTCCTCCCACTTTGTCAAGTAGAGAACTGCCCACTTTCTCATGAAACTAGGGCCCCATGTAGAGATGTAGGAGTTTGCTTTTAGCTTGTACCGCCTCCTCTAAGGCCTAAGTTTGTGTCTCTTCCTACAGAGAAATCCTCAGACTCTAATGCATAGAAGAAAACACTCCTTCTTGTTTTCCTTTCCCTTAAGTTACTCCCTCAGAACATGGAAGGCCACATCCTAACGTTCTCTCTCCATTTGTATTGTGCAATTGCACTTGGAGTTGTGCGTTACCTGTTTGATGAATGTGTTGGTATACTTGGGCTTCCTCCAAAACTCTTTTGTTCCTCTCCTCCTCCCATGGTTTATTTGTCTCCCTCCTCTTTGTCTCAGGTTCTAAGCTCCAGAGGCCGAAAGAGTTGGATCCATGTCCCATTTCCATCGCTTACTGTGTGAATTTAAACATGAAACTTTACTTTTCTGGGTCATCATTTCCTCATCTGTAATATACCACCTGCTGCTATGAAGAATAAACCAAATAAGACATAAATTAGCACAGTGGCCTGAGGAAATATTCAACAGACATTAACTGTTATTACTTCTCTCTTCAATTTGGCATGTCTGTTCTTTATAGAGCTTCTCGGGCATTCGTTGTCTTATTTCCCTTTATCCTTTCCATTCCTTAGTTTCCCTAATTTCTTCCTCCTTCACCTTCTTCTGTAGGAACCTTTGATAAGGTTATGTCTTCTGCAAACTGCCCACCCCATCTTCACTTCTCAACAGTTACTCTCTTCCTCCTGTCTTTTCATTACACTCTCTTGTTTATCTTCAGGTTTTGAAAATATTTTCTTTGCCTTTCCCTCTCTCACAGCCTGAACTATATCTCTGTTACTTTTCTCTGTTGTTTATTCTAAAATTCCTATCCACCACCTCCTTCTTTGCTTCCAGTCTCCTATGACTTCCCTCCATGCCTTTGGGCACTTTTGCTGTTTCTTTCCTTCTTCTTACTTGTCCTTCTCATCTGGCTCGATGATGCTATTCTCTTATGCCTACATATTCCCTTTACCTTTATAGAGATCACATCTAATTCTCTTTTTATAGCGAGCAATGGCATTCATTCACTCATTCATTCATTGAGTGAATGTTATCGAGAGACTACTATCTTTAAGGTGCTAGGTTGGGTCTTTGGAAGACAGAGATTAAAGACACAGCCCCTGCCTTTAAAGAGCTCAAAGTCTAGTAGGGAAAGAGATGAATAAAGTAATCCTATTTGGGTGACAGGTCTAGGAAGAGGGCAATGCAGGGTGAACTGAGAGGGCAATTGGTGGAAACCGAGGTGGAAGGAAGAGGTATAAAGGAAAGCCTTCCACAGCTGTTGACATCAGACTTGTTTTGAAGCATGAATAGGAATAAGTCAGGAGAAGTGGGGTGTGAATACATTAGAGGGAGTGCAGATTCTAGGTAAGGGGCCAATATTTGCCTTTGCATTGAGTCAGATCCTTCACTGCTGAGTCATTTGACTGTTCAGTGCAATCAGATGACTCTTAGCTCGTAGCTGCAGGATGTCTTTCTTTGACTGCCTTCCCCATCAACTGTAGCCTTTCTTGGCCAGTGAATGAAAGGAACTTCTGGTTTGGTAATCCTATGTTCTTTTTTGATAGAGCCCTATTTCATTTTATCTCTCCCCTTCTCCACACCAAATCTAAATGAGCATATACATTTTTAACCTACTATTTCATTCATGAAGACAGTAAAAATGTTGTTTGCATTGGTCTGCTAACTAGGATTACCACACAGTTCCGGCATCTTTTCTTCTGATATGCTTTTGTAAACTTTGCATAAAAGTCCTCACTTCTAGTAGTTTTCATTAATGCAAATAAATACCCCATGGGCTTATTCAAATGAATTGATAATCGGGCTCTCATCTTATGGTCTCATAATGAAAGTTTCATAAGTTTCTTAATACAACTGTATTCAGAGGGGTCCTATCTTCACAGCATCCAGATGTTGTTATTGTTGTTGGTCCTCCTCCTTCCTCCTCCTTCTTTTCCTCCTTCTTCATTTGCCCTCATCGTAGCACAACAGAAGCTTGGAGCTCAGTAGATAACAAGGTGATCCAGAGCACATGGCTCTGAGGTGGACTGAGATGGAAGAGACATGGCAGCTGTGGTGAGATAGGCCCTTGATATAGACCCAGCCAAAGGCAACCTGAGGAATGCTAGTGACAAAGGCAGAGTGTTTGGTGTTCAGAGGACAGTGATGGGTGATGGTAAGCCATCCAGGCAGGTGGGAAATCTGCCTGGAATTTTTACTGTCTTCGCATCAAAATTATACATTAATTGAAGAAGATTTGAAATATCTTTAACATTAAGTCAGCAAGCACGAATGTCGTCTGTGTCTCCATTTATTCAGTCTTCTTATATTTTTTAATAGAATTTTAATATTTTTCCATAGCAATGTCTTGTACGTTCATTGGAAAGTTGACCCCCAGATACATTACAGTTCTGCTACTATTGTGAATGATACTTTATTTTCTCGTTTGGTATTGCGGGTATAGAACACTATGGATTTTTGTAAGTCGATCTTGTGTTAAGGCAAGTTTGCTAAACTCTCACTAATTTTAATAGTTTGTTAGTGCTGTTGGATTTTCTACATAGATGATTATGTTGTCAGCAATGAATGATGATTTTTTAAAATTAATTTTTATTGGAGTATAGTTGCTTTAAGGAATGATGATTTAATATATTTTATTCTAACGGTTGCATATCAGTTATCAATTGCTTCAAGCAAATTATCCCAAAACTTAGCAGTTAAAGACAACAGACATTTATTATCATACAGTCTCTGAGGTCAGTAATCCAGGAATATGACCTGGTATCAGAAATCACACAGCATTACCTCATCTTATTCTATTTGTTAGAAGCAATTCACTAAGTCCAGCCCAAGCTCAAGGGGAGAGAAATTAGGCTCCACTTGTAGAAGATACTGTTAGAATTTATAGACATATTTAAACCACCACATCTTACAATGTTTTTTTCTTCTTGTCTTCTATTTTAATTTTTATTGATGAGGACATCTAGTAACAGGTTAAATAGTGGCAGAGATCATGATAACTTTGTTTTGTTCAAGACCTTAAAGGAACTGATAGGTTATAAGGTTTCTCCATCAACTATCACATTGACCTTAGTCTTTTGGTATAAGGTCTATCAGGTTCAAGGAGTTCCCTTCTATTCCTGGCTACTGAGACTATTATTATTTTATCATAGCTAAGTGTTAAAGTTCATGAAATACCTTTCGCATTCACAGATTTTCTTTTCCTAGCTTTTCCTCTGTTTTCTCTTTTAAGATAGGTTTTCTGGTATTATACCATTGTTGCATTCCTGGAATAAACTGCACTGGGTTTGTTTTTTAATACATGATTAGATTCACTTAGATAGTAATTTATATAGGATTTTCCCATCTGTATTCATAGGTTAGATAGGCCTGTACTTTTTTCCTGTGCTGTCCATACTGGTTTTAGAATCGATGTTTTGTTAGCTCTTAAAATGAGTTGGGCAGCTTTCCTCCTTTGTCTGTTCTTCAACTTGAAAGTTTTGCCGCATGCCTCTGTTGGAGGCTGGCCTTTTTCTTTCCATACGCCCATCTATCTACTTTTACCTGGTCTACTTTCGCCACTGGCCCCTGACTTACTGCCTCATTTCCAGTTCATGGTTTCTGCCTTCTTTCCTGGCTCTGTTTTGCTTATACAGGCACGGTTTAAAGATACTGCAGGTTCAGTTCCAGACCACCAAAATACAGCAAATATCGCAATAAAGTGAGTCACACGAATTTTTTGGTTTCCTGGTACCTATAAAAGTTATGTTTACACTAAACTGTAGTCTGTTAAGTGTGCAATAGCATCATGTCTAAAAAACTGTACAGACCTTAATTTAAAAATACTTCATTGCTAAAATTGCAAGCCATCATCTGACAACACAGGGTTGCCACAAACATGCAATTTGTTAAAAAAAAAAAAAAAGGCAATATTTGCAAAGTGCAATAAAGCAAAGTTCAGTAAAACAGAGTATGCTTGTATATAGCAGGGGGTCAAAACTTACACAGTTTGGGTCGGTGTGCAATTAATGGTAACTGCTTTATTTTGCATAACTGACTCAGACTTCCTCACTGAACCCTTCATTGTCAATGATGGAGGCAGGGAAGGGTCATATGAAGGCATGTGGTTGTACTAAAATTTGCCAAATATAAAAGAGTATCTTTGTATCTTATAGTTTAATATAATGTCATGTTGAAGAAATATTCTCCCTCTCCCTCTTAGGTTCCAAGATGACTTCTTGGACCCAAGGGAAACTTGCTTGCTTTCATGGTGATGAGGTGAAGGGAAGCTGGTGCCTTATCTGCATGTGCATTTCCTTGACAATGGGCATAGCTGAAGAGGCATCAAAGACCAGAGAACAGCAAACACACCTGAACTTACACCAGTCAGTTCCTCTAGTCACTGCAAAGATACACAACATACCCAGGTGCCCTCTTGGGGGAGTAGGCCAGGGGATTGAGGAACTTTAAAAAGAAGCTGAAGGGCCCTGGTAGGAAGTTTGTACGTTGAACTTGACCGAATATTTATGCAAAGAAAATAAACTAAGCTGAATGATTTTTTTTTTGAACTGAGAGACACTGAACTTACTTTAATTAGGAGGGTTTTTTTTGTTTTTGGGGGGTTTTTTGCGGTACTTGGGCCTCTCACTGTTGTGGCCTCTCCCGTTGCGGAGCACAGGCTCTGGACGCGCAGGCTCAGCGGCCATGGCTCACGGGCCCAGCCGCTCTGCGGCATGTGGGATCTTCCTGGACCGGGGCACGAACCCGTGTCCCCTGCATCGGCAGGCGGACTCTCAACCACTGCGCCACCAGGGAAGCCCTAATTAGGAGGTTTTGATTTATGTGGAATTAACTCCAAGATATACTATTATGTGAAAAAAGCGAAATACAGAAGAAGTATGCATAACACGCTGCTGTTTGTTTTAAAAAAAATCATATACACGTTTGTGTTTCTACCTCTGGACCCTCCAAGGAAACAAAGTGCGTGAAAGGGACGGGTTACTTCCCACCTTAAGTCTGCTCTCTGGGAAGGGTTTGCATGGGTGCGGGTGTTCCCTTCATGGCAATTTTGGGTCCCTGAGAAGTAGACCCTTAAGAGAGCCTATCTCCTCTGAAAAGTTACGTATCATTCGTGTAGAATTTAAATTTTTATTTTACAACTGCTCCTTGAGGCCCCATAATCATTCATCCAATTCCCCTGGCAACTTGGAACATTGTTTATCTTGGCCTCTCAGGAGTCTTTTTTCAAACCGGGAAACCCAAAGCCAGGTGAGTGAGGGCTACAGAAGCAGTGGGTCTTTCCCTGTGGCAGGCAGGCCCCAGATGGCCATGAGCCTGCCTCACAGCACCCACATCCCGCGGAACCCCCTTCCCCGGTGTGTCACTTCTGTGATTAGGTCACACGTTAGTGTGATGTGTATCTTGCTACAGACCCTGCCCCTTGCTGGTTTTCACAGAAGAAGCTGCCATGGTGGGGTGGGGGGAGCACGTGGCAAACAGCCAGCAAAACACTGAGTCCCTCAGCCAACACCCTGGAGATCTGACTCCTGCCAACGACCACAAGAGCTTGGACGTGAACCTGCCCCAGACAAGCCTCCTATTGAGACAGCATCCCTAGCACTCTCACCGGAACCTGAAACCCACCTGTGGTGCCTGGACTTCTGATCCACAGAGATGTGAGGTAGTAAACTTGTGCTGTTTGAGGCTAAGTTTGATTTGTTTTCCTTACTACCCAGTGATATGTGGCTTGAAAACAAGATCAGTTACAGAAACATAAAGAATGGTCCAATGTTTACACATCTAAGTGTAGTGGCTACAAATCTGACCCCACTATATTTGGACTGACAGATCTTGGCTTCCTCATCTTGGAACCTCATCCACTGACAGACTTCACGTCACCTGATCTCCCCTAATCCTATCCCCTTCCTTGTTCTGACCGAGAGAAATGGGTACTGGATCGAAAGCTGTGGACTAGTTCTGGCCGTACTGCTAGCTCACTGGCAGTGACTGCTCTGCTTCTTAATTTTCTGACCCATAAAATGGGAAGACTAAACTCAATGAACCTTAAAGTCTTTCCAGCTTTATGGATTTTTTTTCTCTTCACAGCCTTGCCCGAATCCCAGTACCTTCTTCTTCTCAGCAGGGCGTATGTAACCTGAGGGGACATTCAGACTTTCCAAATCAATTTTTCCACTTTATTTGCCCCCTTCATTGATTTCTCTGCCAGCTTGACTTAGGAACAGGTCATGCTGACTGCAGAGTGGCAGCAGTGGTTAGAGTTGGTTCGAGTTTGTAGCTGCTCCTTACGCCATGTGGCATACTGCATCTCTCACCCACCTCTTTTTCCCACTTCCTTGTGAAAAATCCTATTGGCATTTCATACCCTTCAAGTTCTACATTGTACAGCCTGTGTGACTCTAAATGCTGGTTTTAAAAATCAAAAGCACCAAAGCAGAGTGTCTGTTTGGATCAGGAAGGCCGTAGTGCACTTTCCTGATAACACTGTTTCCCCAACAAAACCTAAGTCTGAACAAATGAATCTACAGAATCACTAGTGCTGGGGTGAATTCTTTTTTCTTTTTTGGTGCCTGGTAGGGTTATTTCCCATCTTCCAAAGCTGGAGCCCTAATGAGCTCCAGGGGGACAGAAGTCTGTCAATCACAGGGTACTTTTCAAGTATAGTCATCTCTGCCCCATCAGAGAACCACAAGGCATGAAATAATTAGAAAGCCCAAAGTAACTGCTCTGTTTTACAAGCGCAAAATCCATATGCGGATCATTTACATAAACCTGTCCCTTCCCATTACAGTTCTAATGTAGGCTGGACAATAATCGCAGGCCTGCTGGGGGAGGGGAGGTCAAGGTAAGCCGGGCCTCCATATTGGCAGCACGATGTACGCGTATGCTACGCCTGCCGCTGCCTTCGCCTTTACCGACTACTGAATTAACGTAAAGTATCTTTTCTTTTCCATTAGGTAAGAACTATTCCTGCTGCTATGGCAGCAGACCCTGTGCTTAAGAGCAGAAAAAAAAGCTTTTGCATCAAGCTATTGTTAGGGGAGAATTCGCTTTGAGGAGCTTTTCAAAGCTGATCCGATTGGGGAAAGAATCATGTTAAATATTTGCTATGAAATATTTATAAGAAGAGCACAAGAGCAATTGACAAAGTTGCCTGGGAAAATAAGCATTTCTCCTCATTTGGAAATTTGGGGGGTAGGGGTTTAAATGCTCTAGGGAGAATTTATCTAAGTACAAATACGTGTGTGATGTTTTGTTCACAAATGTGCGTGTGCACGCATGCACACTCACACACATGGTTGAACGGGTTGATAGGATTTAGGCCAATCTGCATCTGAATGCAGTTTCCCAAATACGGCAGCAATAAGAGGTCACTGAAGACTGTCTCGATAATTGTGTTTGAAGAAGCACTGTACTGATGCCAACAGAGCAAGATACCCTGGACTTAGCCTGGCGGACCCGAGGTACAGCAGCAGTCATCTTATAGGTGCTCTTCTCGTATCCGCACCCAGGAAAGGGACTCTTGGAGGGGATAGATTCCCCTGAACCCTGCCCTTCATTCCATCAGCATAATATTAACAATGCTCAAATGAATGCACTGAAGAAAGAAAAAAAGATGTGTTTAAAGCCAGAATGTATGCTTTTAGAGGTTGTATTTCCATGTGGCTTGTGGATTTTTCAAAAATGTTTAGCACCCAAACCTTGCCCACCTGAAGGTGACAAATGATTTATTGACTTTTACATAGTTAAAAGAAGCTCTGCATCAACTATGTATATTTTCAGTATCTGTGGGACTCTTCTGTCTACTGGGAAGAGAGAAATGAAAATATTCAGTCTTAATGCAGTATCTCCAATAAATAAATTACATATTTTAACACAGCCTTTGCCACACGAGCCTTGTGACTATTTGATGTCACATTTTATACGACTTTGCAACTAATGTAGTGTAGTATGATTCGTGTAACTGAATGGCTAACTAGGTAATGCATACACTGTTACTTATGCATATTTTAATCTAGAGGTCCTATAGAGAATTTTACCGTAGGCCAATTTTAATCAATCAACAAACACAGAATAAGATTCTGGCCAAGGGACATATATACACTACCAAACGTAGAATAGATAGCTAGTGGGAAGCAGCCGCATAGCACAGGGAGATCAGCTCGGTGCTTTGTGACCACCTAGAGGGGTGGGATAGGGAGGGTGGGAGGGAGGGAGAGGCAAGAGGGAAGAGATATGGGAACATATGTATATGTATAACTGATTCACTTTGTTATAAAGCAGAAACTAACACACCATTGTAAACCAATTATACTCCAATAAAGATGTAAAAAAAAAAAAAAAAAAAGATTCTGGCCGAAAGAGCAAGCGCTCTGAAATGACCAGTTGCAGCAATCTCTACAGTATACGGCTGTCTGAGAGGTCCACGGCTACCTAGCAGCGAGGCGGAAGATGCACAGGCGTGATGCACAGGCGTGATAGGGGTCTGAACCACAGCCAGTCTGTTTCTTATCTGAGAGATCACCAAGTGAGAAGGCATTGTGGATGGATTTAAATCAGCTTCTTTTCTCTGTCCCCCTTCCCTTGCACGCAACAAAAGTCTAAATCCCTTTTTAGGCCAGATTGCCCCATTTCCCTGCATGGGCCAGGCAGATTGGAAACATGTTTGGCATTCAGCTTTTCTCCAGGCTAATCAGGAGACACTGGGGTGGTGAGATTTCTGCCTCCCATCTGTGGAGCTTGCCTCTAAAAGCAGCCGCTCGGAGGCCGCTGGGCCCACTTGAGAGCTGGGCTGCCTGTCATCTCTGCAGACAGATATAAAAATATTGTTAACCACGAACCTAAGCAGAGGGTTTAACTGGGATTTGAATCTAAAATGTGATACTCCACATAGACTAACTTGATTTGGTCCAACAGAGCCGAACCCCTTATTCTGTTCTAACAAAGTGTGTCACATTATGGAGGAGATTTTGATGGGATTTACGACATCTCTGTTTCAGGCTTGACGCTGAATAGATCTGAACTGTGAATGAACATTGCTGCCTCCAGAGTTGTCATGGGGAGAGGCCTTGGCCAAACTGACTCCTGAGTCAAGGTCTTGTTGACAGGCCAGCTTTCAAGTTTACCGAGGTATAGAGTGGATCACGCAGTGGCAGCTGGGCTAGGCAGGTGTGTAGCAGGGGACGGTTCTGTGCAGAGCCTCAGACAGTGCAGAGGGTTGCTACACGGTGATTCCCGCACCTCCTATTTTGGGAACCCCAGTGAACTTTTGAACCCGGAAATTCTGAAAAGTAACTAATTGTAAAGACAATGGCCACGGAATCATGAGGAGGTAGTATAGAGTGGAGGCCTGGTTTGACTCCTGGCTTCTCCACTCACGGTGGGACCTTGACCAGATTACTTTCTACAACTCAGATTCCTCGTGTATAATAAGGGGGTGGTGATAGTATCGTCTCTCTGGAATTGTTGCAAGGAGTACAGGAGATAGTGCATGGTAGGCACTCCATCTAGCCCAGATATAAATGCTCCATCTATAATGTTGTTAGCTATTGCTTGCAGTTCCATGGCAGTTGAGGATGGTTTGCGACCTTCCCTCCACCACATGCTGGCTCATTCTTAGCTGTTGCTGTTTGTAAAAGCAATGACTGACATTCCTTGTTGTAAACATCAGTGATACAGTGACACCCAGTCATACCCAGCCATGGAGACACCACTTGGGAAAGTCCTGTATTTCAGGCATAAGCAAAATTTAGAAGATAATATAATGAACACTCATGGGTGTACCATAGAGCTTTGACAAATTTTAATATTTTGCCATATTTACTCAGATCTTTTAAACATTAGTTTTAAAACATTACTTGGTACCTTCCTTGAGCCCTTCTCATCGCTGCTCTGAGATGACCACTGTTTTGAATTTGAGCTTTGATTGTTACTAGATACGTTTTTAAATTTTATATAGCTACAGCAATAGCTATATATATCCATAAGCAATATTTAGTTTTGTTTTATACATTCTGATTTTTATACAAGTGGTATAGTGAACACAAAAGTCCACCATTGACTTTTTTCATTTAATATTATGTGTTTATATATATTCATATTTATACATGTTATTATTTTTTAATTTTTAACTTATTTTGATTGAATCTATTGCAGTATAGTTGATTTACAATATTGTGTTAGCTTCAGGTGTATAGCACAGTGGTACAGGTGGGCTTTGTTTGCAGATTATATTTCATTATAGGTTATTATAAGATACTGGATGTAATTCCCTCTGCTATACAGTAAATCCTTGTTGCTTGTCTATTTATGTATAGTAGTTTGTAAATGCTAATCCCATACTCACAGTTTGTCTCACCCCCCCCATCCCCCTTTGGTAACCATACGTTTGTTTTCTATGTCTTTAAGTCTCTTCTTGTTTTGTATATAGATTCATTTGTGTTGTTTTTATATTCCAAAAATAAGTGATATTATATAGTATTTGTCTTCCACTGTCTGACTTATTTCACTTAGCATAATATTCTCTAGGTCCATCCATGTTGCTGCAAATGGTGATATTTCATTCCTTTTTATGGCTGGGTAATATTCCACTGTATATATACTGTGCTTCTATGATCATTGGGGTGCATGTATCTTTTTGAATTAGAGGGTTTTTTTTCCTGGATTGCTGGATCATATGGTAGCATTATTTTTAGTTTTTTGAGGAGCCTCCATACTGTTTTCCATAGTGGCTGAACAAATTTACATTCCCACCAACAGTGTAGGAGGGTTCCCTTTTCTCCACAACCTCTCCAGCATTTATTATTTGTAGACTTTTTGATGATAGCCATTCTGACCAGTGTGAGGTGATACCTCATTATGATTTTTTTTAACATCTTTATTGGAGTATAATTACTTTCAATGTTGTGTTAGTTTCTGCTTTATAACAAAGTGAATCAGCTATATATATGTACATATATCCCCATATCTCCTCCCTCTTGTGTCTTCCTCCCACCCTCCCTATCCCACACCTCTAGGTGGACACAAAGCACTGAGCTAATCTCCCTGTGCTATGTGGCTTCTTCCCACTAGCTATCTATTTTATATTTGGTAGTGTATATATGTCCATGCCACTCTCTCACTTCATCCCAGCTTACCCTTCCGCCTCCCCGTGTCCTCAAGTCCATTCTCTACATCTGTGTCTTCATGCCTGTCCTGCCCCTAGGTTCGTCAGAACCATTTTTTTTTTTTTTTTTTTTTAGATTCCATATATATGTCTTAGCCTACGGTATTTGTTTTCCTCTTTCTGACTTACTTCACTCTGTATGACAGACTCTAGGGCCATCCACCCCACTACAAATAACTCAATTTCGTTTCTTTTTATGGCTGAGTAATACTCCACTGTATATATGTGCCACATCTTCTTTATCCATTCATCTGTTGATGGACACCTAGGTTGCTTCCATGTCCTGGCTATTGTAAATAGATCTGCAATGAACATTGTGGTACATGACTCTTTTTGAATTACGGTTTTCTCAGGGTATATGCCCAGTAGTGGGATTGCTGGGTCATATGGTACTTCTATTTTTAGTTTTTTAAGGAGCCTCCATACTGTTCTCCATAGAGGTTGTATCAATTTACATGCCCACCAACAGTACAAGAGGGTTGCCTTTTCTCCACACCCTCTTCAGCATTTATTGTTTGTAGATTTTTTGATGATGGCCATTCTGACTGGTGTGAGGTGATACCTTATTGTAGTTGTAATTTGCGTTTCTCTAATGATTAGTGATGTTGAGCGTCCTTTCATGTGTTTGTTGGCAATCTGTGTATCTTCCTTGGAGAAATGTCTATTTAGGTCTTCTGCCCATTCTTGGATTGGGTTGTTTGTTTTTCTGATATTGAGCTGCATGAGCTGCTTGTAAATTTTGGAGATTAATCCTTTGTCAGTTGCTTCATTTGCAGATATTTTCTCCCATTCTGAGGGTTGTCTTTTCATCTTGTTTATGTTTTCTTTTGCTGTGCAAAAGCTTTGAAGTTTCATTAGGTCCCATTTGTTTATTTGTGTTTTTAATTCCATTTCTCTAGGAGGTGGGTCAAAAAGGATCTTACTGTGATTTATGTCATAGAGTGTTCTGCCTATGTTTTCCTCTAAGAGTTTTATAGTGTCTGGCCTTACATTTAGGTCTTTAATCCATTTGGAATTTATTTTTGTGTATGGTGTTAGGGAGTGTTCTAATTTCATTCTTTTACATGTAGCTGTCCAGTTTTGCCAGCACCACTTATTGAAGATTCTGTCTTTTCTCCATTGTATATTCTTGCCTCCTTTATTAAAAATGAGGTGACCATATGTGCATGGGTTTATCTCTGGGCTTTCTATCCTTTTCCACTGATCTATATTTCTGTTTTTGTGCCAGTACCATACTGTCTTGATTACTGTAGCTCTGTAGTATAGTCTGAAGTCAGGGAGCCTGATTCCTCCAGCTCCATTTTTCTTTCTCAAGATTGTTTTGGTAATTCGGGATATTTTGTGTCTCCATACAAATTGTGAAATTTTTTTTTCTAGTTCTGTGAAAAATGCCATTGGTGGTTTGATAGGTATTGCATTGAATCTGTAGATTGCTTTCGGTAGTATAGTCATTTTCACAATGTTGATTTTTCCAATCCAGTATCTGTCCATCTGTTTGTATCATCTTTAAATTCTTTCATCAGTGTCTTAACAGTTTTCTGCATACAGGTCTGTTGTCTCCATAGGTAGGTTTATTCCTAGGTATTTTAGTCTTTTTGTAGCAGTGGTAAATGGGAGTGTTTCCTTAATTTCTTTTTCAGATTTTTCATCATTAGTGTATAGGAATGCCAGAGATTTCTGTGCATTAATTTTGTATCCTGTTACTTTACCAAATCCATTGATTAGCTCTAGTAGTTTTCTGGTAGCATCTTTAGGGTTCTCTTTGTATAGTATCATGTCATCTGCAAACAGTGACAGTTTTACTTCTTTTCCCATTTGGATTCCTTTTATTTCTTTTTCTTCTCTGATTGCTGTGGCTAAAACTTCCAAATCTATGTTGAATAATGGTGGTGAGAGTGGGCAACCTTGTCTTGTTCCTGATCTTAGAGGAAATGGTTTCACTTTTTCACCATTGAGGATGATGTTGGCTCTGGGTTTGTCATATATGGCCTTTATTATGTTGAGGTAATAAGTTCCCTCTATGCCTGCTTTCTGGAGGGTTTTTATCATAGATGGGTGTTGAATTTTGTCAAAAGCTTTTTCTGCCTCTATTGAGGCGATTGTATAGTTTTTCTCCTTCAATTTGTTAATATGGTTTATCACATTGATTGATTTGCCTATATTGAAGAATCCTTGCATTCCTGGGATAAATCCCACTTGATCATGGCGTATGATCCTTTTAATGTGCTGTTGGATTCTGTTTGCTAGTATTTTGTTGAGGATTTTTGCATCTATGTTCATCAGTGATATTGGCCTGTAGTTTTCTTTCTTTGTGACATCTTTGCCTGGTTTTGGTATCAGGATGATGATTGCCTCATAGAATGAGTTTGAGAGTGTTCCTCCCTCTGCTAAAGTTTGGAAGAGTTTGAGAAGGATAGGTGTTAACTCTTCTCTAAATGTTTGATAGAATTTGCCTGTGAAGCCATCTGGTCTTGAGCTTTTGTTTGTTGGAAGATTTTTAATCACAGTCTCCATTTCAATGTTTGTGATTGATCTGTTTATATTTTCTATTTCTTCCTGGTTCAGTCTCAGAAGGTTGTGCTTTTCTAAGAATTTGTCTGTTTCTTCCAGGTTGTCCATTTTATTGGCATATAGTTGCTTGTAGTAATCTCTCATGATCCTTTGTATTTCTGCAATGTCAATTTTTACTTCTCCTTTTTCATTTCTAGTTCTATTGATTTGAGTCTTCTCCCTTTTTTTCTTGATGAGTCTGGCTAATGGTTTATCAATTTGGTTTATCTTCTCAAAGAACCAGCTTTCAGTTTTATTGATCTTTGCTATTGTTTCCTTCATTTTTTTTTTCCTTTATTTCTGATCTTTATGATTTCTTTCCTTCTGCTGACTTTGGGGTTTTTTGGTTCTTCTTTCTCTAAATGCTTTAGGTGTAAGGTTAGGTTGTTTATTTGAGATGTTTCTTGTTTCTTGAGGTAGGATTGTGTTGCTATAAACTTCCCTCATAGAACGGCTTTTGCTGCATCCCATAGGTTTTGGGTCGTCGTGTTTTCATTGTCATTTGTTTCTAGGTATTTTTTGATTTCCTGTTTGATTTCTTCAGTGATCTCTTAGTTATTCAGTAGTGTATTGTTTAGCCTCCATGTGTTGTATTTTTTACAGATTTTTTCCTGTAATTGATATCTAGTCTCATAGCATTGTGGTCGGAAAAAATACTTCATATGATTTCAGTTTTCTTAAATTTACCAAGGCTTGATTTGTGACCCAAGATATGATCTATCCTGGAAAATGTTCCATGCGCACGTGAGAAGAAAGTATATTCTGTTGTTTTTGGATGGAATGTCTTATAAATATCAATTAAGTCCATTTTGTTTAATGTATCATATAAAGCTTGTGTTTCCTTATTTATTTTAATTTTGGATTTGTCCACTGGTTAAAGTGAGGTGTTAAATTCCCCTACTATGATTGTGTCGATTTCCCCTTTTATGGCTGTTAGCATTTGCCTTATGTATTGAGGTGCTCCTATGTTGGGTACATAAATATTTACAATTGTTATAGCTTCTTCTTGGATTGATCCCTTGATCATTATGTAGTGTCCTTCTTTGTCTCTTGTAATAGTCTTTATTTTAAAGTCTATTTTTTCTGTTTTGAGAATTGCTATTCCAGCTTTCTTTTGATTTCCATTTGCATGGAATATCTTTTTCCATCCCCTCACTTTCAGTCTGTATGTGTCCCTAGGTCTGAAGTGGGTCTCTTGTAGACAGTATATATACAGGTCTTGTTTTTGTATCCATTCAGCCAGTCTATGTCTTTTGGTTGGAGCATTTAATCCATTTACATTTAAGGTAGTTATCAATATGTATGTTTCTGTTCCCATTTTCTAAATTGTTTTGGGTTTGTTATTGTAGGTCTTTTCCTTCTCTTGCGTTTCCTGCCTAGAGAATTCCTTTAGCATTTGTCGTAAAGCTGGTTTGGTGGTGCTGAATTCTCTTAGCTTTTGCTTGTCTGTAAAGGTTTTAATTTCTCCATCAAATCTGAATGATATCCTTGTTTGGTAGAGTAATCTTGGTTGTAGGTTTTTCCCTTTCATCACTTTAAATATGTCCTGCCACTCCCTTCTGGCTTGTAGAGTTTCTGCTGAAAGATCAACTGTTAACCTTATGGGGATTCCCTTGTATGTTATTTGTTGCTTTTCCCTTGCTGCTTTTAATATTTTTTCTTTGTACTTAATTTTTGATAGTTTGATTAATATGTGTCTTGGTATGTTTCTCCTTTGATTTATCCTGTATGGGACTCTCTGTGCTTCCTGGACTTGATCGACTATTTCCTTTCACATGTTAGGGAAGTTTTCAACTATAATCACTTCAAATATTTTCTCAGACCCTTTCTTTTTCTCTTCTTCTTCTAGGACCCCTATAATTCTATTGTTGGTGCATTTAATGTTGTCCTAGGTATCTCTGAGACTGTCCTCAATTCTTTTCATTCTTTTTTCTTTATTCTGTTCTGAAGTAGTTATTTCCCCTATTTTATCTTCCAGGTCACTTATCCATTCTTCTGCCTCAGTTATTCTGCTATTGATTCCATCTAGAGAATTTTTAATTTTACTTATTGTGTTGTTCATCATTGTTTGTTTGCTCTTTGGTTCTTCTAGGTCCTAGTTAAACATTTCTTGTGTTTTCTCCATTCTATTTCCAAGATTTTGGATCATCTTTAGTATCATTCCTCTGAATTCTTTTTCAGGTGGACTGCCTATTTCCTCTTCATTTGTTTGGTCTGGTGGGTTTTTGCCTTGCTCCTTCACATGCTGCATATTTCTCTGTCTTCTCATTTTGTTTAACTTACTGTGTTTTCAGTCTTTTTTTTTTTTTTTTTTTGGCAGTATGTGGGCCTCTCACTGCTGTGGCCTCTCCCGCTGCAGAGCACAGGCTCTGGACGCGCAGGCTCAGCGGCCATGGCTCACAGGCCCAACCACTCCACGGCATGTGGGATCTTCCCAGACCGGGGCACAAACCCGTGTCCCCTGCATCGGCAGGCGGACTCTCAACCACGGCACCACCAGGGAAGCCCTCAGTCTTCTTTTCGCAGGCTGCAGGTTCATAGTTCCCATTGTTTTGGTGTCTGCCCCCAGTGGGTAAAGTTGGTTCAGTGGGTTGTGTTGGCTTCCTGGTGGAGGAGACTGATGCCTGTGTTCTGGTGAGTGGGGCTGGATCTTGTCTTTCTGGTGGGCAGGGCCATGTCTGGTGGTGTGTTTTGGGGTGTCTGTGAACTTATTATGATTTTAGGCAGCCTCTTTGCTAATGTGTGGGGTTGTGTTCTTCTCTTGCTAGTTGTTTGGCATGGGGTGTCCAGCACTGGAGTCTGCTGGCCGTTGGGTGGAGCTGTGTTTTATCATTGAGACAGAGATCTCTGGGGGAGCTCTCGCCGATTGATATTACATGGGCCTGGGAGGTCTCTGGTGGTCCAGTGTCCTGAACTCAGCTCTCCCACCTCAGAGGCTCAGGCCTGATGCCAGCTGGAGCACCAAGACCCTCTCAACCACACGGCTCAGAAGAAAAGGGAGGAAAAAGAGAAAGAAAAGAAATTAAAATTAAAATAAAAAATAATTATTATAAAAAAAGGAAGAGAGCAACCAAACCAATAAAGAAATCCACTAATGATAATAAGCGCTAAAAACTATACTAAGATAAACATAAAAATCAAAAACAAATGAGTTGCAGACAACAAACCCCAAGTCTACAGTTGCTCTCAAATTCCACCGCCTCAGTTTTGGGTTTATTTGTTGTCTATTCAGGTATTCCACAGATGCAGGGCACATCAAGTTGATTGCGGGGATTTAATCCACTGCTCCTCAGGCCGCACGGAGAGGTTTCCCTTTCTCGTCTTTGTTCGCACAGCTCCTGGGGTTCAGCTTTGGATTTGGCCCCGCCTCTGCGTGTGGGTCGTCCTCAGGCATCTGTTCCCGCCCAGACAGGACGGGGTTAAAGCAGTGGCTGATTAGGGGGCTCTGGCTCATTCAGGCCCGGGGGGAGAGGGGTGCGGTAGTTATAATTGGAATGCAGGGCGAGCCTGTGGTGGCAGAGGCTGGCAAGATGTTGCAACAGCCTGAGGCATGCTATGTGTTCTCCCGGGGAAGTTGTTCCTGGATCATGGGATCCTGGCAGTGGCGGGCTGCATAGGCTTCCGGGGGCAAGTTGTGGATAGTGACCTGTGCTTGTACACAGGATTCTTGGTGGCTGCAGTAGCAGCCTTAGCATTTCATGCTCGTCTCTGGGGTCTGAGCTGAGAGCCACGGCTCACACCCATCTCTGGAGCTCGTTTAGGCGGTGCTCTGCCTTCTGTGAGCAGACAGGGAAGGAATCCCCTCTTCTCCCACACCCTGAAACAATGATCTCTTGCCTCTTAGGCAGGTCCAGACTTTTTCTCAGACTCCCTTCCGGCTGGCTGTGGCACACTAGTCCCTTCAGGCTGTGTTCACGCAGCCAACCCCAGTCCTCTCCCTGGGGTCTGGCCTCCGTAGCTCGATCCTCAGCTCCCAGCCCCTGCCCGTCCTGGTGGGTGAGCAGACAAGCCTCTCAGGCTGGTGAGTGCTGGTCGGCACCGAACCTCTGTGTGGGAATCTCTCCGCTTTGCCCTCTGCACCCCCGTTGCTGTGCTCTCCTCCGTGGCTCCGAAGTGTCCCCTCCACCCACCTTCCCATCCCCACCAGTGAAGGGGCTTCCTAGTGTGTGGAAACCTTTCCTCCTTCACAGCTCCCTCCCAGAGGTGCAGGTCCCATCCCTATCCTTTTGTCTCTGTTTTTTCTTTTTTCTTTTGCCCTTCCCAGGTACGTGGAGATTTTCTTGCCTTTTGGGAAGTCTGAGTTCTTCTGCCAGCATTCAGTAGGTATTCTGTAGGAGTTGTTCCACATGTAGATGTATTTTTGATGTATTTGTGGGGAGGAAGGTGATCTCCATGGTTTACTCCTCTGCCATCTTGAAGGTCTCCCCCATGCTTATACATTTTAATAAATCAAAATGGATAGATTTTTACTGTGGTATAGACTTCCATTCATCCTCTTAATGGTAGACATTTAGGCTATTTCCAGTCTTCCCTTCTGAAACAATTCCACAATGAACATACATCTGTGCATGTTCTTGTATGTGAGTGCTTATGTATGGCGTATATCTAGGAATAGAATTGCTAGGTCCTTCAGGGTATACATCTTCATCTTTATTAAATATTGTCAAATTGCTTTTACCACCAGCAGAGTTTAAGGGTTTAGGGAGACATTTATATGGAAGGGAATATATTAACTAAAATTTACTCACTCAACTTCCTTTGAGTTTCTAGGAACTGATTTAGGAGGTGATATGGCTGCTCTCTTATCAGTAGCTATGGAGTGCAGGTTATTTTTTTCCTCCCTGTGTTAATTAACCCCTTTGGACTGTGGTCCTGGTGTAGGCCATTGTTGATAGTAGAATATGCCTGGAGAAAACCAGACACTCAACTTGGGTCAAAAGGTTAGGAAACAAATAGTTACTGGTAGTCCTTAAATGCTCCTCTTCCTGAGGCGCCACACTAACATGAAGCTCCTAAAAATAAAACAACCAAACTGAAAATGGTTCATTAAAGAACTTCACATCTCTAGATTGATGCTCCTTTTACAACAGGGCACACATACAGAAGGGAATGGGGTAGGGAGGAGTGGGTAGACAGCACAGTGTCCTGGACACTATTTTTTAGCCACAATCACTGCAGAGCTTATTACTGTGCTACAGAGGATACATTTTAACATTTCCCAGAAACCCAATGGGTTAGTTAAGATTGAAAAGATGCTTGAACTTCTTTAAATAAAATACAGTCCAGAAATGATTTTACATAATTATACTGGTAAGGAAGCAAATGACTTTATTTAGTTCTGTGTAAAGTTAGTCACGGGAATAGAAAATTAACAACAAAAAAGAGATATGGACCAATTGTTCTCAATTCTTTTGGGAGGGAGTGAGTCTCTCTGTAGATGATAAAATGGTAAATGTACTTGTACATGCTACGTGCACACAATTCCAAAGCCAAATAAAATTATTTTTGTAGCACTTATTTTAAATCATGAGTGCCATTACTTCCCTTCATTATTATGCCTAATTGTAAGTTGACTATACTAGGAAATGAACTATAGTTAATTTGACTCTCAACTAGTGACCAAACCAAAGTTGTAGAGAGCAGATTGTTGGCATTAATTAGAGACTTCTGTTTGGCATTTAGATTCTTATCTATTTGACCTTGTGCCTTCTATAATCTGGCTGGAGGTTTTCTGGGTCAAATGAGGGCTTCTGAGTCACTGGCCTTGGAACTCTGCACTCCGCTTGCTTTCCCTGCATAAGGGAGCTGGCATCATGGTGATAATGCTGAGAACTCCCAGCTTTGCCCTCAAGGTTTCTCAGACCCTGAATAGGAAGGAGACCTCATTTCTTTTTCTCCCTATTACAAAACGTCTCTCAGTTTACACAGGTCTTAGAAAACAGCCAAAATCTGAATACACACTGGATACTAAGCTCCCATTTTTAACCACGACACTATCTTCTCACATTAAGAGCTGAGGCTTAACAATGTTATGTGCTCAGCACTTTGCTAAGAGCACGTGCGTTACCTTTTTCACTCATTATAGCTGCTTTATGAGTTAGATACTGTTATTGTATAGATACCCCAAAAATGTAATGACTCAAACAGGGTAGAAATCTATTTATCTCATGAATCCAGCAAATACTGCTTCTGTTCCATAGAGTCAACCAGGGACCTAGGATGGTTCCTCATGATTGCTGCCGTTGCCACCACTTCTAGCAGGAGGAAGAGGAAAGAGGGCATGAGGGATGCTCCTCCACCATTCCTATGTCCTGACCTAGAAGTGACACATCTAATTTTGATTAATATTTCATTAGAGATCATTTAGTCATGCCCACACCTGGTTGCAAGGAAGACAAGGAAATACAGTCTAATTCAGCAGTCATGTATTCAGCTATTATACTACTGTGGGAAAGGGGGAGAAAGGGTTTTAGTACCGGCACTGGTATCTTATTTACCGATGTTCAGGCTTCTTTGAAATCTTAACTAAACCCATCAAGTCTCTGGGCAACTTGCTGTCCCTACCAGTTATCACCTGTATTTCACTACTGAGGCAAGTTAGATTTAACAAGTTTAAATAACTAGCCCAAATTTTACACACTTACTAAGCAGAGGCAATGGGATTCAAACGAGGCAATCTGAGACTAAAAGTTGAGCATTTAAGGACCACCTATACTGACTCTATACTGACAACTCTATACTATTGAACTATGTTGAATAATTAATTCATTGGCAAGTTACTTTCCTTTAAATGGATATCTGTTATGGGGAGTCTACTCAGCTCTGTGGGAAGAATGAGGTAATCAGGAATTTTCCATTGTGGGGATAGTGGAGTTGAGTCCCACAGTTCCCAATGTCTGAGTTCAGGAGGCTAAATGTCTACAGAGTGATTATCATGTCCTTGGAAGTGAGGTTTCTGTGGTGTACGTAAAAACCTCTGGATTTTTGTGTGTGGAGGATATTAAGTGACAAAGAAAGGTATTACTTAAAGTCATCTCTAATTAGGTGCTTTGGTTTAACACACCCAGTCAAGGATATTTTGAGCTGAAGCTTAAAAAAATGCTGCATCTTTAAGTATAACTCACCATTAATGCTTAGATGAAAGGTGTTCTGAACTTGTGGGATCACTGTCCATCAACTTAACTATGTAGCCCATAATATGCCAACCAAATAGTTACTTTAACTCACATTTCTATTCAGAGGGTTAGGGGGATGGGCAGTTTAGGTGTTGCTGAGAGAGAAGAAGGAAAAAATTTATGTGAAAGATCAATGTTATTTTTATTTAATTAACTGAATGCTCTTGATTGTGAGCTACAAAAAATGAATGCTAATTTGTATAACTCAATATACATGTGACCAAAACAACTAATGACCCTCATTAATTCATGCAGGGACTGTTCTCAGAATAGCAGTGTGAACTCTTTGGAAATTGCTTGGTATCTCTAAACTGCATCATCTGTAAAATGGGGATATGAATATTTTTTACTTAAAGATTTTGTTGTAAGAGTTAAATGAGATAACTCATGTCTCAGCATTAGCATATTAAATGGTGATTACTGAATAAATATTAAGGATTATGGCAACTCTCTACATAATTCATTTCAAATACTGGTGGGGGTGGGACTGTTGATAACTAGTTCTGTAAGATTATGAAAACATTGTTCTGTGGAGGGAGCGCTCGTCCTCACTTAACAACTTCGTTCAAGATATTAATCCAGAACTATGCTAATGCCAGCTCTCAAAATCTCGTGATGAACTAAAGATTTCAGTTGAAGTCTTTTTTAATCTTCCTAGGCAAAAATAATCACTCTCCCCTCTGTGATCGCTTTGCTCTTTGTTCATAGTTCTATTCTTTTACTTAGCACATTGTGTCACCGATATTTGCCTGTTTCGATTGTTTGCAAACTTCATTGGTGATCAGGGTCACCAAATCCTCTGGGTCAGGGACCGTATTTGCTGGCTCCTGGCATGGTGCCCGGGACAAAGCAGGGTCTCCATAAATGTTTCTTCACCGAGTGGCTAAATGGCCTGGTGGAGCTTACTAGCACTTCAGAAGAGGAGTCTGGAAAGGCACGGGGTTGTATTTTTCTGGTTTGCCAGTAATTAAACCATTTCACACTCAGTTTCCTCATTTGAGAAATATTCCTTCCAATGAGCTTCCCTTGCAAAGATGCTGTGATAATTAATGAGACTCCTTGGGAAGGAGCGATATTCTCTCTCCCTTTGAAGTTGGCTTTTACAAGAAAATCTTTATATACAAGGCTGTAAAAATTCTGTTCTCCTTCCTGCTTTTTTCTTCCTCAAACCCAAAGGTCCAGGAGAGATTATCTGCCTATGAAACTTCCATTTCCTAAGTGCCAGTCTCCCTGGAGTATTACGTGCAGTGCACCTGGGCCGCCAATCCAAGCCCTCAGGCCTTTCCTTTTCACAGATCAGTCAGTGAGCACGCAGACTAGAAAACCCCACTGGCGATTCACAGATGCCCTTTGGCTTCTGTATTCTTTCCAAAGTTGTCCACATCTTCACTGGAGAACCACTCGTGAGGGCTTGTCAGGAGCTCTGTACGAGGTGCTGGGCCTTCTACGCTGGCCTAACACACACACACAGGCAAATTATCACATCACGATAGAGTGCCTTCAGGCAGAAAGAAAGAGCTGTGTGCAGAGTATGTATAGGTCAAGAGGTAGCTCATGGACAAGATGAACTGTGGGCTACGGCTGAGAGGATGGGGAGACAAGTCAGAGAAGGAGACCATACCTGGGCCAGCTGTGGGGGACGAAGCTTCATGAATTAGCTTCATGAACTTGGACTTAACCTCATGAGGCCTCCATTTCCCTCATCTGTAAAATACATATAATAATGACATGGGGTTAATAAAATAGATGAGTAAAACAGTTTGCCAATTATAAGATGCTTTGTAAATACTGATTATTACTTGTATCTTCAAATTGCCTTCTGTAAGGAAAGCAGTGAAGGTGTGGCGTGTAAGAAAGACCCTCCCTGAGCCTTGTTTTTCTGTTTCTGCTCTTTGGGCTGTGCCACGAAGCTTATGGGATCTTAGTTTCCCGACTAAGGATTGAACCCCGGGCCCTGTTGGCAGTGAAAGCATGGAGTCCTAACCACTGGACTGCCAGGGAATTCTCTCCCTGGGCTTTGTTTCGAAGAGCCCTTCCCCAGTGAGGACAGGGCAGTCCAGTGGGTGGGGAGCGGTGAGAAGGCCGGGGACTGGGAAGCCTGTGGTACGCCTTTTCCTGCGGGATGCAACCACCCAGGGTGGTTTACAGAGGAATTTTAATGGGAATGCAGAAGGAATAATGTACTAGGTTTTAGGTGACGTCTAGTATTTATAACCTAATTTGGAGAGCGGCAAGATATTTTTCTGCACACTTGGGCATGACCCCATCTGAGTTGAACTTCTGTAAACTGTGTCATTTCTAAAATCTCTAAAATCAAGAATGTCACTTACTCCTACTCAGTTACTTCCCAATCAACTTATCTTCACATTTACCAAAATATCTAGCCCCTTGACCCTGACATTTCCTCCAGCCCCTTTCTGACTTTACTTTTTCCACTATCCAGTGATCACTGTCTTGTCAATAGTCTCAAGTCATTTGTCCCTTGTCTTTTCAAAGAACATGCCTCTCAACACCCCAGCCTGGATCTGTCCAACCGTCTGCTCAAGCTCGGTCTTCTGAGCGTTGCTAAAGAAAACCGTGCATCTGTGAAATTAGCATTGCTCCAAATTCAGGGTTTCCCACCTCAGCCGCTGCCTGACATTCTTCTATTACAGGACCATATTTTTAAATATTATTGGATGTATTTTTCTTTCCCGGTAGTTCCTGCCACCCATCGAAGCCCAGGGCGTCCCTTCCTTCAGGGGGGAAGGCAGTAGTAACCAGCCAGGAACAAAGGCGTCAGTGTTGAGCTTCTCCAGAATAGGCTCTTGAAGCTCATTTCAGGGAAAATAGAATTGAAAGCCAAGGTTTTCATTTGTAAGAGCCAGGCTTTGTTGAGAGGAAAGAGGATTTCTGGGTTCCAAGGAAACAAAATCAACAGCTAGAGCATAGTTGATAGAGATCAGCATGGAGCAGGGAGGGTGAATGGTACACTCTGATGTATGGTGGTTTCCTGTCACACCAGAGGGCAACGAGACAAAGCCAGCAAAACACAACAGAAACCCAGAGGACCTGAGGAGAGAGGCAGAGGGATGGCGGGGAATGAGGCATGAGTATGGATTGAAGGCTGAGTGGGGTAGGGGTGGAGGTGAGGGAGGAAGAATGGAGATCTCCTGGGGAGATTTGGGAGTCCTGGAGCGGAAAGAATTTGCATAATCCTTCTCAACTGGGACTCTGAAAGAAGACTGTTCCTGGTACAGTGGTCCTGGTAGCACAGAGTGGCCAAACTCGAGGAAAAATACCATGCTTGAGTAGAGGGAAGCCCTGGTAATGGCTGGGTCCTCCAATTCCCTCCACATGCTTGGAAGTAATCCAGCTGCCCCAAGTGCCCACACT
Source organism: Monodon monoceros (assembly GCF_005190385.1). Lineage (NCBI taxonomy): Eukaryota > Metazoa > Chordata > Mammalia > Artiodactyla > Monodontidae > Monodon > Monodon monoceros. Next base: position 106,074,627 of record NW_021703777.1, read on the forward strand.
GGGAAGGTGGGGTGCAGAGGAGACCTGGTGCCAGGGGGTGGAATACACTCAAGCACTCAAGAGTCCCTGTGGGGTCGCGTCCTCTGCACCGTCCTTCAGTGTTGAGGTTTTCTCCAGGCTTCCTCTCCTCCGGCCCTACACTCAGCTCCTGTCTCACACAGATCATTCTCAGATTTGTGACTCTGAGTGGAAAGGACAGACCCTGCTTCATAATTTTACCCACAGAGCCTGGCCTATGATTGAACCTCAGAGTGTGTTTCTCAGTTGATGAATTAAGTTTTGTGGGTCCTGCACTGAATTGAAATTTTGCAGCATCTTTGCCACTTTAAAATAATACAGTGTCTTATATCTTTGGCTTGCAAATAAATCTTCACAAGATACTTCTGACTGGAAGTTTCTCAGTACGTTTGTTGAGATATTATTGTCCCGTAGAATATTGTTTCATATTTTAGACAATAACTAGTGTAACTGCCATTTGGCAGAGGAAATTTTGGAGTAATTAATATAAAATTTTTGGAGTACTATAATGTAACCCAAATGTTAGTTAGCTCAAAGCCTTCGTCCTTGTGATAATAGGATTCTCGTCCTTCCTGAAAGTATCCATAAGTTACTCACAGAAATCCCTAGGGGATGCCTTGTTTGTGCCCACAGTTTGGACTGTCAGATATTGTCACCACATGATACCTACTCCATTCTTCTCTGCCTTTGGGTCCAAAGTGTCCACAACTGCTGGCCATGAAGCCATTTTGAAGAGCATTGCTTCTGCCACTGCCCACGATGTGAACGGCAATGCCCATGACAAAGCCATTTAACTTTCCATCTTTGGGATATCAAAGTATATCAAAGATCTCACAACTTCTACATCCTGCTACACCTTGTACTTTGTTCTCTGTCTTCCTAGAAGTTTTTGCCACTGGTTTCACCATTTATCCTCCCATCGTGGTCAGCCATGTCTCTCAGACTTAATCCGTCCTACTCATGTGCTAGACAGAGACTTGGCTGCATCTGCCCATGTGCCTGCCTCTTTCTTCTGCTCAAACCAGGCTTCCACCAGCGGTACCCAAACTCCAATCACCCCAGACTAGACCCGGCCCCCAGCATGCCCCCTAATCTTGCACTGGGATCCAGTAATTCCCAGCCTTATACTGGGAGCGAGGACAGTTCTTTTGGATAATGGTTTTAAATTCTGATGTTTGAGAGAAAAGGGCATTGTGGAGACGGATGGTGGTGATGGCTGCACAATACTGAACTGTACATCTACAAGTGGGTTAAAATGGTTTAAAAACAAAGCAAATGATAAAAATGAGTTAATTCTTTGAATTCAGCATGCTTAAAATGAAAATTGTAAACATTACATAATTCTAAAGAATTTTTTCGGTAACTGCAAAGGAATAAGGAAAGTGAAGTCGAAAAGTATTTGTAAAATCCTTCAAAATTATTAAATGAATTGGGTCAAATGTACATCAAATCCTTTTGCAGTGTGCACTTGGATTTGCATAGACAACTTCTATTTTTATCTTTATGACTTTATTTCTTCCCTCAGTGGAGTCCTAATGCCCGTCAAGAGAGAAAAGTTGTAGAAACAAAACAAGGCTTTGTGCATCCTTCACAAGGGCTGCTTTGTTTCTGAAGGAATTTCAAGGAAGTGAGGAATATTAAAACTGTGTTTCATATACAATGTTTAGTTAAGCTTTCTCCTATCACCGAGGGCCCACTTTTAGCAACTGCATAGGTAATTCTTAGTAATATTGGTGAATCTATGAGCAAAAGAGAATTGCAGATCATTTAGAAAAATCAGAGGGTCCATATGATTCTCAGCTTATTCAAAGGCCTTGTTTCCAGTGGCCAAATACAAATTCTTCGTTTACCACAAACCCCAAAATGTGGGAAGAAGATAGCTGAGTCAACAGGAAATAAAGGAGACAACTCTCAAACTCTGTGTAGAGAATTAAAATGTTACTGTTCCCACATACAGACATAGACAAGCCCTTGCTTTTAGTAGCTGGAGACCGCCTAGCTTCTGACCAGCTTGGATAGCGTACAAGGACACTATGGGGTCACTACACAAGAAGTTTATTTTCAGTGAGGAAAGAGTATAAAATACTACTCCAGCCTACTATGTGCACCAACCTCTTTGAAATAATAACAACACTGGTATGTAGTTTGGGTTTCTCATGCATACAAATTCCAACCAAAGAAATCATAATGTCACCTCCCAGTCAACCAAATAACCTCACATTGAAGCTATATCTGAGGCACTGCAGGCCCTTAAACGACAGCTCACTCATCATTCTCACGTCTCCGGGAACGGTTGCAGAATGAGTTTTCATTGTAGATTCAAACAGCAAACCACAGAGGTTAAATGATTTACCCAAAGGTCAGTGAAAACTGCTTCTCCCTGGGCAAAGCAGCGTTGTTACAATTTTTCAAGAGATCCACACGAACGCTTATGTTGTTTTGGGAACCATTCCTGTGAAGAAGGATTCAGTTCCCAATCTTGGGAGTTCAATGTCATCACTGTTCTAATGAGGTACTTTTCCGAGTCAGATTCTTCTTTTGCTGAGGTCCTGCTTGATTGCATCTCAGACAGTTTTACAAAATGGCAAAGATTGCCTACCTCCCCGCCACACCTCGCTGGATATGCCTGGCATTCATCCTTCGTTTCTTTCTTCAGCTTAATTTTTAAAACTGCTGCAGCCTTTCACTAACCTAATATAAACTATAATACGTCATTAGGAAGATGTTTGACTGTGTCATCCTGAAGCATAGTGACTTCAGGCTAGGAAGAAGTAGAAGGCAAGGTGAATGCTAAAGACAGAGGACATCCATGCTATGTGTTCCTATAGTAATGTTCTCAGTTGTGAGATGTGGACAAAGAGGAAGAAGTCTAGCAGGCAACCCACCCAGAAGCATGTTAAAAAAGAGATACACCGCACTTAGAGAACCCACCTCCTGGTTGCATTTAAACCAACTAATAAGAAGGAGAATCGGCTTAGGGATATTTTTCTTCAAAACCATGTATTGGATTATTCAAGGATGAATACACTAGAATGTCATTCAGTGACACAGTGGGATTCATGTTCCTGCAAAAATCTAGTACCTCAAAAGCTTGGGTTAGAAGCTATGTATGTGAGGTCTGTCAGACTCTAATAGTCATCTCTTCATTTAACAATTATTTATTTCGCTCCTACAATGTGCAGTATGGATTTACATGGCTTTTGACATTCCAAAGAGTAACTGATTTAATATTCTGTGAGGAATCTATGCCACCTCTTCTGCTCCCATGATCCTTTCAAATATTGGCAAAAATGAGCTTACTTGTGTTTCTGCTGGGGTAGAAATACCATCAATTCCAAGGGTAGAGCAGCATTCTTTTTTTTTTTTTAATTTATTTTATTTTATTTTCTGGCTGTGTCGGGTCTTAGTCACAGCATGCGGGCTCCAGAGCGCGTGGGCTCAGTAGTCGTGGCACGCGGACTTAGTTGCCCCACGGCATGTGGAATCTTAGTTCCCCGACCAGGAATCAAACCCGCGTCCCCTGCATTGGAAGGCGGATTCTTAACCACAGGACCATCAGGGAAGTCCCTAGAGCAGCATTCTGTCGTAATATTCTAGCTGCCATCTTTAAAGGCAAAGAAATTTATATTAAAACATATATGTGGGAAATTCCTAGACCTGTCACATGTTCTTCCTATTACTCCTGGCAGTAGATACATGCTGCCCTCCAAAAGCCAACTGCACCTATGTGAGGAGAACACAGCCATGTGAGTGCAGTTCGCTGACTTAAGAAGGGACGGAGCCTTGATAGCCTCCTTTGAAAGACACTAACCTTAAGACCTCAATAGCGGAGATAAATATTTTTCCTAATAAGTGCCCAGGGGAAAATGGTATGCACGTTACTCTTTTCAGGATCCAAACTCAGTTGCAGGCAGAACTCTCTCTAAAAGTTTCAAAAGAAGGGTGAGCCAAAATGTGCAGACATACCACCAAGCTTCTATAACTTTTCCAGACTGTGGGCATTGAAACAGGGCAAAGGGGGGCCCAGAAAAAAGAGGGACAGAGAGTTGGCAAGACCAGTGCCAAGCTGACTAGACTTTTCTTCCAAGTCTGCATGGTCTGGTTTACCTTGCCACCCTGTATTTAAGTGAGTTAAAAGGATAATACACAAATGGAAAAAAGTTGATAATATTCCTATTTCATTCACTTAAAGATAGGTGAGAGGGCTTCCCTGGTGACGCAGTGGTTAAGAATCCGCCTGTCAATGCAGGGGACACGGGTTCGAGCCCTGGTCCGGGAAGATCCCACGTGCCGTGGAGCAACTAAGCCTGTGCACCACAACTACTGAGCCTGCGCTCTAGAGCCCACGAGCCACAACTACTGAGCCTGTGTGCCACAGCTACTGAAGCCCATGGGACTAGAGCCCGTGCTCTACAACAAGAGAAGCCACCGCAATGAGAAGCCCGCGCACCTCAACGAAGAGTAGCTCGCGCTCGCCGCAACTAGGGAAAGCCTGCACGCAGCAACGAAGACCCAACACAGCCAAAATAAATAAATAAATTTAAAAAAAAAGGTAGGTGAGGATATTGTCTATGCAAAATTATAGATCACATAGGATTTGTAAGACAGCGCGCCAAATGTTATTCATATTTTATTTAAAAATCTTAGTCTATGACCACAAGAAACTTTAAACTTGATATGCTAACCAAAACCAAAAAATAATATTTTGATTTTTAAATGCCAAACACTATACCTGTATTATGAAAGCTGAATTCAGAAATGCCATTGCAATGACATTATATTTATCAAGTGAATGATTATACAAAAATTGGTCATGTAGAAATGGACAAATATCTGTGACTAAACTAAAAATGGTTCATCCAATGGTTATGCATAAGCAACCCAGGTTTAACAAATTCCTAAGTTAACATTCAGTATTATTAGAAAAATTATCAGAAAGTTAATCTCATAGTGAGGGAAAAGTAATTCACACCTGTAAAATGAAACCAAACAGTGTTCACGGGATATTTGCACACTGATAGAGTAAGAAATAACCTCTTTGGTAATATCAGAGTCACCAATGAAGTCCATTTACACTTCTTTTGGTGTGATTTCAGATAGTACTTTGGGGTTATAAGGAAGGTGAGAGCAGGCATTCTTGCCCTCACCCTGTCACCCTGAGGATAGGGTTTTGTTTAGCCCACTGTGGAGTCGGGTTTTCGGGTGGGAGGTTTAGCTGGGCGTGGTTTCTTGCCTGCAAAATCTTGCCCTAAGATTTTGAAGGCAGGAAATTTTCCACCAGAAAATTTGGGGAGTTAGGCAGGGGAAGGGAGGAAAGAAGGTGCTCCATATAAGAGAAGACCCCAGCATGTGGCAACACGCATGTTTTTGACATCAGTTAACACATAGCAAACAACCACATGTTGATCTGAAACAGTGTGCCATGTGTCATAACTTCCCTTTATTGCTGTGAAATTGTACCATTAAGGAGTGTATTGTGCTCTTTCTGGATCAGAGAATATGGGTTCCCTGGAATGGTAGGAAGAGGAGTCTCTCTTTTCCTGCTATATCCTCCCCTCAAATGGGGTGACGCCAGGCTGAAAGGGAGAAAAGAGCTAGCATCCCTGAAGGATGCTTTAACTCTGGGAGGGTCGGAGCCGGGTGCCTCCCTGTGCACACCCTTTGGGAGGCTGAGGTGAGGAGGGGTGCCTGTGCCCCACTGGGACGATATGACCTCAGGCTCAGCTCCATTGCTCTGTTTCGCCTTTGCTTAAATCCTGCCCAAGGGTTCTTCTAAGGGCCAATGAAAGGCAAGCCCACCATGGAGATGCAGGATCCAGCCATGCTCTGCCTCTGGCCTCCCCTGGACTGGACCAGAGTTGGAACTGGGTCTGTGGAAACATCCAGGCCCGCAGTCATCGCCTTGCCTCCGGCAGATGTGTGGGAGCCCCCAGTGCCCCCGATTCGCCCCCTTTCTGACTCTCACTGCTCTGTCACTCCTTTGTTCACTTCCTATATTTTCACTCAGATGTGGTTTAGTGTTTTCCTTCCAAGGCATATTTTGCATGGAAGAATGCTTTCAGTGAGCTGAGACCCTAATTGCCAAATCATGGTTGCCAAAACATGTTATTTTGGCTTCAAGCTGGTACAGAGCAGGAGGCGGTTTCCCCTCTTGGAAAAAAACAAAACAAAACAGCCTCCTTCAGCAGCCCTCAGGCCATTTGCAAAGACAAGGGGCTGAGGCCTCCTGGCCCTTCCACCAGCCGGTGAGGGCGACTCCACTCCAGTCACCCTCTTGCTCGAGCCGGCCTCGGTGGCAGGGCCCTGGCCCGGCGGGCGCTCTGAGTAGGGGGAAGGAGGCGGCGCGGGGCGGGGGCGGGGGCGGGGGAGGGGGCAGCCGCGGGCGGAGGGCGCCCTGAGACTAGCCGCCAGCAGCGGGGTTCCTGCCCTGCGCCTCCCCAGACGCTTCTGCCGGATCACCGCAGACACAGGGCGCCCAGCAAGCACGGGAATTCCAGATGGAGACAAATCTGGGGCCCCGGGGGAAGCTGGATGGACCCGATCGGTATGAGATATATGGCTGCTAATTAAGTCCTGATCCCTTGGCTCCACTTGAAACAAATCAGGGAGGGGGATCGAGTTTTGAGAGCAGGTGCTAACTGGTTGCAAAAGACGCGTCCATCACTGCAGGAAAAGGTTTTGCAGGTAGCTCTGCGAGGACCTGCTCCGGGAGCCCAGGCTTTGCTGAGAAAATTCATTACTGGACAGAGCCCCTGGCTCCTGTTTGCCTCGACACCAGGAGCGTGTTAAGAACCCTCTCTGCTGGCACAAAGAACTATTTTCCTGTCCTCTGTTTTCCCCTTGATAGCTGACTGACTGTCTCCTCTCAGGGACAATGGTGTAATTTAGAGGCAAGTAAACACTCTCCTGGAGATGCCAGTGGCAGTTTCTTTGCGGCACAGACAATATGGTATTGGTTAGGTCTCAAATGCCGGTCTAGAGTGGGTCCCACACAACCTCCCACCCGCTCTCTCCTTTCCCAGACTATTTAAGAAAAAATATTCGGAGCACAAACGTGTAAATAAACTTCACTGCAAATATTTGCTTGAAGAAAGCCTGAGAGTTCTCTGAGTATTGTGTGCGTGTGAAGACGGACTGCGTGGTAGTCAGGGTCTGGATGAATAGTCTAACATTCTTTCTCCCTCTTCAGAAACTTTGCCCATACTCTAAAAATTTTGGGTTTAGATCATGGCTAGCATGGACCCGGCACTTCTGCGTGCCAGGGGCTCTGCCAGGTGTTTTACCCACATCATCGTTTAATCTTTATGAGGACCCTGGGAGGTAGTTGTGGCTTAGAGAGGTGAACTGACACATCTAGTAAATGACCAGCCAACGATTTGAATTCCACCTGAGCCTGTATTTTTTAACACAGTGCTATTTATCCCGTCTTCCAACTTTGGGTCCTGCACAGAAATAGCAAAGTACCTTGCACACTGTGCATACCCAACAAATACAGTCAATGAATGAATGAACGCATGAGTCTCAGGTAGTATTAAGGATTAGCCTCAGGTTCATATTAAAACAGTAACCTGGGCTTCCCTGGTGGCGCAGTGGTTGAGAGTCCGCCTGCCGAAGCAGGGGACACGGGTTCGTGCCCCGGCCCGGGAAGATCCCACGTGCCGCGGAGCGGCTGGGCCCGCGAGCCATGGCCGCTGAGCCTGCGCGTCCGGAGCCTGTGCTCCGCAACGGGAGAGGCCGCAGCAGTGAGAGGCCCCAGCAGTGAGAGGCCCGCGTACCGCAAAACAAACAAACAAAAAAACGGTAACCTGGGAAATTGTTCTATTATATGTTAAGTCTAACAGTCCAGAGGTGTCATATTTGGGGGACAACGTTTGTACTGAATTAAAAAGAATATATTCTGAGGGTCTTCCTTTGATCTGCGTGAGGCATGTTCTTAATCCTGACAGCATCGGACCTATGTTTGGCACATTTTGATGAAGCTGCAGGCAAGTTGGCTGAAGTTGCTGGCATTGACCCCAGGAGTCATTATCAGCATAACTTCCTTTTTCTTGTGACATGTAATCCCTTTCCTAGCCTCACACCCCAGTCTTCCGACTACTCTTGACATTGGGAGGCTGCTGCTTTGAGTCATGCCTCTAACCTCTGAGCGCAGGCTGTCTCTGGAATGTATTCTGTGTTTATTGCACTATTTATTAGTTTTATATTACAGAGATGGGTGCTTCTCTGGTGCCTTTCTTTGTATCGCGCACACCACTCAGCCCCATACAAAGAGTGGTTTGGATTCTTGTTAGCACCTGAACTAATTTGAAAGATAACCGAGTTAAGGCATGGATGTATATGAGAAACGTTGTTTTATGATCGTTTATGAACAAAATGATTTCACTTCACCGTGCTTGGAGATTCTGTGAGATGAGAAGGGGCTGAACTCAACAATTAAGCCACAGAACTGAAAATGCTAAAGGGAGTTTTAATGGCTGGATTTAGCTCTGACGGGGGCAGGCAGGCCCTGATCCTGTTTCATTTTCCAGCTCTTCCACTGTCCTTTTGGTTCATCCTGAGTAGCTTACAAGTTCTCTGGCTCCATTTCACTGTTGCTGTAATGAAGAAAGAGTGCTGTTGGTCAATGCGTTTGTTTTTTTGTTTTTGCCAGAAGGTTTAGTTTAAAAATTGTAACACAAGTCAAGGGTGATGGATTAAGAAAACTCCAGGTCTGCATACTCCCACCCACCTCCATCCACCATTTTCTGGAGTGCGTGTTTGCCTGTACAGCTTAACTGTTGATTAAATTGCTTTCTTGCTTTCATCCATATGGGTCCCTGTCCATGTGAACAAATTTCCCTAACTCTTTAGAACCATGACCTTTAGAGTCTGCCTGAGGAATGTAAGAGAACTGCACATTTTACAAAACTGATGTAAGATTTGTTTAGAACTTCAGAAAAAAAACTGGAAAGGGGGGGCATTACATTGCATTTTTACAAGAGGCCCATTCAACAACACAGGATATGGCAAAAATAAAACAGGATTGGGTGGGATGCATGTTTGGGTTCTCAGGGGGCTGAAATCAAAGAGGTGTGCAAACTATTCTGCATAAATCCCTGCCATCCGCTTTGATAAACGAGATTACGGACTTGAAAGGTCGATTATATATTCTTAAGGAGAAATGCCAGGTTCTTGTTAATGTTTGTGCCTGTTAGCATCTAAAAATAGACTTGAGTGAGCTAATCACACTGATGACCATGTACAGCAGTGGGGTAAGAGCTTAATACAATTTTATTACCTCCTATGGGCAAATATTTGCCTCATGAGACACACCCACTCGCTCCAGAGTAGCCTATTGTAAACAACTGGCTCCCTTTTACAAGAGCTGAAATCTTTATGATGTTTGGGAACGCTGAAACCAAAGCTTATTTGAATCTCATCTTGCAGCCAGGAATGCTCACCAGTTGATTTTTCCCTCTCTTTCTCACGATGCCCAAGGCATGTTCTAGAAAACTAACATTGGCAAAAGTTCTCTTCACCCTTCCCAGTTTTATTCCTGGGAGTGACGAATGGCGGGTCTTTTAGAATTTCCCATCTAGTTCTAGCAGACTGACGATATCCTTCCTCCATTTTCCTCTGCCTTCGTGAAGCTGACCATTATTTCAAAGTCTTAGATCTCTGATAGAAAGAGGTGAGAGTCATTTCCGATAATTTTGCTGCCCGGATTTAAGCCTACGAGATTTCAGCCCAACTGCTTGCCTGGCTCATGGAGATGTGCTGAGTGTCTCCCCTAAGTGCTTTATTATAACCAAGTGGACTCTAGGTGAATATCATCGCTCCTAACTCGTGCAGGTTGTGGGACCATGTGAAGCGTTAATTTCAATTATCTTCACTTGGCTCCTTTAACAGGCATAAACATATTAAATGAGTTTTTAAAAAATAGAATAGAGATAGTATTTTTTTTCCTCATTAACGTGTGGCTAGATGTGCCTGTGTGTGTAGTTATGTTCATGCTCACTCACAGAACTGCATTTCGGAATTATTTAGGACTATTTAATATCGTTCCCATTGTCAAAATTGGCTTAGTCTAAGCAGATTAACACAATTCTGGCCCAAACGGGAATCATCTGTGTTCCAGCTAGCTTTCAAAATTAGGAAAGCCCAGTTGATTCATATGTAACTTCTAAAAATGTGTTTGGCTTGTTAATCATGCTTAAATTCTATCAAAGGAAACATTGCTTTTGCACCATTATAAGCCTCCTTTCAAATTGTTCTCATACTTTTGGAGCCAGACAAGCTACCATTGTGGTGTACTGACGGTTAGGCTTGGAGTCACGCACTATGTGGTAGGTCTAACTCGTGTGTGTGTGTGTGTGTGTGTTTGTGTGTTCATATATATGACTGTGGGGTATTTGTAAGTTAGGCTAAACTGCTGCACAAGTAGAACCACAACTGTATTATGGTTTAAACACGAAAGGAGTTCATTTCTTGCTCAAGTAAGAGTCCAAGGTGAGTGTCCCTGGTCAGAGTGGCTTTCCTCCAAAGTGCTTCTAGCTGTGTGTCCAGAAAGAGAAGGAAAGAGATTTGGAGTAAACGTCTAGCAGTCTTTACCACCGTGGGTAGTCATTTGTGTCTAATATATGTGCACAGTCATTCGTATTCAGGAAGCATGTGGACATCTACCCAGAGCAGAAGTCAGTATTAAACAAATCACACACACACACACATCTATGCAAACCCAGGAATAATACTAGCTCCCCTTTTACAAAAGCAGTAACGTGTATTGGACTTAGGGAAGACTAAAGCCAATGAAAATGGCCCCAGCAGAGAATGCCTTCTCCTGTTTTGTCAAAAATGACATTAAATCAACCGGTAAAAGAAACAGCTGCCAAGAGGGAGAGATTGGCAGGTGGGAGAACTAAAGGGAGAGGCTCTCTGCAGCCTCCTCTTCAGAGTTTTATCACCAGCCACCCTCCTCCTCCTCGTCTCCTCCTCACATCTATTTCTGTTTGCTCATTGCTACTTGAGAAAGTCTCTGTCTCCCCTCTCCTTCAGGCAGCCCTGACCACCCAGGGCTTCAATGGCAAGAAAAGATCATGTCTTTTCCTCTCTACATGATGAATATGCCGGATGAGGAATATTCCCAGGAATATCAATTATTTAAAAACATTACTAGATTACTGGATCTAAGACAAAGGAAATGGCTGGAGTTCTCATATCTGCTGAAGCGGCCATTCGATAAGCCTGCTAGCTTTAGAAGGCAGATATCTTTAAGAGAGTCCAGCTTCTCGTGTCGCTCAACACCTCAGCCCATACTGACAGTGAAAAAGAAGGCCAAAGCTACAACTTGCAGAAGGAAGGGGGAAACCCACAAAGAAGCCAACTTGACATTTATCAGCACGAGCTCTTTGGTTTCGGTGACATAACACACCATGTCAGTTCCTGGCATGCTTACTTTCTGCCTTGCCTGAAGTAACAACAATGCCAGTTGCTAGAAATACAGAAGCTATAAATGGTAACTGATAATATTATGCATATTTTTAATGACTTGAAAAAAGTGTTTTTGGAAAACTGCCTTGGAGGCACTAGTTTAAGTTCTGTAAATCAAGGGGTGATAAGATTAAGCCGTGTAAATCTATGCTTCCTTGGGCTGAGCACCTCCGGCGTCTGCCCAAGATTCTGGCTGAGTGCTAGGCGGCCTCTGGCCTTGTCTTTGAAACAGAAGTTTGGGGCGGAAACCCCGGAGAAGGGGGAAGGGCTGGATGAAGACTAAACTGCAACCAGGATTCAGCTGCTCCTGGCACTGGCCTCCACGGACTGACTCTGTTTGGAGGCCATTTGGCATTGTGGGCTGGGATGAATTCAGCATTGGGATGTCATTGCTGACCCTTGATTGTACATGAAAATGAGAATTAAGCGTCCCCGCCCTCAAATATTACACCTAAGGACCAGATAAAAAACTTGCTAATGGTGGCATCATCTTCATTTAAGTATTGGCCTTGGGTGTCCTCCAGAAATATATTTCCTAGTAAACTCTTTGATGTGGAGAGCCTTCTGAAAGCATCTGAAAGCCAAAATCTCTGTTTTCAGAGTTAGTGGGAAGTATCAAAAAGTTCTGGCCTTGGGACTTCCCTGGTGGCGCAGTGGTTGAGAGTCCGCCTGCCGATGCAGGGGAGGCGGGTTCGTGCCCCGGTCCGGGAGGATCCCACATGCCGCGGAGCGGCTGGGCCCGTGAGCCATGGCCGCTGAGCCTGCGCGTCCGGAACCTGTGCTCCGCAACGGGAGAGGCCACAACAGTGAGAGGCCCGCGTACCGCAAAAAAAAAAAACCAAAGTATCGAAAAGTTCTGGCCTTGACCAAAGAAGCCTCTGACTTTCTTGAAAGTGAATTTGTGGGCTAAATGTCACCTTTGGTTAAATCGATCTAGCAGGTTGTGTTAGGTAAAGTTTCTAACCAACCTGCCTATTTGTTCTGCTTCTTTCTGTGTGACCACCTCTGATTTCTTCTTTATAAAGCATCATTAGGTTATCACTGCTCTTTCTTATCACCCTTCCTACATGTGTTACAAAGGAATAACCAACTGTTTGGATTTGCCATGGTTTGCGATTATCAACTTTTCCATTAGTTAGTAGAATAGAGAATCTAGAAGATTTGGGCATGGATACAATTTCCATCAAAGTAAAATTAACTTTTTTTCACCTTCATATATGAGGTAAATTTGGATATCTTGACACTAAATTCCAAGATGCTTTGCAAAAACTGTAGAAAATTTTGGCTACAACAAAATAGAGGATTAAATTACTTCTATTAGCTTTGAGAAAATCAGATGAACTTCCTATTCAGAAACAATACAGGAAAAGCTTAATTTCCATAAAATTTACCCAGAATTGAAAATATTTTAGCATCTAAAAAAATCAAATTTTCTAACCCTTAATGGTCTGTGAGGAGGAAAATCTGGTTGAGGACACCCAGGTCTGCTTTTTTTTTTTTCCCCCCTCTGCTGCTTGCATTTCACTGTAATTCCACCAAAAGTTGATGGAATTCACACCCAAATGATTTTGCTACTTGCTAGCAACTCTGGAAAAAAATAGGTGGGGAAAACCTTTGAAATTAATGATTTAAATAAAAATGTTAGATTATATGAGTTTATTTTAATCATTCCATCCCTGACTTCTTTAATCAATAAGTGTAACAACCAACATGGCCATGGAGGCTGTCCTGCCTTTGAGGAGTCCTGAAGACTGCCTCTTTGCCAAGCCACTCCCCCAGCATGGCAGACATATCAAACTCCTGCCCTTGCTGCCAAAACCACTCATCTTGTCTCTTTCTCTGCTGCTCCCCTGTATTATCACTCCCATTTATATGTCTCATCTCCCCAACTATTAGGTCTCTTGAGGCCAGGACCTGTCCTCGATTTGTTTTCTCCTCAATTTGTATTTATCAGAGCCTCATACTTATAATGGTTTGTTCTCAAAATGTTTGTTGGAGGAACAGATGAAGTTGGAAACTCATTAAATTCTCCCTAACCCCTTGTTTGTTAGTTTTTTTACCCCATATTCATACTTCAAAATTTGCCCTTTAAAGAAAAGCATACTCCTTTTTGTTCTCCTGATTAGTAGAAATGGGAAAGTTAAAAAAAAAAATGAAGAGAAACAATAAAAAATCAGCTACAAACTTAACGCCAAAATAACATGCACTGTTATTATTTGGGATATTTCCTAGAAGAGCTTTCTCTATACATATGTGTGTGTATGCACATAGTTGGGGAGTGGTTCTGTTTTATTACTTGCAAACATACTGTATTCCAGTTTTCCATGCCACTTTTTTCACTTAGTTACAATATAACATTTTCCCTATGTCTTAAGACATATTGGGTTATATTATGTCACCATAATTTATTGATGTTAGTTAGGCTCCCTTTCAAGTTGCAGGGCCAACTCAACCTAACTGAAGCAAAACAAGAAGGGGAAATATTTATTATAATGTGATGTAGAACATGACATAAATTAGTGTAATCCTAGGTATACAGTGACAAGTGCCAAGAGCAGGGTGCATGGAGCTTAAAGGGAAATGATGTCTGGCTGGAAGAACCGGATGGGGCTTCATAAGGGAGATGGTATTTTGTCTGGGCACAAAGGCGAGGTGAAAGCGATAATGACCTCAATGTTTTAAGTGCAGACCATGTGATGCATTATACTTATCATCTTACTCAGATTGTCTTATTTATTCTTATTTATTCTTCAAGGCCTTTGCTCTTTCACTTAACACTCACAGTTTTCCCCACATCTTAAGACATGATTGGCTATGCCATTTTCCATCATTTGAATTCTATATATTCCATCATATGAACGCATAATATGAGGATATTCACTTTTGTAAATTGCTTCTTTTAAGTTGCAGGACCAACTCAATGTAACTGAAGCCAAACAAACTTATTAAATTTATTATATTTTCACTCACGTTTCACAGATGAGAAAACCAAGACTAAGAGGGGGGGTTATACAAACTTGCCCGTGTTCAGTTAGGACTTTGGCGTGCAGAAAGGAGGAATGGAGACCGAGCTGGATGGTGGGGCAACAGGCGGCAATTTAGGAAAACGAATAGTATCATCAGAGGCATCAGTAGCCACGTACGTCTACACAGTGTCACAGTGAGTCTGCTCCTCGGGGTGCATTTCGTTAGGACCTGCCAGATGGAGAAGACAGGAAATAACTATCTTTCACGGTGGCTCTTTAATGTGGTTCCTTAAACAGCCATCTGTGCTACCCATTGCAAGAAACCGAGGATTTCAAGTCATCTCTTGAATCTTCTGTGTGACAGTTTCTCCCATAACGGCTCCTTCGTTGAAGATCAAAGGCCACCAGACATTTTAACATAGAGCCAACTTTGAATAAGTGATTTCTGCAAAGATGGGTAATTCAGGTGACATCAGAGAAATGCACATGCATACAAAATCAAAACTTCAGCTCATTTCCATCTTTTAAAATGTAATGCATAATCTGTTATAAAAGTAAAAGTTTTGGTCAAAGTAACACGCTATGATGAGTTGGTTCTCCTCGCTCTCTATCTGAGATAAAAACGTTTGTCTAGGACAGATGTGTTTAGGGCTTTGCAGAAAGCCCTAGATACCTCCCCTGACTCACTCGCTCACCTAACTCACAGTGCGCATGGGAAAGCGCTGATTTCTTCGTTTCCCTTGGCTCACTTGTTGCATGCAGGGCGTCACCAAGCAGAGGCGGCAGCCCCGGGCTGTTGGAATGGCTGCAGTGGGTCTGTCTTTGAAGTCCTACCCTGCAGTTATCTCCCACTGCACCAGGCGGGCTGTAAGCAAGCCCGTTGCGTGCAGCTGTCACCATTTCAGCCAGCAGGCGTTTGAAGATGTGCCGCCTCCACTCCACCCCTTGCGAGGGAAGCCAGAAGAGAAGCAAGGGTGGTCTGCCCATGAAATCGTTTGAATGCTTGATAAGAGTGTGAGTCTGCACCTTTCCCCCTTGATGGAGACGTTGGGGGGAGGGGCAGGGTGGAGAGGAAGGTAGCCTTACCTCCCCTCTGAAAACATTGAACACAGGTAGCTGGAACTGCCACATAGGTTTATTACAGCTCTTGATGACAGACTAGTTTGCACGTGGTGGAGATGGTGGTGATGGCATCAGGGGGAAGAAGGGAGGGGAAGGCAGGTCTCAGAACTTCTGGAGGATTTGTCACATGAGCCTCTCCCATGCAGTGTTTCTCACCTCTTCCCCTCGGTGTTCAGAGCACAGTTGGGACCCCGAATCCCCACGCTGTTCTTGAACATATGTTCTAAATGAGTGGTGAGATAATGTCGCAGCCGTTGAGGCAATAAGCATCGGCTGTGGTTTTTGATTTCCTCACCATGTCTTTATCACTTGACAAGTGAGTCGGTGTGTCTCACCCCTGGAGTGTGAGCTAGGACAAATTTTTGCCACCTCTTTCCCCCACTCCCAGGCCTCATCTCGCACAAAAGAAGACAGTCTTTCAAAAGAAAGTGGCTTGTGGAGGTTCTTTAAAAAACTAAAAATAGGGCTTCCCTGGTGGCACAGTGGTTGAGAGTACGCCTGCCAATGCAGGGGACGCGGGTTCGTGCCCCGGTCCGGGAGGATCCCACATGCCGCAGAGCAGCTAGGCCCGTGAGCCATGGCCGCTGAGCCTGCGCGTCCGGAGCCTGTGCTCCGCAACGGGAGAGGCCACAGCAGTGAAAGGCCCGCGTACCGCAAAAAAAAAACAAAACTACCATATGACCCAGCAGTCCCACTGCTGGGCATATACCCTGAGAAAGCCATGGTTCAGGAAGAAAAAAAAAAAAGGTTCTGAAGAACCTAGGAGCCGGACAGAAATAAAGACAGAGACGTAGAGAATGCACTTGAGGACATGGGGAGGGGGAAGGGTAAGCTGGGACGTAGTGAGAGAGTGGCGTGGACATATATACAGTACCAAATGTAAAATAGCTAGCTAGTGGGAAGCAGCCGCATAGCACAGGGAGATCAGCTCCGTGCTTTGTGACCACCTAGAGGGGTGGGATAGGGAGGGTGGGAGGGAGACGCAAGAGGGAGGAGATATGGGGATATATGTACGCAAATAGCTGATTCATTTTGTTATACAGCAGAAACTAACACAACACTGTAAAGCAATTATACTCCAATAAAGTTGTTAAAAAAAAAAAAAAGAAAAGAAAGTGGTTGCTCAGAAGGGCACTGCATTTGCCCAGACCTCCCAAACATCTCATCAAAACACTTCCTTCTGGGTTGATTTCTCTGTTGCTGCAAATACCACACATGGAGAACTGGTGCTTGGCTTCTGGAGAGCGACTCTATGTGACAAAACTACTTGCACAATCCAGGCCGGGGCAAGACGCCGGCCAAGCACGAGAGGATGGCCTTCTGCTTTCACTGACCAGCTGTGCCCCCGGGAGAGCCGTCCTTGCGGCCGACTTCACAGGGGAGCCAAGCGACCAACAGCAGATTGCTCGTTTTACAAACAAAACTTCAGACAGTAGGAGAGCCTGTGTAAGCTGAGTTACAAATTGCTGTCAGGCCAGGGTGGGGACTTGGCGGTCAGTGGTGGAGCCTTGGGTTCTCTGCTGCTGGAAGGAAGGGAAGTGACCTGTTATTCAGGCTGGAAGGACAGTGGAGGAATCCCTGGTATGGGAATTGTCCGCCTCTCTCTGCATCTCCAGACACCATGTGGCTGGCCCCTTGGCGGCCTAGGAGATTACGTAAAGGACTAAGCCTCATGCAGTCTTTATGAAGGATAAACATCTTTGTTCTGCCACCAACGTGGTAGCAATTGTGGTTCCAGGAAGGGAGGTTTCAAAACAAAATTAGGCCAATGCTGTTGGCATCGCACTGCCTCCAAGAAGATAGCATCGGCTCTCATCAGACACCAATTTTCGAGTTTGTGGATTACCCAGACCTTTATTCTTCCCTTCCTGTTTGGCAGAATCAGTAAAACAAAATTCGGACTGGACAATTTTTCTATTTGTAAGGACTTTATGGAAAGGGTTTGGTTGCAGAAGTGATTCAAGCTTACTGACCCAAATTCAGTTTTCAGACCATGTGTGCCTATAAACGGCTTTGCCCTCTGGGGCAGAAGTCTTGAGAGGGATCTGAAGGCTTGGCCAAGCAGGCCCTGGTCTCCCCACTCCTTTCATCTTAAGCCACTGTGAGACCAAGAAGAGGGTTAGACCTGTTTCTAGTTTAGCACTTTTGGTCCTCAGAGGGATCCTGTGTCCTCTCTCAAAGCTCTGGGCAGCACGGGGGACAGTCTCGCACAAAGCATGTCACAGTTGTGGTGAAATAACCTTCCGAGTTAAGAAGTACTTTGAGGGTTAGGACCACCCGGGACAAAGAATTGCCTAAACGTGTTGACCCCATTTTTCATACTAAGGGTTGAGGAAACAAGACTATTTCTTGGGAGAAATGACATGAAGACGATGTGTCACCCTTAAGACTCACGCTCTTTGTTGACGTGGCAAAAGGAATGCAGAAAGGGACCGTGGACTCCAGTGCTTCAGTGGGCTCCATACTCCAAGCTCTCATTCACACACTTCAGTTCTGTTAGTTATGTCAGAATTGGGCCAAGAGAGTTTGGGGAAGATCTGGGTTTGAATTCTAGACTCACCACTTGAGAGATGCCTATCGTTTCTGAGATGCAGTTGCCTGATCTGGAGAACTGGAGCGATCATATCTATCACAGAGAGCTGGTAAGTAAGATAAACTACATAAAGCATGTAAGGAGTCTGGCACCATGGTGGGTCTATAATAAGCACCCAACATGTGTAATCTCCTCCTCTTTATTCCCTGTTTCCCCATGTCTGAGATCAATTAAGAAAAGGCACCGAA
Organism: Monodon monoceros; assembly: GCF_005190385.1. Taxonomy (NCBI): domain Eukaryota; kingdom Metazoa; phylum Chordata; class Mammalia; order Artiodactyla; family Monodontidae; genus Monodon; species Monodon monoceros. The sequence goes on from NW_021703777.1 coordinate 106,092,983, forward strand.
ATACGGGGTTGAGTCATTTGAGACACAAACCTGAAGGCTGAGAGGAATTAGAAGGTCAGTCTGAGAGGACAAGAGTGGGCATTGCGCCTAAAGCCACCTGATAACCTCCTGGGCCTGTCTGACGTCCAGCACGGTGCATCTGAAGCAGAGACTGAGCAAGTGACTCAGTGGTGGCCGTGCCATCAGGTGACGTTCATGAAGGCCGGTCAGCTGCGTCATTTGGAGATTCGGCGCTGGAACATGAGGTTCATGGTAGTCCTCTGGGGAGGAGGTAGAAATAGGGAAGGGGGCAGTAAACTCACCCCTGGGGATGGGGTGTGAAGTAGAGCGCATTCATAGGAGAAAAAGACTAGGAACCTAATTACTGGGGAATTTGGAATCCCCCAAGACAGAGAAATTCTGACCCTATAAATGAACTAGGAGTTCCAAATTAAAACACACACACACACACACACACACACACACACACACACAATGGAATGAGGGAGATATGGCTTAATTATAATATGTAGAAAAAGAAGTGGGGATTTTCTTTGACTCAGTACAAGGCAACAGTGTGATGTGGTTACAAATCCTAGGGAACATTAGTATTACTAGAAGTATCCTATCTTGATCTAGAAAGAGGGTAGCCCCGCTAGTCCTGCTTCTTTAGGGTGCACAGAGACAGCTGGGCAGGTGGGCAGGTGAGCAATGATGGTGAAGGGGACAGGAAGCTGAACCATCTGGGAAAGTGTTGGAGGAAGTACAGAGGTTTAAAAGAGAGAGAAAAAAAAAAAAGGCAGCAAGAGTACCTAGTAACAATCTTCAAATATTGGAAAGAGAATGTATCAGTCAGGGCTCACGGTTGCTAACTACAGAAACTGACTCTGGTTAACTTAGTCAAAAAGGAATTTGTTGGAAGGTTATTGGGGGACCTGTACTACCATCAGACTGGAGAATCTGGTGGGGAAAATACTCGAGCCAAGTGAGGCTGGCAGCAGCGGACAGAACCGTGGTTACGCCACAAGAACCATCTAGCTAGGATGCCAAGCTGGCACCCCCTCCACTGCTCACTGTGGCCACCACTGCTGGACCCTTCTCTCTTCCATGGATGGTCTTGGACTGTGCCTGCCCCTCCCCTCATCCCTCATATTAAAAACTCTACTCGCTGGGGCTTCCCTGGTGGCGCAGTGGTTGAGAGTCCGCCTGCCGATGCAGGGGACACGGGTTCGTGCTCTGGTCTGGGAAGATCCCACATGCCGCGGAGCGGCTGGGCCCGTGAGCCATGGCCGCTGAGCCTGTGCGTCCGTAGCCTGTGCTCCGCAACGGGAGAGGCCACAACAGTGAGAGGCCCGCGTACCGCAAAAAAACAAACAAAACAAAAAAAAACCTCGGGGCTTCCAATTGGCTACATGACCATGTGCAGGCTGTCTGTAGATGAGTAGACGGAATGCTCAGTCCTCTTCGGCTTCCACGATGGGAAGTAGGTCTCTGCCTCTAAGACTCACAAAATGGAGAATAATCACAAAAGAAGAGTTAGAGTTTAGGGCAGGCACAAACAAATGAGAAAGCAAAACCAGCTGCAAAGCAGCTACCTGTGATTACTCGTGTAAAACCCTAAGAGGTAGGAAAAAGATTGATAGACACATGCAGTTGTGAAGCAGGTATTCATTTGTTCAAAATATGCTTCTAATGAACGAAACTGGGCCGACATGATTGAGTTGCTTTGGTAGTAGCGAGTTCCCCATTCCTGGCAGAATGCAAGAAAAGGCTGGTGACCACTTGGTGAAAGTTTTCCTCTGTGATAGTAAATTTCTAGTAATAAATCATCTAGTTATAGGGAATTCCCTGGTGGTCCAGTGGTTAGGACTCAGCGCTTTCACTGCGGCGGATCAGGGTTTGATCCCTGGTCGGGAAATTAAGATCCCGCAAGGCTCGTGGCACGGCCAAAAAAAAAGTCATCTAGTTATAAACCAGTGTATTTCTTTCAAAATTATTCTTTCTACATTGTAACAAAGCAGGAGTCTATTCCAGAAACTCTTAAACCCTAGACCTTGAAACAAACTCGCCTGTGCTTGGGTACAAATGTGGAAAAAGCTGTGAATCCCTTGACATTTTCTAACGGATTTAGAGGATGGGGGTGGGGAGCGGAGGGTGAGCATGTGGCTCCTCTCTCCCCAGAAGTACCAGTCAGTCATCCACGCCAGGAACAGGCAGGCTGGAGGTGTGGGAAGTTTCTGACTACTAAATTGGTCCCTAAGACCGCCAACAGGCTGGAAGTTAGAAATGGTCCGGGGGTAGAGGAAAGGGAGAGAGAATAATTCTACTGCTGCCGATGCCAGGACAGACTTCCCACCCTCCTGCCACCTCCCACCCCAGAAGGGAGGCCCCAGCAGCTAATTGCACCTGGCGCCTGGGGAGCGACATCTGGGGTCACTGGTGTTTGGCTGTTCTCTGCCCGGTTCCTTTACTCTGTGTGCTTGGGTCAATTTCTTCTCTGTTGCGCATAAATATTTACAGCTCCTACATGCCCTCGCAAATTGGATTAATCTTAGCATACTTCTGGGACAGAGATGCTCCTGTCCAACCTGAGTCCTGAGGAATAGGCAGGAGTACTTTTTTTTTTTTTTTCCGTTTCTACTGATTGAGCTCAAGGAGAGAAAGAGAGAAGAGGGGAGGGGGAAACAGAAGGAGGGAAGGAGAAAGAGGGAAAACAAATATTAAAAATTTTAAATGTGAGCCAAATGTCAAAGAAGATATGAGCTCAATGTCTGGGGAGCAAACTAGGAGAATGGGGCTTGCTGAGGGTGGTATCAGTACCACCAAGTCAGGGTGTGAAGAGAGTGGGTGAGTCCAAAAATAGATTGAACCATAATCTCAGTTCCAGAGCACAGCGTCAAGAAACTGAAACCCTCTTCCCCAGGTAAAGGAAAGAAGGAATGCCTCGCAGTCTACACCATTCTGGAAGTGAAACGACAGATAAAGGAGTTTCTGAGCAAGGCTATTAGTGTGGATAATTACCATAATCATTCAAGTTTTATTTAAATTCATATGATATCTTCGGTAAAGGAATTTTAAAGCAGTTGAACTGCCAGGCGCTCCTTCCTTGCAAATGTTAAACTGCCTGAGGTTTCAATCTTTTCAGATATTCACCATTTTCTGTTAAGAAAATGCCTTCCCTTGAAATGTTGACTGTTAAGGAAATTTATCTTTTCCTTCAGTCTTCACAGGAATGTGGGCGATTAGCCACGGATCCCTTCTCTGTCTAGCACCAGGCATCAGTCACCCAGCTACGCAGAGGCCATTTGAATGGAACTGCAGAATAATCTTTGGGAGAAAAAGCCAGCTCACAGGAGTGGCGGCAGGCCCATTGTGCTGAGTTAAACACACTGCAGAGAGTCTGGTTGGCGGCGGGAAGTGTGGCGTTAATGACCACAGTGGCTGCAGAGGTTAATATCAGTCTACCGGAAGCTTTGCAATTACTGTTCCCTATTACATCCTAAATAAAGACCCTAAATGGCTTTTTTTTTTAATTAAATATTTTTGTTTTGTTGGCAGCAGAAGACCTTTAAACCCTTTAAGCCTAAACATTATGGGAACTCCAATATATGAAACAGATAATAATCTCTAAAATTTATACAACATTTTTCACGTACCGAGTTTTAGATATTAATGTATTAAATCCACGTAACACCTTGTAAAGAAATATTATTGTCATCTCTATTTACAGGTGGGGAAATAGAGGTGCATAAAAGGAAGGCAATTTGTCCAAGATCGTGCAGCTAGGAGATGGTAGGACTGCGACTGGGAGCCAGGCAGTCAGCTTCAGAGCCCTCTTGTGTTGATGTGGGAGTGGAGGACACTGGGCCCGGGCCTTATCCCTCTCTCCTTGCTCTACAAAACGCTTTGGGCTCTATAAAACACAGCTCAAAAAGCGACTTGGACAGTTCAACTCTCTTCTTTTAGGGGTGAAGACATTGAAATCCAGAGAGGTAAAGTGACTTTCCTAAGATCTCACAATCAGCAAGAAAAGGTCACTTACATCCTGTTCTTTAAGTTAAAGACTTACCAGTTTCTCTCCTGATAGGCAGGCCCTATATTTTCTGTTGGGAAAATGCCTGGAGGGTGTATGAGGGTATCTTGAAGAGAGTTTAGATGGATGCAGGAACCCGATTAAGTGTCAAAGTGATCAAAGAGCAGCTTAAGGGAAAACCCAAATTAACTAAATTATGTCTTTCACTTCCTCCTCTTTCTTATATGAAACAGAATAAGATGAGGGCAAATGAGAGCCAAGGCATAACTTGCCATTCATTTACTCAACAAATAATGATTGACAGCCTACCGTGTGTCATGAACTGATCACATGCAGAAACAGCCCATGTGTCACATATTAGGTGTGGGGACACCGTGGCAAATAAGTCAAGATCCTGCCCTCTTAGAGCTCACATTGATCAGTGGGAGGACCAGTTACCTTTGCATAGATATGGTCTTGAGAGGGCTTAGAGCCAGTCTGTACCCTGGCCAGCTGCCTTGTGGCTGTGGCCGTTTGTCATCAGAAGACCAAGTGAGAGGATGGATGGCCTAGAATAAATCCATCACTGTTTTTGAGATGTTCTTGTCTTCTTTATGGTGAACCATTAGGGGATTTGTTTAAAAGATTTTACCTTAACAATTTAAAGCTCTGTGTCTTACTTCATACCTGTGTAGTGAGTACGTGTAACATGTTTTATTTCTATGGAAGCATACAGTAATCTTTCAGGAATTGATAGCATCTTTTTCTGTTCATTAACTCCAGGCACTGGTCTATTACCATTGATGGAAAATGCAATACTTCACAGTTTTCAAACCATTCCTAGAGCTTGCTGATGACAGAAAGTTTAGTAACAGAAATGTGATCATTAATAATGTTACATTTTTATGTGGACTAAATTATAATATATATAACTATGCAGTCATTCAACAAATATTTATTGAACCATTTTGTGTTAATTTGGAAGCCTTCAACTGCAAATAATTGAAGTTGAAGGTGGCTTCAACAGTAAATGTAATTTGTTGGATTACATAACTGAAAACATTCAGGGTTATTTCAAGCTTCAGAATGGTCTGATCAGGGCTCTGTTTCTTTTAACTTCTCTCAGCCCTGGCTTTCCTTTTGGCACTGCCTTTATTCTCAGGCTGGTTTTTCTCCAAGTAGAAAGATGGCTGTTTACTTTAAAACAGGCTGTGTCCATATCTGCACACCACTCTAGAGTGAGAAAGAATTTCTCTTCTAATCAGCAAAGGTCTGGGCTTCACTCCTATTGGACCAACTTGGGTCATGTGCCTTCTCTAGACCAATCACTGTGGATAGAAATTGGGATTACACTGATTGGTCTAGGCTATCTAGGATCCACCCCTGGAGCTGGAGGAGAGGTAGACAATCCCATACAAACCGCACAGCTGCTACCCAGTGGAGGAGAAATGGTTGCCGGAAAGCAGCTCAACTCTGTTTTAACCTACTTCGTGCCATACACTGCGCTAGGCTTTGATAGTGTCACCGTGAACAATCCAGTCCAGCCGAACACCCATAAGCAGACCTTTAAAACATTCATAGCACAGCTCTGAGATTCTTAAAATGTGAGGTGCGGCAAAACTCCAAATTGCTGCTCTCAAATCTCTAGAATGATTTCCCAGCCGACAGCACGCAGTGACGGAATTGCCATCAGGAGTCAGCAGGCTTGTTCACTTACATGCCCAACAAGTAGATTTTGTGTCTGAGACCCAGAATTAAAGGAAGCACAATCAGTAAGTTCACTATGAAGATTTAACAAGCTTCCTATCTGATTCTGCTTCAGATTTTCAGTTGGAAGCGATAAGCTCCCCGAGTGGAGATAATATGTTTAAAGATTTAGATAAATCAAACTGAACTATTGATCTAGATGACTGCATTGTGTGTTAAACCCAAGTCTTAACCAGGCTGGTCTACAGCAAACGGGAGAAGGCATTGCCGTGCGGCCATTTCCCCAGTCGTCTGGTACTTTTCTGTGTAACAAGTTGTGTCTGCAGGGTCACCTGGCAGCCTGCATGTGTGACACTGTGGTCACTAGTGGGTCCACCATGACATTAAGGCTGGAACTGACAAGAGTGCAGAGGCATCCTGAAAATTCTTTTCTTCACAAGTAGCTGGGGGGTAATGCAAGTTCTATCTATTCAATAGGAACATACAGCCACTGAAGCATGCTGTATTCCTCAAAGTCTTTAAATTGCTGTCTGAGTGACACTCTTGAGATACATTTTATTGATTTCTAAGTTACATGATGCTATAGCATAAACAGTGATCTTTGTCTTGTTCACAGTCTTAGCAACAAAGACTGCTAGAAAGAAAGCATATGAAATTTGATGCTCTAGGGTGATAATATCAAACCTTATTCAATGAAGTTCCATAAAATTCAGTCCCCTGCCTTTAGTCTATTACTGTTACTATCACTAGCCTTGTTAACTATTACTGTCGCTACCATGACACACACGAATTGTTCATCACCTTATTTTGAGACTCTTGGTCAACTTTGAGAGAACTGTAAAGATGTGAAAAATTAGGTATTGAAGTTGAAAGAAAAGAATAAAGGTTAGGCCATGTATATTTCATTAAAGTTAGTTTAGAACAAATCCTGCCTTTTTCCAATGAATCATAATTATAAAATAGGTACTTTGGTACAGTGTTTCCCTTTTAATATGCTTGCTATAACACTGGGAGTGGATAAGTAATAGTGGACCTCAGGTGACTCAATGAGCTAGAGGGACAAATCTTTTTACAGAGGGGAACAGGGCTATTTCACTGCTAGGGTCAGATCTCATAATCCTCCTAGTTAAGAGAACTATGGATGCCCTCAAAGGCACAAAGGGATAGCATTCTGCCTATTAAGTGTGCTTCTGCATTAATCTAGAAATTCTTTGTTGATAACCAAATGCACAGCAACCACATTTAAATTTCAGAACATTACAATTAGATGTATTTGAATAAAGAAGAAAAAAAGGGAACCCAAAGCTATTAAGTGGAGCTTTTAAAGTCATGGCCAGGTGCTATTTCAACACAAACATCTCAATTATATCCCAGTTAAAGTAGACAGAATCCTCTAGTCTCTTCAGGAGTTGTACTTGGAATACGAAATGGGAGTTTTGTGTAGGGTTTTTCAGGTGTGATGTTTTAAAAAATCTTTGCAAGTAATATTTTCAATGCAATTGCTTTTGAACAGGGCAGTGGGGGAAGCCAATTTAGGTTAACAGATCAACCATAGCAAATTCCAGAGGGTCCTTTGCTAGGTGAGAGGGAGTCTGACGCTTTGCCAGGTGGCTGTGTGGCTCCACCAAGTTGCTTTGCCTGTTTTGCAGGGGTTTGTGGTGTGTATTCACTGACACTTCGGTGGCTGCAGGCTGAGGATGGCTCTTAGGCAGGCTCAGCCAGCTTGGCACGCTTTAAGCTCTGGGAAGTCCACAGTGTTTTACAAAGAGCAGGTGGGCAAGAAAGCTCAACACTGCAGGGCACATTGTGCAGCTGTGAGAGGTGGAATTCCCCTCAAAAGGGTCGGCGCTGCTTTGAAAATAAATTCATTAAAATAGAAGGATTTCTGAAGCAGTCGAGGAACACAGGCCTTGATTGGTTTCAAATTAACTCTTTGTACTCATCTTTCATTCATCCTTGAAGAGAATGTCTTGGCGTTTTCCAGGGAGATAACACAAATAATCCTTGACATCTTTTCAAGGAGGAGAGTGAAATGTTGGAGCACTTACGCCACTGCATCTGCTTCCCATTCCCCCTGCGTCTTGCCGCTCTAATGTGTGGCAGGGAGGGACCCTGGCTGCAATTCAGGTGCTCTGTTTTGCTTCATGTTCAGTATTTAGAAAAAGAGGGATGTGCTTCTCCCTGAAAGGAGGGTCTGTGCTTATTCTGAAGGTTAGATGGTTGTCCCTTCTTCCTTCCCCTCTTTCTGGGTCTGTCTCTTCCCTCACACCCCCTCCCCCTGCCCCCCTCCCTGTGAGTCAAGAATGGCCTTGCTTCTGTTCTTTTTGCTACTAATTTAAAGCCTTTCCTCTCCCTTGTGGAAAATATCTGGTAACACTGTTTTCTCTGAGGGAGGCTATTTGTATACCTTTCCTCCTCGAATCCCATAAACAATTAAATGCAGAGCAGGCTAGCCGTGGAAACCTTTCTGGCTACTTAAGTGAAGTTTCCTAATCCTTTTCTGCAGCGACCCAGACCCAAGCTCTGGGGCCCATTCATCTGCCGTTGCTCCTCAAGCACTTTGATCTCAGGCCTTCATTACAGCTCATTTCAGCATTAAGGATGATCTGAATTCATGAGCTCTTCCCTTCCTAATAAGTGCCATTCATATCCATCCTCAGGAGCGACCACAGCTCACGGAAAACTGGTTCAAACCACACGCAAAAGAATAATGGACTAGCTTCAAACACAAGTGAAAAACGGGGGTTTTATTAGCAGAATGAACCTTTGAATGAGAGGCTTCATTAAACAGAGGAGTCTCGTTTTCAGGGCACTGTTAAATCCACCAATTGCCACTCTGAGAATAGTAAGTGTGATTTTTTCACTTAGACATCCTGAGGTAGAGAAGAGACTGAATATGCTCACTGAGCCCAAGGCAGGGCTGGAGTTGATCTGGGGATTATTTAGCTTCATAGATTTCAAACCAGAGACGCTTCCACATGTCTTTCCCGTTTGATTGTCTGGAGTGAAGTGTGCCACTCCTAAAAAGAACCTACTCTTTTTTGCATTTCCTTTAAAAAAAAAAAAAAGAAAGAAATTTAATTTGGATTCAGCTAATACCCTTATAACTACTAAAGCTGTCAAAAGCAAAAAGAGGAACAAATAATTAGAAGATGATGGGAGCTAGCATACAGCCGAATCGAGGGAAAGACAGACACGGTGGAAGGCGGCAAAAACCACCACCTAATCCATTAGTAGCCTTTGCTATCATTGTGCTTTGCTCTGGCTTTAAACTGGTGAAAGCACAAAGGACACACTATTAAAGTCTTAATGCCCGCAGAAGAAAGTTCATCCTGGATAACTGCGGGTAGGGTGCCCCAAAGTGCTGCCTGCCTCAGTGAGCACGAGGCAGATTTTAGTTTAGCACTTAGTAGGGGCTGAATGTCAAGGACATTGCCGAAACAGTGGGAAAGAGTAGGTGGCCTTCCTTTAAAAGTCCTTTAGGGCTTCCCTGGTGGCGCAGTGATTGAGAGTCCGCCTGCCGATGCAGGGGACGCGGGTTCGTGCCCCGGTCCGGGAAGATCCCACATGCCGCGGAGTGGCTGGGCCCGTGAGCCGTGGCTGCTGAGCCTGTGCGTCCAGAGCCTGCGCTCCGCAACGGGAGAGGCCACGACAGTGAGAGGCCCGCGTACCGCAAAAAAAAAAAAAAAAGTCCTTTAAAGCTCCTGAATAGCACTCCCTGCTCCTACTCTACTGGTTCATTTTCTCCCCGCCACCTTCCCCACGAGCCCCACTCCCGGTCCTTCCCCCAGGACTCCTGAATCCGGACTCCGGAGGCTGAGCACGGACCACAGGCCCAGGCTCCCTTCTGGGGCGGGAGCGGTGGTGTGAGAGCAAGTGTACACAGCAGGAGGACTGAAGGCCCTCCACGAGAGCGGGATTGAGGCAACAGTGCCTCCACAGACCCCAGAGGTGCCACCCGTGCCCTGGCCCTGCAATGGCTTCATAGTCAGATTGCAGAAGGGAAGCGCTTCACCATGTCTCCAGGCACCCTCCAGGTCCTAAACGGCTGGTCCTCGTGCATCACCTTCATTCCCATCCGCACACTTCGAGAGGCTAAAATTAAAATTAATGGCAGGAAGAGAAGCTTAGACATCCCCCTCACTGAGCCTTTCAATTAAGGTTACTGATCAGATCTTAGATTTCCTTACCACATTAAAAAAGACTCAGGGTTCGCTCATGTGAGTGGTTGTTTCTCCCCCAACACCCCACCCCCTTGGCCCAGCCTGGTGTTTTTAATTTTGCCGTGCTGCGTAAGCAAGCACTGACGCCGGAGCAGATGGAAGGATCCTGGATGCCCCTTCTATGCGGGGCCAGAAACAAGGCGATTACGGTCAGTCCTGCCCCGACAGACCATCCCTCCCTAGAGCTGTTCTCACTTCCGTGAAGACCCAGTGGCCAGTTGGGTCAAGATTTACACGTAATTGTCGTACTGTTAAGGATGTAAACAATTTCTCTTTTTTTACAATTGGCTTAAAAGAAAGAATATCAAGACATTCGTGTATCTTTCATGATAATCACTAGAACAAACTGCTCTTTCTCTTTCTCTGTGTCTGAGTCTTGTAATGAGACTTCTTTGCTCGCTGGGACGTTATCTGGCCACATTCATGTGTCTGTAGTCCTTGAAGGGCAGACGTGTTACAAATAGGATTGTCTCTGGGCCCAAATGTTAGACCAATTCTGTGGAGCACAAGTTAGTGAATTTGACCCTGAACAGAAAGTCAGTGTTAATAATCTAGCTCTTTAACCATCATGCCAAGGCCTGAATGCTTTGGTTTGAGTTCCCACAACTTATTAAGAATTATCAGAATGCTTCTGTTTTTGCTCTGTAGACCTGTTACACTACACCTGAATAGTTAATTGTTTAAATTGGCCACAGTGGGCCTTTAAGAGGGCTTAGGAGCAAAGGACTAGTAAACCCAGGTCTCTGTAATTCATGATGCTGTAGGTAGGCGAGAAGAAATTAGAAGGACTATTTTTTTTTCCAGCTGTTTCTCGTTCTACCACATATAAAGAGACAATCACAATTTGTCGTTCATTTCCTCTTCTTTTGACTTTTATGTGCTAAGTTCAGGACGGAAGGTGGGCAAGTATTAATATCATTTTAGAGACCAGACAGCTGAAACGCAGAGTAAATCAACATAGCCAAGGTTGTATAAATGAACTCATATCTGGGACCTCCTGACTGCCAGCCCTAAGAAAACAGTGGTTAAGAATGGAAGCTCTGGAGTCAGGATGTTAACTTAAAATGCTGGTTTTCACATTCTTAAAAGCACAGGTTAGTCATTACAGCTCTCTGAGCCTCAGTTTCTTCATCTATAAAAAGGGAGTGTACTAGCACTACCTCATAGGACTGTGGTTGTAAGGGTTAAAAGAGCTAAGTATGTGAATCTTTTAGAACAGGGTTGGTCTAATACATAGTGAACACCCAATAAATAACTTACTACTATTGATGAGGAAACCAAGGATCAGAACTGTTGAGGAATTTCCCAAAAGAAGCCACACAATTAGAGGCAGAGTACCACAGCCAAGGCCATGTTTTTGTTTTTGTAGCTTTTGTGCCCATTCCCTAGCGAGAGCTCTTATTTCTTTTCCAAATACAAGTGTGAATTTCCTCTGAGCATTGTTGTTATTCAGTTTGGTCAGATTCCTAAGAATATACATATTTTAAAGCAGGATTAGCTTGCAGAAGCAGCCAAATGGAGAGCTGGTCGGAGGATTCCTCCTAATACTGATTCAAACATAAATTTTAACAGTGGCTGAATGCATCAAAGTACAAGGGCTCTGTTTAGTCGGGTACCAAGTGGTTCCAGCAAGTATTTTTCCTAAGGGGCACCCAGGCTGATGCAACTTCAGTTGCTCTAAAAGGCTATACCATTTGGAAATGAGTGAGCAGTCAGATTTGCCAAAAAACATATCTGCAATTCTAAATCCATCATTCCAGCAGTGCTCATAAAACAAGGTCCAGATTTATTTTCCACTTGGTGTTTGTTCATCTCATTAATTATATTCATATCTGCTTCTTTGAAGTTATTGAGACTATTGGGAAATGTAAAAGAAAGCTGTATTGATTTCAGTCTTAATATCATTCCATCTTTATATCCTTCATCTATGAGCTCTCAGGCATGTTGAGTGACATGTGGTGGCCGGTATAGTATGTCGGGCACAGAGTAGGGCATTATCAATAGAACCCAGGCTCTCCAGATCTGCAGTCTCTTTGGTGAGAGGGTTTAGATTTAGAACGTCTGGATTGTATTCTACGAAAATCTCCACAGCCTTTCCTTTCAAAATCAATTTCAGTTGTCAAAAAAGAAGGGGGGGGGGAGTGGTGGTGAGTCACTTTGAAATCATATAGCTTATTATTATCATCGTTTTTTAAAAACTTATTACAATAATTTTTCTCCCAAGGGAGCTGAGTTGATTTATAACCCCACCTTCCTTATCTCAACATGTGGCTGAGTTCAGAAGGGAATTAAAATTGGGGGATTTTTTTCCCCTTCAGGAAAAACTGATAGAACACACCCCACCCTCATTTGCAAGTTGAGCAGGAACTTTTTGTAGCCCCTTGAACTTCCTTCAGAAATGCCTATGCAGCAACTAAGATCATGCCTCTCCCCAAATTGACAAATTTTCCCCGAGTACTTTGGAAGTGAGACCTACCTGGGAACGGTCTTTGCAACTGTGGGATGTAGGCTCCACAGCACCGCAGTCTATGCTGGGTCAAATGTAACTGCTTTGAAGGTAAGTATTCTTATCTGATTTGTTCACTGTTGACCTAAGCGCCTAGAACAGTGCCTGGCTCATAGGAGGTGTTCAATATTTGTAATGTAAGAGAATGAACGAGGAAGTGACAGAGAGTGAGAGCTAGGAGCAGGGCTGTGGGTTCAAACCTTGTACTCATGAGCTTGGTGGCATTGATTCGCCTATGTAGCTGCAGCATTGCCATCTGTAAAATGGGTGTAAGGATAGTGCCTACTGCTTCAGATTGCTGGGAGGCCATGCACGGAGAAGACTTACTGGGCTTCTGAATATGTGAATTCTCCATACGTGTTTCATATTCTTGCGAATCCTCCAGATCTGGATGCAAAGGTCCCTCTCGAGTTCAGATATTTGGGGCCCATGAAGCGCAATCCCAAACTGTGCTTCACATTAACACATCGAAAGTGACCCTCGCCCTTTGTAAAGGAAAAGACCCCCGTCTTCCCGGGCTTTTCAGCAGTGGTGGGAGCAGCCTCTTCTGTGTCCCCAGCCGGGGCTCAAATCGCTCCTGGGCTAAGGGTCTGTGTCATGTCATCCCAGGCACAGCAAAGAGAGAGGAAGAAACTGTTTTCAGCTTGGATGACTGATGGCCTGAGATTATTATTCTTCGGGTTCCAGGACACAGTGCTCCTATTATTTCCAGAGAGCTTTCATTTATTTTTTCTACGTTGAAAGCTCATGCCAGTATGGTGGTCTGAAACCTCATGGCAGCATATATATGAGACGATCATATTCCAACCTTGGTTCCCTTAAACAGGGTGCTACTGTTGCAGAAAGGAAGTTCCAGAGGTAACTATTCCCCTGTGACTCTCATGTGGTCAGCGGAACTGTCTTATGCAAAGTAGGCTTTGAAAAGGTGTTTGCTGGCTGAAATATAGGGGCTGCCATTCCCAGCTGGCTTGTTTGCCCATCCCGGCCAGAATCCTGCCTCTCACTAGTGGCAACACCTGATATGCCAGAAGAAGACAGATCTTTCCTTTAGCTCCCTTTCCATGAACCAAAAGAAGCACCCACCTCCCACCTCTTTTGCCCTTTCAGAATAGACTGAGGGAGCGAGGCGTGGGTATGGCAAAAATCGGATGATGGAAAACCACTGTAGCCCACGTGTGCTGGGAGGGCAGTCAAAAGTAGAGGAGGATCTGAGGACTTGGCCTGATGGGAGGGGGCGTGCAAAATGCCCAACAAGGGTGAGCTGGGTTTCTTAAATGCATGAAGAGGGCAGGTGCGAGGCAGAAATACTTAGAGAGGGGTAGAGACTGGGGTAAACTGCAAAGTGAACATCTTACCCAGGAAGGATGGCTACTACTCAACTTCATCTCACAGTGTGTGTGAATTCAAGCCTGGTGTGGCCAGCCCTTTGGATCTTTGAAGCAAATAATCCATTTTGTCTGTGAAACCTCTGAAACTGTAAACATTAACAATATATTTCTGCTTCCCTGGTGGCGCAGTGGTTAAAAATCCCCCTGCCAATGCAGGGGACACGGGTTCGAGCCCTGGTCAGGGAAGATCCCACATGCCACGGAGCAACTAAGCCCGGGCTCCGCAACTACTGAGCCTGTGCTCTAGAGCCCACGAGCCACAACTACTGAAGCCCATGTGCCACAACGACTGAACCCCGCGCGCCTGGAGCCCGTGCTCCGCAATAAGAGAAGCCACCACAGTGAGAAGCCCGCACACCGCAACGAAGAGTAGCCCCTGCTCGCCGCAACTAGAGAAAGCCCACGCGCAGCAACGAAGACCCAACGCAGCCAAAGATAAATAAATAAATTAATTAATTAATTTAAAAAAACAATATATTTATTATTATTTTTAATTGGTGTACAGACCAAAGAAAACATATCTCTGGGACTTTAGATTTCTCTGAGATGAACATGTATTCTACAGTTATTTGCTGGGCACCTATGATGTGTCTGGCACTGTATCAGGAGCAGTAGATATAAAAATGCAAAAGACATGGTTCACATTTTCAAATATTTTGTTAAGTGAAGGAGTGAGACACAGAAACAGATTAATAAATAAAAAGTGCTGGGCTAGGGTGAAATGATGAAGATCAACTGGACAGTAAAGGAAGGGACCATCTCAGTTTCCAAGGCAGGAGGTCGTCAGAAACCATGAGGAGGGTTTTACCTGCAGGAGAGATGGGGAGGGTGGCGGTGATCAAGGGCATTCATGGCAGAGGGAACACAGGCGTGTGTGGGGGACGTGCACAGCACATTTGGGAAACCAGAAGTAGGCTTGCTGGGCTGGTGTGCGGGGCAAATGGCAGGTGATGAGACTGGTGCTGCCTGGTGCAGCCTGACTTTTCTGGGTCTCAGCTTGATTCAAAAACGTCAGAACACACTTCACTTACTTCCAGCTCTCACTGGGGCACCGTGGCTGCCTAAAGGACCGTTGGGGGGCCCTCGTGAATGTGTTTGCCGTTATCCATGTGCAGCCCGCATCTGCAGCCACTCGGTCTTTCTTCACCGTCTGCATTCCTCGTTCCATTGTAACCGTATCCACGCAGCATCTGGGCGCTTCAGTACCCGTCCATGCCTAGCATCTGTTTATAGTTGTGTAGGAGTGCTGAATGGCAGCAACACTACTTTCACCAACAGCTAAAATCCTAATGTTAGGTAATTGGTTAACTTCCCCCAAACTTTAAAAAACATCTGCCAAATTCATATGGAAGGCCTCGATAATCTGTATGTTGCCATTTTACTGATCCCGTCTAACAAGATTTTGTTTGTTTGTTTCAGTGTCTTGCCTTCGTTCTCCTGCCCCGAGTTGTATAGGTCATCAGACCATTGTCCTGATTCAAATAGATGTATACTGCCTTTTCTCACACAGGCTGTAACTACAGGGCAGCAGAGCACGATGGTTAAGCATTTGATTCTGGTGCTAGGGCTGAAATCCCAGCTCCACGTCTGACCTGTGATGAGAACCTGGGGTGGCAACTTCACTGCTACGGTTTGAACTGTGATTCCCAACGCCCTCACCCCTGCAACAAAAATTCGGGTGTTGAAGCTCTAATCCTCAGTACCTAGGAAAGTGACTGTATTTGGAGACAGGGCCTGTAAAGAGGTGATTAAGTTAAAATGAGGCTGGTAGGGTGGGCCCTAATCCAATCCGACTTGTATCCTTATAAGAGGAGGAAATCTGACACACAAAGGGACACCAGGGATGTGTGTGTGCAGAGGAAAGACCACGTGAGGACAGAGAGGGAGGGTGGCCACCTGCAAGGCGAGGAGAGAGGCTTCAGGAGAAACCAGCCCTGCTCACACCTTTTTTTTTTTTTTTTTTTTTTGGCGTTACGCGGGCCTCTCACTGTTGTGGCCTCTCCCGTGGCGGAGCACAGGCTCAGCGGCCATGGCTCACGGGCCCAGCCGCTCCGCGGCATGTGGGATCTTCCCGGACCGGGGCACAAACCCGTGTCCCCTGAATCGGCAGGCGGACTCTCAACCACTGCACCACCAGGGAAGCCCCCTGCTCACACCTTGATCTCATCCTTAATCTTGATCTTCCAGCCTCCAAAACTGTGAGAAAATACATTTCTGTTGTTTGAGCCACCCGGTCTGTGGTATTTTCTTATGGTAAACTAATATATTTCTCTCTCTATGTCAGTTTACTGTAAAAACCTCACAGGGCTTTTAGAAACATTAAATGAGCTAATATAAGGAAAACACTTAGTACCTGACACACAGATGCATATAAGTCTTAGCTATTGTTAATAGTAATATTATTATTTCTAATGGCCCCAAGTCAAAGAAAAGAACAGGTGAATAAGATTGTATCTTCAGCTGGCCCACATCCTTTTCCAGCTCTGTACCTGAAATGTGCAATTTTTGTAGGAGGATGAAGTAGATCAGATGAAAAAGGTTAAGAAACACTTTAGCACTAGGCATTCGGGTGTGGAATATTTTTTCTTCTTTGTATTAACTGCTATGTGGAATTCTAGAATTTACTCTCAAATTGGTTAGAATAGGTTTCCTCTCTAGACTGAAGTAGTAATAATCTCATTTGCACCAACTCCAAAGCCCTTTGAAGTTAAACATTGAGAGAGAGAATGGCAGGCCCACTCAGCAGAGATTAGATCTTGTTTTAAACACTAGCTGATCTGAGAATAATTTCCTTAATTAATATTCACAAGATATCATACACTTGAGACCATATTTTCATGTAACCTACTTGCATATAATTGTTCTTGGCTAAGGCTCTTCACCGCGTTTGTATCTTCCTTTTGTGTCAGTGTTCAACAAAATCATTTCCATCTAAAAGCAGTGCTGAAGGGGGTGGGAGGTCGGTTGGGTCTCCCCTTCTGTGCGAAAGCTAGCACACATGGGCTTTCATCTCATTTCTAAAGTTAATATTGTGTTGTGCTTGTTCCCATTCTTAACTGGATGCACATGGTTCCCAGACCCCCTCTCCCTTCTGGACTCAAGGCCCGGACATTTTCAGGCGCTGCCCTCTTGTCGTCTCATGCCACATGGCAGAGCGTTTATCAATGCCCCTACAGCTTCAATTGGCCCAAGGGTCTTCAAGCCTCGAAGGAGCCACATCTGCAATCAGTCACAGCTTCTGAGGTTATCAATGCAAATCTGGGTCGGGCAATCAAATATCCTTAATGGCAGGGACTTCAGGTTACTCCAGAGTTGGCTTGCGCGAAGATCCGTGGAAGGAGCTAGAATGACTTGGAAAGAAATCCTACTGCTTGTCTAATTTCAAAGCCTTACAGGTATCGCATACATCTCTGAGCAAGCTGAAAAACTGTCTACATTTTGAATATATTTTTTTAAAGTTTAATCAGATTTGCTCATTTAAAAGTCACAGTGAGTATCCTCCGTTTGCAAGCAATGCCTTTTACAGTAAAAGAGCACCCCCCCACACACAAACTGGCAGAAATAGTTTTTGCTTGTTTGTTTTGTTTTTGTAGCTGTTGTGTATAATTTTTGAAGTTGATAACACCTTTACCATCAAACAATCAATGGTTGAGCTAACTCTTAGGACAAGTTACATTTACTGTTGTAAAGGTATAAAATACTTGAATACTTATTTATGATGTATATGTTACTATATATCAAACATAGTATATACTGTATTCATCTGTGGCAACTAAAGAATGTCGCTCGCCATCCAGATCTACAAGGATTGAGTCATCAGTCACTGCAGTCACTGACCTTTAACACACCCCGAAAGAAGTGCAGGGCAGAGGTCAGGAATGAGGCACTCTGTGTTCTGAGAAAACTGGCAGAATAGACCTTCAGATAGTTAGGTACTTTCAGGAGAAAACTTTATGAACCCAAACTTTTGCATCTTCCCATACTTAGAAAAGCACTAAAACCATTAACTAAGGTATGTGTTCCTCACGATGAGCAGCCACCTTCTGCTGAGATGTGTGCTTGGTACCGCTTTTGCTAAAATCACGTACGTACTGACCTGTTCAGAACAGCTTCTCAGAGCTCTCTGAGAAGCTGTCTCCCAGGCTACAGTCGTCAGTAAGACACTGAATGAACTAGACTCACAGCTTTTATGTTGTGCGTTTTTTTTAAAGTCGACATATGTATATTCATCTGTTATCTATCTATCTATCTATCTTTTACATATCTACATATATTTCCCTCCCTAGATTCAGTAACTGCAAGACCAAATATCTTTAGTGCTGATAGATTATAAAGTCTTACATTGGGGATATCAAATATTTTCAAGGTTCTTGTTTGTCTTTAAGTTCCTGTTTGCTAGGTTCACCTAGAGCATAATATCTGCTAATGATTCTCTCTTTGAAATCATTACCCACCTAGGAATTTGCATGGGGGACATGACCTAGAACACCAGGCTGAAGTTACCACTGTCCAAGTTTGCATTGTGTACTGGCAAATAGTCCATGCTTCTCGCTACACCGTCTCCTGAAGCTTCGCCGTATTAAGCCCTGGCCCTTTCTCTATGAGAGCATCTCCTACTGTTCACCTGTGTGGCCACTGAAGTAATCCTCCCACCATTTTCACACCTGTCTAGATAAGCATTCAAATATCATGTGCAAGACAGTTCACAAAATAAGAAAATACAAGTGACTGGAATGTAGGAACGTTATTTGCTCTGCCTCACTCAGTTGAGATTCAATATGTCTCCAATCAGGGCTTCCCTGGTGGCGCAGTGGTTGGGAGTCTGCCTGCCGATGCAGGGGACGCGGGTTTGTGCTCCGGTCCGGGAAGATCCCACATGCCGCGGGGCGGCTGGGCCCGTGCGCCATGGCCGCTGAACCTGCGCGTCCGGAGCCTGTGCCCTGCAATGGGAGAGGCCACAACAGTGAGAGGCCCGCGTACCGCAAAAAAAAAAAAAAAAAAAAATGTCTCCAATCAGATTGTCAAAGATGAAAAGATTTGGCAGTACGGCATGGAGGAGAGTCTGTGGAGATGGGCACTCTCCTGTATTGCTGGGGAGAGTGTAACTGGTACCATTCCAATGGAAGACAATTTGGCAACATCATTTGAACTATAACTGCACGCATGCTTTGACCAGAAATTCTGTTTCTAGGAATTTATCCTGTAGGTATGTTCCCACATGAGCTAAATGATGTATTTAGATCATTCATTGAAGCGTTATTTGTGATAGAAGTTGGAATGTTCAAGAGTAAGGGACTAGTTAAATAAACTATGGGGCATCTGGCCACAGAACTATGATGCAGCCCCAGAAGAGAATGAAGAAATTCTTTTCTGATCTGGAGGATCTTGAAGATATTCTCATAAGGGGAAAAAGAAAAGGGAAAGTATGAGGGTGAGTGGGAGACAATATAAATACACGATTGCTTGTATGTACATAGAGTGTCGCTGGAAGGATTCTCAGGGAAATAGTTACACACATTCCTGGGAGCAGGGGATGGTGCTGGGTGGCTTTGGGACAAGAATGGAAAAGAAACTGTCACTGTATGCCCTTTTGTAACTTCTGGGTTTTGAAATATATGAAAGTTTTACCTACCAAAAATAGGAAGTGAAATAAAAATAAGACCACAAAAATCATGCGTACATCTTGCACGTTCATTTCTCTGATGCACAAATTATTTGAAATGTGGTAAAACTAGAGAAATTAGAGGAGGGAAATAAAAATTATTGAAGGACTTGGGGGAAATGGCTCTAAGAATCGGGATCATTTAGCTTCTGAAAGAAGAGGACAGAGAAGATTTAATAACAGTCCTGAAATACCAGTAAGCAAGTGGCGGGGACACAAAGTGGCTGCACTCCTGTGCTGGCTGTTAACATTAAAGTTTTGAATGAGTAAAATATAGACGTGAAATTCCAGAGTGAGATACCAGATCATCACTTGCACATTGTCTAAAGGAAAAAAATTAAGAACCGACTCTGCAATTCCTGGACTCCCTCAGCCACATTGAGGCCCAAGAGGGTTAGCATGTGTAGGAGAGGAAAAGGAAATATTTGTAAGGAGCTTTCCATTCAAGAGAGCTGTTGGTACGCTGTGGTCCCCACTTACTCCAAGGCAGGGGTGCATCTCCCTTCACTGGATTTTCAAAGGAACTGCCAGGGAATGGGTCAGAGGACAGGGTAGGCTTGGGTCTGGTCCTTGGGGAGATCTAGAGGAAAGGAGAAGGCTGGTGAATGACTGATGGCAGATTCAGGAGTGTAATGCTGAGCTGGGAATGGGCTGCACATTTGATTTCTCAGGGTAAAGGATGCATGAGTGTTTCACAAGGACTAGATGTGGGCCACGTCTGAGGGGAGGAATGCACTGTAGCCTTCTCAAATCCTGCACAAGAGGACTAGCCAGGAGAGCACGAGGACTCCAGCTGCAGGCCCACAGGGAAAGGCTGCCAGAGGAGTTGCTAGAGGGTGGATCCCAGGGATGGGAATCTTGGAAAGGGTGAGTGTCAGTCATCTGCTAGTGTCAGAGAGCACAAAGCCAGTGGCCAAAGGACTGTTCCACCCACTTTCCTGGCCTTTCTTGCCCCTCTGTCACCTAGCTGGGGTCGGTGTGAGTGGCTGGGAGTAGGAGAAGAAGTGAGCAGAGGCCGCCCACACTCCCCTTCCCCTGGGACCCTCAGCCTTGAACCTCAGGCCTCAGGAAGCAGAAAGTGGAGGAGCAGTCTGGTCTTCAAGTGAAAACCCAAGAGCTGATTATCACCTTTGCCTGGATAATGTTCTCTTTACCGAGTGTTTAGGGTGGTTTGTTATCCCAGAATGAGCAGAAAATTCTTGGGGCCTGAGTTTTCAGCAAGTGGCGGAGGAATAAGTTTCCAAGGAGACAAGATTTGAGGAGACAGAAACTTTCAAGGAGAGATGAGAATAAGATTAAGTTTTGGTTTCCTACCATGGGTCATGTATCCAGTGCACTGATGAGATTTATTTGCATAAAACCAACAGAACTTGATATAAAGTGCCGTTAGAGACAGGGAGGCAGACTGGACGCCATGGAGAACTTTCTCTAAAATTTACAAGATATGATCTTGCTTACTATGGGAGATTGTGGTACCCTTCTGGTTTTTTTTTTTTTTGAGATACAACTTTACCAGTACTATTTTCTTTCTTCTTCTTTTTTTAAATTTTCTTTTTTAAACAAGTTTTTTTTTTTTAAAGAGTTGATTTAAGAAAAATTTAAAGTGAAAATTAGAGAAAGTTGAATGAAAATTTGGCCCAGTTTGTGAAGATGGGAGGTAAATGAGGCTTGCAAAATACTGTTCTAAGCAGAGTATGTAGAAAAGTGAGAAAGCAAAGTGCTGTGGAGTGCTCTTCCGAGTTACCATGGAGGGAGCCTGTAGAATTATCCTTAGCTAAAGTTTGCTTATGGTTAGTTCGGAATAATCCATAGATTTGTGCCATTTTTCTAAATGATAGTTCTGATCAATTGAGTCTAATGGCTGGCTCAGAAATAAAGGCAGGAAGCTGCAGTGTAGGACTAAAAAAGAAAGGCAAAAAAAAAAATTAAAGCTTTAAAATAAAAAGCAAAAAGTGAAAAAACAGAAGGAAGGAAGGGCGAAGGAAGGAAGGAAGGAAAGGAGAAAGAATGAAAGGGAGGAAGAAAGAAAGGGAGAAAAAGAATGGGTTTCACACAGTAAAATATAGATTGTGACCACTCTGGCCCTTAAATCCATTTTGATGACTGGGGTTACCTCATAAGACAGCTTGATTTGCACTCTTGGTTTAAAATATTAATTAAGCTCTTCTGACTCCATAATTCTGGGCCTTTAACACACAGTCATTGTTCAGTTTTCCCTGTTATACATTAGAATCTACAGACACTATGATTTTATTTAGTTAATTTCAAGATTAAAGAATTCCTTAATTGTAGTCTTCTGTTAGTTCTTTGTAGTTGCTAAAACTGCATGCTTTATAGCTCAAGGGAAAACTTGTACTATTTGAGTCCCTGTCAGAAGTAAACCATGGGCTTCCGCTTCCAGGAAGATAGAGTAGACACACTTCTCTCTATTCCTCCCACTGAGTACAGCTAAAACCCCAGCATTGTGTATACAGCAAACCTAAGAAGACTCTGAAAGGTGGAGACAGGAGGGCAAACCAGCTAAGGAGTTCGGGAACCTAAAACAATGCAGTAGTGAGTTCCCTGGGTTTCCATTTTGCCTCATATCTCCTGGACTAGAGGCTGAAGAAGTCAGCAGTTGGAAATACCAACGGGCACAGACCAAAAAAAGCCCCAACACAAGCTGGCTCTTTCTAACCAGTGGTCCAGGAATGGGGCAGTGTAGCAAAATAGAAAACTTGTAAGTCAGTAACGTCTCTGCTTCAGCCAAAAACCACGGAAAAAAAAAAAAACTGTGGCCCTCGCCCCCTTCCTCATAGTCTAGGCTGAATGGAGAGCCTAGACGTCCACTCTCACCGGCCTATGATGAGGTGCCCTAACCCCTGTGCCAAAATGGTGCCAGAGAAGGCCAAGTAGGGGGTCGGGACTTTCACCACGGCCCAGAGGTAGCAAGGCCACTACCCCCAGTGGTATCAGTGCAGGCCACGTGGAGAGCAGTAGGATGTACTGTCACCTCTTCCAGGCAGAGATCCATGGAGGCCTAGTGGGGAGCACAGCTCCCGCCTCTGCCCAGCAGTAATGAGGAGCACCCCATCTCAAGTGTCAGTAGAGGCCAGGAGGGAAACCTGGATGTCTACTCCTGCCTGATAGTAATAAGGCAATGCTTTCTCTTCCCCTGCCAGAGAGGCGTCATAGGCAGCTAAACTAGAGGCTTAAATAAGATCCAGCGTCTCATATAATGCCCTAAATGTCTAGGTTTTAATAGAAAATCACTTTCTTTCTTCTCTATCTTTAAATAGAAAATCACTTCCCATATCAAGATCCAGGAAGATTTCCTATTGAATAATACTGAAATGACAGAGATGTAAGACTTATTTGACATGCTTTTTAAAGGAGCCATCATAAAAATGCTTCAATTAGCAATTATGAACATGCTTAAAACAAACAAACAAACAAAAAACTCTCTGTAATGAAATAGAAAATATAAAGATGAACCAAATGGAAATTTAGAAAGGAAAAATACAATAGTCAACAACAACCAAACCCAGTGGATAGGCTCAACAGCAGAATGGAGGGGACCGAGGAAAGAATCAGTGAACTTAAAGATCAGACAGTAAGGAAATATCCATTCTGAACAACAGAGGGAAAATAGCCTGAAAAAAGAGAAAAAAGAACAGAGCCTTAAGGACCTGTAGAACTGTAAATAAAGATCTAATATTCCTGTCATCAGTGTTCCAGAAGGAGAGGAGAAAGATGGTGGGGCTGAAAAAGACTTAAAAAAAAAAAAAAAAAGATGAAAACTTCCCAAATTTGGTAAAAGACATAAATCTGTAGATTCAAGAAGCTGAGTGAAACTCAGATAGAATCCCCAAAGAAATCTACACCAAGATACATCATCAAACTTCTGAAGCAAAG
The DNA here is from genome assembly GCF_005190385.1 of Monodon monoceros. Lineage (NCBI taxonomy): Eukaryota > Metazoa > Chordata > Mammalia > Artiodactyla > Monodontidae > Monodon > Monodon monoceros. Next base: position 106,116,354 of record NW_021703777.1, read on the forward strand.
GAAAAACCTTGAAGACAGCCCAAGAGGAACAAAACCTTACCTGTAGTGAGTGGAAGAACAATTCTAAGGACAGCAGATTTTTTCATCAGAAAAAAATCAATCAAAACCTTTAGCTCACAAGATCCACCCATTATGAAATACGATTTTGTTCTACAAAGTGTTTCCCAGTTGCTGGGTCTACCATATGACCCAGCAATTGCACTTTTGGGCATTTATCCCAGAGGAATGAAAATTTGTGTTCACATAAAAACCTGTACATAGATGTTTATAGCAGCTTCATTTGTAAAAGCCCCAAACTGGAAGTAACTCAGAGGTCCTTCTACAGGTAAATAGATTAATCAACTGTGGTATAACCATACCATGGAACACCACTCTGCAATAAGAAAGGAACAAACTACTGATCCACGCAACAACCTGGACGAATCTCCAGGGAATTATGCTGAGTGAAAAAAAGCCAATTCCAAAATGTTACGTACTATATGATTCCATTTATCTGACATTTTGAAATGACAAAATTATGCACGTGGAGAACACAGTGGTTGCCCGGGGTTAATGAAGGGGTAGTTGTGGAACGGAGGTGGATTTAGCTATAAAAGGGCCATATGAGGATCCTTATGGATATGGAATGTTCTGTCTCTTGACAGAACTGTATAAATACCAGCGTCCTGGTTGTGATATTGTATTATAATTTTTCAAGACGTTACCATTGGGGGAAACTGGGTGAAGGGTACATAGGATCTCTCAGTATTATTTTTTGTAACTGCACATGAATCTGCAAATATCTCAAGTAAAAGATTTAGTTAAAATCCAAATGTATTATATCAGAAGTGCATGGTATATAAGCTCCCCAAATTCTGCTGGGCTGCATGCCCAGCTTAACAGCGATTACCTCTGGGGAGATGGGTAAGTGCCTCTGAGGGTCGGGGGGTGGTGAAGAAAGGACTCTTTCCATTTTATTCCCTTATGAATTGTGTGAAAATAAATTTCTTAACATGAATGTGTATTACTTTTCTAATGAAAGGAAACAGGTTAATAAAATTAAAAAAAATTAAACCACGTTCACTTATGATTACTTAAAGAGAATCTTTTCTGCACTTCCCCATGTTTAAAAAAAAAAGTTTCTTGGTACAAGCAACCCTGGTATTTAGGAAATATATTAAGTTCAGTGTTTTACAGAAGGAAAAACTTTAACTTCGTTTTTCTAAAGAGAAACTCACTCCAAAACCTTTCGCTCCGGAGATCCACTCATTATGAAATATAACTTTATTCCACAAATGTTTCTCAGACATTTCAAGGCAATCTCTGACACAGAGTGTCAAAGGTGATTTAATATCTGCCAGGGTCCTTTTCTTGGTCACTAATGGCAGTGGAGGGTACAATCCGCACACAGATTCCCACACGTTGCAGTGCCCAGCTGTCCCTGAGAAAACTCTAACCGTTGGGGAGAGCCCGGCTAAGGGACAGGAAAGGAAGCTGGACAGTCATCCTGGTCCCGGCTAACCAGGAGACCCTGATTGCTCTCCTCTGAAGAGAACCGTTCCTGTCCCAGGCTAGGCCAACCCCTTTTGGGTGTAGGTGACATGGTAGAATGTAGAGCAACTTCATTTACCAATAGAACTCACATGATATTCTGTCTCTACACATTAGGCCACCAAGTACGACTTTCTATCACAGTTCTCCACTCGACTCACAGCTTCGGGACAAGGAATGGGGGCAGAATTTGATTCTTGTTTAATGTCCATGGCAACAGGTTTGGGATTTCCACATCTGAATATTCGTAGGAAAGCTCACATGGGAATATTGTTAGGAAGCTCCAGAAAACGTCTTTAAGCAGATAGAAACAAACTCTCTCCTACTGGAACTGCTTACAGCCACATGGTCTCTCAACACATTCCTTCCCCACAGATTTGGAATGTGATGGTGGAACACTTGAATGCAGTCAGTGACTAAAAAGCTGACCCTGGAAAACTTGGGCATCACCAAAGGATGCTTGAACCATGACAAGGACACATCTTAGATGGTGATGTCATTCTGATGCCCCAGGAGAAATGAAAAACTAGATTAAATCAAGAATATCCTCTGATTGCTTTATTCCAATGAACTCCAAATAATAATTAAATGTACTGGTTACTGAATACCTACTATGTGCCAGGCACTGTACTAGTTCTTAAGTCTCCCAAAACCATGGAAGTTAAGAGTCATATTAGGTTTAAAGATAAAGAAGAAACTGAGGCTCAGAAAGATGAAATAACTTGCTAAGATCACAAGGTGCTGAGACCAAGTCAGGATTTGAACCCAGGCCAGTCTGATGCCAGCGCTCATGTTCTTTGTATTCTCCAAAGCCACCACTCCGGCCGATGCAGTGGGACTTTGGGAGGTATGCTGTTATATCACTGACATAATGTGTCACCAATATCCTTCAATCTTTCCTCACTGAGGAATGTAACCAGCCTGGTCAGCAATCTCCTCAAAGTAGAAAATCCTGACTCTTATTTTTCCCCATTTCCTTTGGCTATGCTCTTCCTATGAAAATATACTCTCCCTAGATACTACAATGTTAGAGCTGGAAAAAGCCCTAGAGAGCCTGGTAAGAAACCTATAAACCTAATATAATGTTTCCATTGCAAGTTTATGGTAGGCAACCGAAGTTAAGAGAGGTAACTGATGTCCTCAAGACCATGCAGCTAGCTAATGGCAAAAAAGATGCCCACTCAGTAGAAGGTGACTGTATCTCTTCCACATCATACTCCTATACACATCCAAATGGAACAATTTTGGGAAACTCAGTTCTTTAATATTCATTGTCTGAATAATGTGTCAATGCAACATATTCTGATAATTGTTTCTTTTAAAATATATTTAGGATCTGGTATAAATAAATAAATAAATAAATAAAAATAAAAACTTTTCTTAACAGAAAAAAAAAAAAGAAAAGAAAAACACAGAGCCCAAACACCAAGTGAGATTATAATGGAAAGCAGGGTTTGGAGAGAGCTCTGCCACAGAATAATGTTCAGTGACAACTTTAACCACCAGATCCTTCCTCATACCTCTCTCTGTATGGTGGATATTATTTCATTTGAATGTCAAAGGGAACAATACTCTGGTACTCATGCTTTACAATTTAGCAAGCACTTTCTTACGCACCACCTTAATCATTACAGTAGACACTGCTGTTAGCTACAGTAAATGGTATTTTCACGACACATGAGTGCTTGAGGTAACGGAGTCACCAAATAGGAGAACTGTGCCCCAAAGTTCCCTCTAAACCTCATAGTAATTTTTTAGATTGCTTTCAATACACCCTTTGTTTCTAATATCTGATTATGAAAACTTAGATGTTTTAAAATTAACATTTTTCTTACTATAAAATTGATAAATGTTTATGGTAGAAAATTTAGAAAATAGAATTAGGCAAAAGAAAAGTCACATCTAATCTCATTATCCAAAGATATCACTGTTAGGATTTTGTGTAAATCTTTCTAATCTTTTATCCGTGCCTATGTATGTTGATCATGGTGTATGTGTTAGGACCTTTTCCCTTTTCTAGCATTATATAGTTAATACTTTTCCATGTACTTCAATACCTTCCACGTCGTATTCAGAAGAGTCATCATATTCTATTGCATGAATGCATCAATAGCTTAACTAGTTAATATCCTATTGTAAAACAATAGGTTGTTTGTAGTTTGGGGTTTTTGCTTTCGTTTTTTGCAGTTATTATCAATGCTGAGGGGAACATCCTTGTAGCTAAATCTTTGCACACATCTATGATAATTTTCTTTGAATAAATTCCTAGAACTGGATTTTTTTGGTCAAAAGACTTGCAAAATATTAAAACTTTTAAGATGCATTTGTATAGTCCAAAAAAAGGTTAAGGTTAATTTGACATGGGATTTGCTTTAGCAAATTTTGGTGGTATCGCTGATCTTTCGCTAATTGCAATGTCTTGGATTTTAATGCTAATTTTCTGAGCCAGATGACAAAAGATTCACATGATTGTTCCTATCGTTTTACTCGTTAGTGAGTATTCTAAAAAATTTAGACCTGCAGAAGAAGAAAATCAGAACCAAGGTGTGCAAAGCTCCACTGTGAGGTGCACTACGGCGACAGACCCTAGATGCCTCCAGTGATCCCTGCGTCTAGCGTTCACACCTTTGTGTAATCCCCTCCCCTTGAGTGCAGGCTTCCAAACCACAGGATACGGCAAAGGTGAGGGGACGCCATGCACGTGATTACATTACCTTATATGAGACTCCGTCTCGGCAGACTGGAGCTAGAGGCTCTCCTTGTGGGCTTCATCAAGTAAATTGCCCCATTGGAGGAGCCCGTGTAGCTGCCAACTTCAGGCAGCTCTAGGACCCTAGGATGGCCTCCAACTGACAACTAGCAAAAAGCTGGGCCCTCAGTCGTACAGCCACAAGGAAGAGATTCTTCCAACAGCCTGAGTGAGCTTTGAGGTGGATGTTCCCCCAGTCGAGTCTCTAGATAAAAACGTAGCTCAGGCAACACCTTGACTGCAGCCACTTGAGACCCTGAACTGAGCATGATGGCTAAGTCATGCTCAGGCTCTTGACACATAGTAACCAGAGAAAATAAACGTGTATTGTTTTAGGCCACTAAATTTGTGGTTATTTTTTACATGGCAACTAATCCACCTACCTGCCCTGAAACCAGTGGGCTTACCTGACTTTAGCTTTCACCTTTCAGCCCTTTCGCGGCCTGGCGCCGAAGCCTCTCCTCCCCCACAGGTGCAGCGTGTCCGTGTGGGCAGCTCCTTGCCCCCCTCCCCAGGCTCTGCTCTGTACTGGAGGGGCTGACCTTGCAGGGGGCGCTTGCCAGGCTCCCGCCCCAGGTGTCTTGGAGCTGGGAGAGGCCAATGGGGGCGCCAGCCCAAGACTGGAAGGCAGAAGGTCCTGCTGTCTGTGTCTCCTTGGCGACACCCACTCCCAGGACAGCCCCCTCTGGTTCCGCCCTCTGTCAGGTTGCCTCTGCTCTCGGGCTCTGGGAACTGCCACCTCCTGTCTTTGTCTCCTAGGACTGGCAGTGGGTCCCACCTGCTGCTCATTTCTGGTTTCTCTTTTCTTCTGTTTGGCTTCTTAGGTCCACCTGTGAAACCAGTTCTCTGCATTACGTTCCCTTTGCTGTCAACACTTGAAGTGGTTTCTCTCCTGTGGTGACGCTGGTCATGCAGGCCCTACACCCCTGAGCCTGTGCCTCATTCCGCTCTGTACAGGGAGCGTCAGCAAGGCACCTGGATAATGTCAGTGCCACCAACACCCTGAGTGCCGCATCAACAAATGATGGCGCTACGTGAGCTCCGGCAGTGCTTTCCCAGCAGGGGATCTTGCCAGGTGTCGGGAAACACGGATGAGTGGAACGGGGCACCAGGCCTTGGGCCTGTACAGCCCAGGGGCAGGGAACAGACATATAAACAAATAGATCCAGGTGCTAACTACTGCAAGACAGGTATATTCAAAGTGGGAGGGGGCAGAGTCAGGTGGTGGAGGTGGTGGTTGAGGAAGGAGGAAGGGTGTGCCTTTCAGAGGGAACAGCCTGTGCAAAGGCATGGAGGCCTGAAAGAGCATAGTGGGCTCTGTTATAAGTGAGGGTAGTCACGGAATCTAGCTCTCACGTTTGTTTTTACTTAGCAACAAATTCTTTATACCCAAAATATCATGTAGGATTCTCCCACTCTACAAATACAGGCCAGGGCACTTTTCAGCTCCTACTGAAGGAAGTAATTTCATGTTGCCAGTCTATGGTACTTTCTTCTTTCTTCCTAGGTTTCTTCCTAAAATATTTTCAGGACTAAAGCGTAACTGGATGACAGTGTCTCTGACACTCAGCATTCCCCCGGGGAGAGATCTCTAAAGACTGCAAGGGCAGGAAGCTTGATGTGGTCAGAGTAGAAGGCAAGGAGCGTGGCCATGCCGTGTGCTAGCAGGACAGACGTCAGTGGACAGCAGGCCCACCACTTACTAGCTATATGATTTGGAGAAAACTGCTTTACCTATCTGAGCCTCTTTCTTTATGGGTATAGTACCTACCCAGGGGAATGGGAGAATTTTAAAGCATATTTATGGCTTACTGTGTGCTGGGCACCCTGCTAGAGTTTATTATTCATTATCTCACTTAATCCTCAAATAATCCTGTGAATGAGGTACTACTGTTAGCTCTGATTTAGAGATTTGAAAACACTGAGGCTCAGAGAAGTAATTTGTCCAAGGTCGCACAGCAGTTGATGGGCAGAAAAGTCCTTTTCCTTAACCATCACTTGCATTATTGCCCCATGGCAAAGCATCGGCCTTGGGGTCTGGTTTGAATTAGACGCTCAGGGAATTTATATTCCCTCCCTTCCTGTTCTCAGAGATTTGGAAGCTGAGTTCCTGTCCCCAGGCCCGATGGCACTATGCGCAGGTGCTAGAAAGAGAAAACGAGGACAAGAGCGAGCCACCATGCCTATTGTTTGCAAGTTTGTTCTGAGCTTTGGAGATGGGTGTTTTTATTATAGGTGAGGTGAGTACAGAAACCTCCAAAGAAGCCAAAGAAAGCCAAAGAATCATCCCAAGTGCGGAGCAAACTCAAAACCCCATTGAGGACAAGGGTGGGATATAGCGACAGTGCGGCGTTTTTTATGAAATTCTCATACCAGAGGAAAAGTTGTTATGTATGTTTTATAGACGTCACAACTGAGGCTTGACCCGGGGCTGGGCCGGGCAGAACCGTCTGCAGCATGGCCTCCTGCCCTCCCCCTCCTCTAGCGCTCTGGACTCCCACAGACCAGACCCCGTTCAGCGCGGGGCAGGCAGAAGCTTGGTAGGATGCCAGGTAAGCAGCCTCAATTCAGACCCTTCCCCGAGGGGTTCAGGGTGTGGTGCTTTGGCAGCCTTTTCTTTTTTCCTACCGTGGGATTTAGCTCTCAAAGCAAGAGTGTCGGGACACTGAGCCAGCTGCGCAGGAGACCTCCGTGCTCACATCAAAGACTGAAGGCCGCGCCTGCCTGCACAAGTGCTCGAGGGGAGGAGCCCGCGTGCACGCACACACACACTCACACATACCACACATAATA